>NW_027361770.1:25655000-26172500 GCF_039654945.1 Dendrobates tinctorius | reverse complement strand
CAGGGAGCTCCGCGCAGCAGGTTAAAATTGTCATCTCTTTGCTGCGTGGTGATCCCCAGGATTGGGCGCTTTCTTTGAAACCAGATGATCCTATTCTGACTAATGTGAACGCATTTTTTCAAGCTTTGGGGTTGTTGTATGACGAACCTAATGCCATCGATCAGGCATTGAGCCAGGGTCGTGATTCTGCTGAATTGTACTGTCAAAAATTCCGAAATTGGGCAGTACTTACTACCTGGAATGATAATGCCTTGGCTGCTCTCTTTCGGAAGGGGTTGTCAGAAGCCATAAAAGATACTATGGTGGGATTTCCTGTTCCCTCTGGTCTTGACGATTCTATGTCACTAGCCATTCAGGTTGATCGGCGTTTGCGCGAACGCAAAGCTGCACGAAAGGTGTTGCCACCTGTTGAACAAATGTCTGAACCTATGCATTGTGATAGAGTTTTTTCCAGAGAGCAGCGTCATGAGTTCAGAAGGTGTAATAAGTTGTGTTTTTTCTGTGGAGATGCCTCGCATATTATTTCTGTCTGTCCTAAACGAGAGAAACGATTTGCACACACGTTTTCTGTTGGGGGTGTTCAACCTAAGTTTCTTCTGGCTATTACTCTGATCTGCTCCCTGTCCACATTTTCCGCCAAGGCTTTTGTGGATTCAGGAGCAGCCCTAAACCTAATGGACTTGGATTTTGCTAAACGTTGTGGATTTCCGATGACACCTCTGCAGACGCCTATCCCTTTGAGGGGGATTGATGCTACTCCTTTGGCTAAAAATAAACCCCAGTTTTGGACCCAGGTGGTAATGCGGGTCGCCCCAGACCATCAAGAAAATTGCAGATTTTTGGTGTTGCATAATCTGCATGATACTATTGTTCTGGGGTTTCCCTGGTTACAGATTCATAATCCAGTTTTGGATTGGAAATCTGTGTCTGTGGTGAGTTGGGGCTGTCGGTGTGCCTTTAGTGAGGCTCCGGTGTTTTCCACCTCTCCTCAGTCGCATGATGTTCCTGATTATTTGGCGGACTTTTATGATGTATTTAGTGAGAATGAGTCTGCGTCTCTGCCTCCTCATAGGAGTTATGACTGTGCAATTGAACTGAGCCCGGGGTGTAAATTGAAGGGTCGGCTCTTCAATTTATCTGTACCCGAGCACGAGGCTATGCGATCCTATATTAAGGAGGCGTTGGAGAAGGGACATATTAGACCATCCTCGTCACCCTTAGGTGCCGGTTTTTTTTTTGTAGCCAAAAAGGATGGATCATTAAGACCTTGTATTGATTATTGCGCCCTCAACAAAATTACTGTTAAATATCAGTACCCGTTACCCTTGATTTCTGATCTATTCTCCAGAGTTAAAGGTGCTTGCTGGTT
Source organism: Dendrobates tinctorius (assembly GCF_039654945.1). Taxonomy (NCBI): domain Eukaryota; kingdom Metazoa; phylum Chordata; class Amphibia; order Anura; family Dendrobatidae; genus Dendrobates; species Dendrobates tinctorius. The sequence goes on along the minus strand of NW_027361770.1, from coordinate 26,171,131 downwards.
TACCAAGCTTGACCTCAGGGGGGCGTATAATCTTATTCGTATTAAGCATGGGGATGAATGGAAGACGGCGTTTAATACTCCGGAGGGACATTTTGTGTACCTGGTGATGCCTTTTGAGCTCACTAATGCCCCTTCTGTCTTCCAGTGCTTCATGAACGATATTTTCCGAGATTTTGTCGATAAATTTTTGATTATCTATCTGGATGATATTTTGGTCTTCTCCAAGGATTGGGATTCTCATGTGGAACATATTCGGACTGTGTTCCGGATCTTGAGGGAGAATTCCCTGTATGTCAAAGGATCTAAATGCCTTTTTGGAGTACAGAGGATTTCTTTTTTGGGATTTATTTTGTCCCCGTCAACTATTGAAATGGACCCGGCCAAGGTACAGGCCATTCACGATTGGGTTCAGCCCACTTCTTTGAAGGCCCTCCAGAAGTTTTTGGGTTTTGCTAATTTTTATCGGAAATTTATAGCAAAATTTTCTAGTATTGCCAAGCCATTGACTGATTTGACTAAAAAGGGTGCTGATGTGTTAAATTGGTCTCCGGAGGCTGTTTCTTCCTTTCAGGAGCTGAAGCGAAGATTCACCTCCGCCCCGGTTTTGCGGCAACCTGATGTCTCACTTCCATTCCAGGTAGAGGTGGATGCTTCTGAGATTGTTTTGTCCCAAAAGGATCCTGTAACATCTAAAATGAATCCCTGTGCTTTCTTTTCCCGAAAGTTCTCTCCATCTGAACGTAACTATGATGTGGGGAATAGGGAACTGTTGGCCATGAAATGGGCATTTGAGGAGTGGAGACATTGGTTGGAGGGAGCTAAGCATCAAGTCGTGGTCCTCACTGACCACAAGAATTTGATTTACCTAGAGTCGGCTAAGCTCTTGAACCCTAGACAGGCTAGGTGGGCCTTGTTTTTTACACGTTTTGATTTTGTGGTTTCTTTTCTTCCTGGAACAAAGAATGTCAAGGCAGATGCCCTCTCTAGGAGCTTCTTTGCTGATTCTCCTGTGGTGACCAAGCCTGCTACCATCTTAGGCGAAGGGGTAGTTCTTTCTGCCATCTCGCCCGATTTGAGACGTGCTCTGGAAGAGTTCCAGGAGGACAAACCTGAGCGTTGTCCCAGTGGAAAGTTGTATGTTCCTGACCAGTGGAAGAAGAGAGTGATGTGTGAAGTTCATTGCTCTGCTTTGGCTGGTCATCCAGGTATTTTTGGTACTAGAGATCTGGTGAGTCAGTTTTTTTGGTGGCCCTCCTTGTCTCGTGATGTCAGGAATTTTGTGCAGTCCTGTGGAACGTGCTCCCGGTCTAAATCGTGTTCTCGCTCTAGTGGGTTGTTGATGCCTTTGCCTGTCCCCAAGAGGCCATGGACCCATATTTCAATGGATTTCATCTCTGATATGCCTGTCTCTCAGAGGATGACTGTTATTTGGGTGATTTGTGATAGGTTCTCTAAGATGGCTCATCTTGTACCACTCCCTAAGTTGCCATCTTCCTCTGAGTTGGTGCCCCTGTTTTTACAACAGGTGGTTCGTTTGCACGGGATTCCTGAGAACATTGTATCTGACAGAGGAGTCCAGTTTGTGTCTAGATTTTGGAGAACTTTCTGTTCCAGGCTGGGAATTCAGTTGTCCTTCTCTTCTGCTTTTCACCCTCAGACCAATGGGCAGACAGAGAGAACAAACCAGACCTTGGAGTCATATTTGAGATGTTTTATTTCTGCTGATCAGGATGATTGGGTTTCATTTTTGCCCTTGGCCGAATTTGCTTTAAATAATAGAGCTAGTTCTGCCACTTTGATGTCACCTTTTTTTTGTAACTTTGGGTTTCATCCTTGATTTTCTTCAGGGCAGGTGGAGCCCTCTGCCTGCCCAGGTGTTGACACTGTGGTGGAGAGAATGCACCAGATCTGGGACCAAGTGGTGGATAAGTTATCTCTCTCCCAGGAAAAGGCCCAGCGGTTTTCCAACCGACATAGGACCATTGGTCCCCAGTTTAAGGTTGGTGATATGGTGTGGTTATCATCAAAAAATATTGCTATGAAGGTGGCTTCTCCTAAGTTTAAGCCTAGATTTATTGGACCTTACAAGATTGTGGAGATTATTAATCCGGTCTCTTTTCATTTGGCTCTTCCTGTCACATTTAAAATCCATAATGTGTTCCATAAATCTTTGTTGAAGAGGTTTATTGAACCTGTTGTTCCGGGGGTGGCACCTCCAGACCCTGTATTGGTTGAAGGTAACATGGAATATGAGGTAGAGAAAGTACTGGATTCCCGTCTGGCTAGACCTAGACGGAGACTCCAGTATTTGGTTAAGTGGAAGGGTTATGGTCAGGAGGATAATTCCTGGGTCTCTGCCTCTGATATTCATGCCAAAAGATTGGTGCGTGCCTTTCATCAAGCTCACCCTGATCGCCCTGGTGGCGTAGTTGAGGGTTCGGTGACCCCTCCTCAAGGGGGAGGTACTGTTGTGAGTTCATTTTCCCCTTCATTACTGAGGCCCGAGGAACTCCCTCTTCTGGTAAAGAAAGGTAGTGAGCCTGATTATCAAACACCTGAGGCTGATGATGATGACTGGCTGAGTGGAGTTACGGACTGGATATAAGGCTGCCGACGCCCTTCTGCCCTGCGGGTGATTTCTCTGTGGGTTCCTTGGAGACCAGTCTGAATTCCTGCTCCTCTAAAGCTAAGTTTGCTGCTCTGCCTTTTGCTTTTGTGCTTTGACTTTGTTTTGCTTTGTTTTTCTGGATTTCTGCCATTCCCTGCTGGGGTGTGCTGAATTCATTTACCTCTGTCTTCTGAAAATACCTGAGTGCTGATTTAGTTTTTGAAGCCTAGCTGCTTCAGGGCCTTTTTCATATCAGCTTGTTGGCTTATGTCTTTGATAGGGTTTTGGCAGATTGCAGACAGCAGCCTTCCTGTCCTTTCCTATCTAGATAGTTGCGGGCCCCGTCTTTGCTCAGTCTATCTTTCTGTCTGTGTTAGTATTTTCATCTTGCTTCACCGTCATTATATGTTGGGGGCTGCCTATTGCTTTGGGGTCTGCTCTGGGGCAGTTTAGATTTCCCCTTTCTTTCTTTAGGCCTATGTAATTCTCCGGCTGTGATCGAGGGGTCTAGGGCTTCGTAGGAACCCCCCACGGCTACTGCTAGTTGTGTTGATAGGTTCAGGGGTCTGCAATCTGATAGTTGCCAACTTCTCTGGTTTTCTGGACTTAGCTAGTATTTCTGTTTTTGCCTCCTGCGGTGACTCATTCATAACAGAATCACCCGCCATACCGCAGATTCTAGGGTACTCAATAGCAGGAAAGAATTGTAAAAAAAAAAAAAAAAAAAAAAGAAAAAAAAAGTGTGTATATTTTTTCCTCTATATCTCTGAGGCCGTAGGGGGAATTTTTTTTTCTCCCAATGGAGATAAAGCAATTGTCTGATCGTGTGGAGCAGCTCGCTGCGGAAGTGCGGGGAATTTCCGCCTACCTTGCTCATTCACATGCTGCTGAACCAAAGATTCCTACACCTGATGTATTTTTTGGGATCGGTCTAAATTTTTGAATTTCAAAAATAATTGTAAATTATTTTTTGCCTTGAAGCCTAACTCGTCAGATAGCTCCGCGCAGCAGGTTAAAATTGTCATCTCTTTGCTGCGTGGCGATCCCCAGGATTGGGCGCTTTCTTTGAAACCAGATGATCCTATTCTGACTAATGTGAACGCATTCTTTCAAGCTTTGGGGTTGTTGTATGACAAACCTAATGCCATCGATCAGGCATTGAGCCAGGGTCGTGATTCTGCTGAATTGTACTGTCAAAAATTCCAAAATTGGGCAGTACTTACTACCTGGAATGATAATGCCTTGGCTGCTCTCTTTCGGAAGGGGTTGTCAGAAGCCATAAAAGATACTATGGTGGGATTTCCTGTTCCCTCTGGTCTTGACGATTCTATGTCACTAGCCATTCAGGTTGATCGGCGTTTGCGCGAACGCAAAGCTGCACAAAAGGTGTTGCCACCTGTTGAACAAATGTCTGAACCTATGCAATGTGATAGAGTTTTTTCCAGAGAGCAGCGTCAGGAGTTCAGAAGGCGTAATAAGTTGTGTTTTTTCTGTGGAGATGCCTCGCATATTATTTCTGTCTGTCCTAAACGAGAGAAACGATTTGCACACACGTTTTCTGTTGGGGGTGTTCAACCTAAGTTTCTTCTGGCTATTACTCTGATCTGCTCCCTGTCCACATTTTCCGCCAAGGCTTTTGTGGATTCAGGAGCAGCCCTAAACCTAATGGACTTGGATTTTGCTAAACGTTGTGGATTTCCGATGACACCTCTGCAGACGCCTATCCCTTTGAGGGGGATTGATGCTACTCCTTTGGCTAAAAATAAACCCCAGTTTTGGACCCAGGTGGTAATGCGGGTCGCCCCAGACCATCAAGAAAATTGCAGATTTTTGGTGTTGCATAATCTGCATGATACTATTGTTCTGGGGTTTCCCTGGTTACAGATTCATAATCCAGTTTTGGATTGGAAATCTGTGTCTGTGGTGAGTTGGGGCTGTCGGTGTGCCTTTAGTGAGGCTCCGGTGTTTTCCAACTCTCCTCAGTCGCATGATGTTCCTGATTATTTGGCGGACTTTTATGATGTATTTAGTGAGAATGAGTCTGCGTCTCTGCCTCCTCATAGGAGTTATGACTGTGCAATTGAACTGAGCCCGGGGTGTAAATTTCCCAAGGGTCGGCTCTTCAATTTATCTGTACCCGAGCACGAGGCTATGCGATCCTATATTAAGGAGGCGTTGGAGAAGGGACATATTAGACCATCCTCGTCACCCTTAGGTGCCGGTTTTTTTTTTGTAGCCAAAAAGGATGGATCATTAAGACCTTGTATTGATTATCGTGCCCTCAACAAAATTACTGTTAAATATCAGTACCCGTTACCCTTGATTTCTGATCTATTCTCCAGAGTTAAAGGTGCTTGCTGGTTTACCAAGCTTGACCTCAGGGGGGCGTATAATCTTATTCGTATTAAGCATGGGGATGAATGGAAGACGGCGTTTAATACTCCGGAGGGACATTTTGTGTACCTGGTGATGCCTTTTGAGCTCACTAATGCCCCTTCTGTCTTCCAGTGCTTCATGAACGATATTTTCCGAGATTTTGTCGATAAATTTTTGATTATCTATCTGGATGATAATTTGGTCTTCTCCAAGGATTGGGATTCTCATGTGGAACATATTCGGACTGTGTTCCGGATCTTGAGGGAGAATTCCCTGTATGTCAAAGGATCTAAATGCCTTTTTGGAGTACAGAGGATTTCTTTTTTGGGATTTATTTTGTCCCCGTCAACTATTGAAATGGACCCGGACAAGGTACAGGCCATTCACGATTGGGTTCAGCCCACTTCTTTGAAGGCCCTCCAGAAGTTTTTGGGTTTTGCTAATTTTTATCGGAAATTTATAGCAAAATTTTCTAGTATTGCCAAGCCATTGACTGATTTGACTAAAAAGGGTGCTGATGTGTTAAATTGGTCTCCGGAGGCTGTTTCTTCCTTTCAGGAGCTGAAGCGAAGATTCACCTCCGCCCCGGTTTTGCGGCAACCTGATGTCTCACTTCCATTCCAGGTAGAGGTGGATGCTTCTGAGATTGTTTTGTCCCAAAAGGATCCTGTAACATCTAAAATGAATCCCTGTGCTTTCTTTTCCCAAAAGTTCTCTCCATCTGAACGTAACTATGATGTGGGGAATAGGGAACTGTTGGCCATGAAATGGGCATTTGAGGAGTGGAGACATTGGTTGGAGGGAGCTAAGCATCAAGTCGTGGTCCTCACTGACCACAAGAATTTGACTTACCTAGAGTCGGCTAAGCTCTTGAACCCTAGACAGGCTAGGTGGGCCTTGTTTTTTACACGTTTTGATTTTGTGGTTTCTTTTCTTCCTGGAACAAAGAATGTCAAGGCAGATGCCCTCTCTAGGAGCTTCTTTGCTGATTCTCCTGTGGTGACCAAGCCTGCTACCATCTTAGGCGAAGGGGTAGTTCTTTCTGCCATCTCGCCCGATTTGAGACGTGCTCTGGAAGAGTTCCAGGAGGACAAACCTGAGCGTTGTCCCAGTGGAAAGTTGTATGTTCCTGACCAGTTGAAGAAGAGAGTGATGTGTGAAGTTCATTGCTCTGCTTTGGCTCGTCATCCAGGTATTTTTGGTACTAGAGATCTGGTGAGTCAGTTTTTTTGGTGGCCCTCCTTGTCTTGTGATGTCAGGAATTTTGTGCAGTCCTGTGGAACGTGCTCCCGGTCTAAATCGTGTTCTCGCTCTAGTGGGTTGTTGATGCCTTTGCCTGTCCCCAAGAGGCCATGGACCCATATTTCAATGGATTTCATCTCTGATATGCCTGTCTCTCAGAGGATGACTGTTATTTGGGTGATTTGTGATAGGTTCTCTAAGATGGTTCATCTTGTACCACTCCCTAAGTTGCCATCTTCCTCTGAGTTGGTGCCCCTGTTTTTACAACAGGTGGTTCGTTTGCACGGGATTCCTGAGAACATTGTATCTGAAAGAGGAGTCCAGTTTGTGTCTAGATTTTGGAGAACTTTCTGTTCCAGGCTGGGAATTCAGTTGTCCTTCTCTTCTGCTTTTCACCCTCAGACCAATGGGCAGACAGAGAGAACAAACCAGACCTTGGAGTCATATTTGAGATGTTTTATTTCTGCTGATCAGGATGATTGGGTTTCATTTTTGCCCTTGGCCGAATTTGCTTTAAATAATAGAGCTAGTTCTGCCACTTTGATGTCACCTTTTTTTTGTAACTTTGGGTTTCATCCTTGATTTTCTTCAGGGCAGGTGGAGCCCTCTGCCTGCCCAGGTGTTGACACTGTGGTGGAGAGAATGCACCAGATCTGGGACCAAGTGGTGGATAAGTTATCTCTCTCCCAGGAAAAGGCCCAGCGGTTTTCCAACCGACATAGGACCATTGGTCCCCAGTTTAAGGTTGGTGATATGGTGTGGTTATCATCAAAAAATATTGCTATGAAGGTGGCTTCTCCTAAGTTTAAGCCTAGATTTATTGGACCTTACAAGATTGTGGAGATTATTAATCCGGTCTCTTTTCATTTGGCTCTTCCTGTCACATTTAAAATCCATGATGTGTTCCATAAATCTTTGTTGAAGAGGTTAATTGAACCTGTTGTTCCGGGGGTGGCACCTCCAGACCCTGTATTGGTTGAAGGTAACATGGAATATGAGGTAGAGAAAGTACTGGATTCCCGTCTGGCTAGACGGAGACTCCAGTATTTGGTTAAGTGGAAGGGTTATGGTCAGGAGGATAATTCCTGGGTCTCTGCCTCTGATATTCATGCCAAAAGATTGGTGCGTGCCTTTCATCAAGCTCACCCTGATCGCCCTGGTGGCGTAGTTGAGGGTTCGGTGACCCCTCCTCAAGGGGGAGGTACTGTTGTGAGTTCATTTTCCCCTTCATTACTGAGGCCCGAGGAACTCCCTCTTCTGGTAAAGAAAGGTAGTGAGCCTGATTATCAAACACCTGAGGCTGATGATGATGACTGGCTGAGTGGTGTTACGGACTGGATATAAGGCTGCCGACGCCCTTCTGCCCTGCGGGTGATTTCTCTGTGGGTTCCTTGGAGACCAGTCTGAATTCCTGCTCCTCTAAAGCTAAGTTTGCTGCTCTGCCTTTTGCTTTTGTGCTTTGACTTTGTTTTGCTTTGTTTTTCTGGATTTCTGCCATTCCCTGCTGGGGTGTGCTGAATTCATTTACCTCTGTCTTCTGAAAATACCTGAGTGCTGATTTAGTTTTTGAAGCCTAGCTGCTTCAGGGCCTTTTTCATATCAGCTTGTTGGCTTATGTCTTTGATAGGGTTTTGGCAGATTGCAGACAGCAGCCTTCCTGTCCTTTCCTATCTAGATAGTTGCGGGCCCCGTCTTTGCTCAGTCTATCTTTCTGTCTGTGTTAGTATTTTCATCTTGCTTCACCGTCATTATATGTTGGGGGCTGCCTATTGCTTTGGGGTCTGCTCTGGGGCAGTTTAGATTTCCCCTTTCTTTCTTTAGGCCTATGTAATTCTCTGGCTATGGTCGAGGGGTCTAGGGCTTCGTAGGAACCCCCCACGGCTACTGCTAGTTGTGTTGATAGGTTCAGGGGTCTGCAATCTGATAGTTGCCAACTTCTCTGGTTTTCTGGACTTAGCTTGTATTTCTGCTTTTGCCTCCTACGGTGACTCATTCATAACAGGCTGTGCTCCGGTGAAGTGGCAGCGGCTCTCTGTGCTCTGTGGGGGGCTCCATCGGCATTTTGTCAAAGCCCGGAGGCCACCGCAACATGGCAGCAACGGATGTGCGGGGGCCTCCAGGAACATGGCTGCCGGGCCAGGGGCAGCACATGCTCAGATTCAAATCTTGTCTCAAGACCTTGTTGCCAAGATTTCAATCTGAGCATGCGCCGCCCCCTGCCCAGTGGTCATGTTCCCGGAGGCCACCGCAACATGGCAGCAACGAATTTGCGGGGGCCTCTGGACTCTGACGAAATGCCGGTGGAACCCCCCACTGAGCACAGAGAGCCGCTGCCACTGCACAGGGGCACAGCCTGCCACCACCACACCACAGAGGCCTGCCACAACCACACCAGCCACAAGATTTATAAGTATATTGCGACCATAAGATGCACCCCTATTTTCCCCAAAAAAATTTTGGGAAAAAAGTGCATCTTATGGTCCGAAAAATACGGTAGTTAACATGATTTAAGATATATTGGACTACAGTGTAAATACCAATGAGTAGAGTTGAGCGATACCAGCCGATACTTGAAAATATCGGATCGGAATGGATCGGCCGATCTTTAAAAAAAGTATCGGTATCGCCGATTCCGATACCGGGAACCAATGCAAGTCAATGGGGCCAAAATATCGGAATTAAAAAAAACCCTTTCTTTCCTTGTAGGTTAATTCTACATGAAGAAAAACAACTAAGAATAATGTAGAATGTATTGTGGGAGGTGGAGGAGACATTAAAACCATAGAGGTTTGGCCCAATCAAATGGAATAGCAGGAATTAAACTTTTTTTTTTAAAGATGTTAGGAGTTACAAAGATATTGACTATGTTAGCCTCATTTATATTTTGCCAGACATGTATGTCTTCTTCTTCTACTTCCTTTTTTTACATTCTTCTTCTTCTTCTTCTACTTCCTTTTTTTACATTCTTCTTCTTCTTCTTCTACTTCCTTTTTTTACATTCTTCTTCTTCTTCTTCTACTTCCATTTTTTACATTCTTCTTCTTATTCCTTTTTTTACATTCTTCTTCTTCTTCTTCTACTTCCTTTTTTTACATTCTTCTTCTTCTTCTTCTTCTTCTTCTTCTTCTTCCTTTTCTTACATTCTTCATATTCTTCTTATTCAACAATTATTATTCTACATATTCAGCTTCTTCATCTTCTTCCTATTCTTCTTCATCATATTCTTGTTTGTGTCAGGCATTCCTGTAGTTGTTATCTAGAAAAGTTAGAAGTTTACACCTTCCGTTCTGCCTGTCACAAAAGATTTACAACAGGATTTGTCCGCGTTCAGTTTGGCCTGCAGAAGCAGGCCTTTTCCAGGGGCACCACGAGGAGGAACGGACTCACCCCCATACACTGCTTAGTCTTCTTCTGCTTATAAATAAGATAATATCATTTGCTCAGAGTATTAGTCTTATGCTTAATGTTCTTCTGCTTTGTTTTTTTATGCTTCTTTGTCTTCTCTCTCTTGTTGTTCTGCATCTTGGTGGTTGTCTTCCTGTTCTTTGTCCTCTTGAACCAGCTGACGGTACTGGCACCCGGAGGGGCAGCAGAAGGAACAAGAGCCAATGGCACTACCGAGGACCAGCTGACGGTGCTGGAACCCGGTTACTAAGCAGGAGGTACCTGTGCTACAAAGCACTACCAAGGACCAGCAGACGTTGCCGGAACTCGGATACCGAGATGGAGGCACCTAGGCCAAAGGCTCTGACGAGAACCAGCTGACGGTGCTGGAACCCGGAGGGGTAGCATAAGCTGCAAGAGCAAATGGAAATAGCGAGGACCAGCTGACAGTGCTGGCACCCGGAGGGGCAGCAGAAGGAATAAGAGCCAATGGCACAACCGAGGACCAGCTGACGGTGCTGGAACCCGGTTACTAAGCAGGAGGTACCTGTGCTACAAAGCACTACCAAGGACCAGCAGACGTTGCCGGAACTCGGATACCGAGATGGAGGCACCTAGGCCAAAGGCTCTGACGAGAACCAGCTGACGGTGCTGGAACCCGGAGGGGTAGCATAAGCTGCAAGAGCAAATGGAAATAGCGAGGACCAGCTGACAGTGCTGGCACCCGGAGGGGCAGCAGAAGGAATAAGAGCCAATGGCACAACCGAGGACCAGCTGACGGTGCTGGAACCCGGTTACTAAGCAGGAGGTACCTGTGCTACAAAGCACTACCAAGGACCAGCAGACGTTGGTGGAACTAGGATACCGAGATGGAGGCACCTAGGCCAAAGGCTCTGACGAGAACCAGCTGACGGTGCTGGAACCCGGAGGGGTAGCATAAGCTGCAAGAGCAAATGGAAATAGCGAGGACCAGCTGACAGTGCTGGCACCCGGAGGGGCAGCAGAAGGAATAAGAGCCAATGGCACAACCGAGGACCAGCTGACGGTGCTGGAACCCGGTTACTAAGCAGGAGGTACCTGTGCTACAAAGCACTACCAAGGACCAGCAGACGTTGCCGGAACTCGGATACCGAGATGGAGGCACCTAGGCCAAAGGCTCTGACGAGAACCAGCTGACGGTGCTGGAACCCGGAGGGGTAGCATAAGCTGCAAGAGCAAATGGAAATAGCGAGGACCAGCTGACAGTGCTGGCACCCGGAGGGGCAGCAGAAGGAATAAGAGCCAATGGCACAACCGAGGACCAGCTGACGGTGCTGGAACCCGGTTACTAAGCAGGAGGTACCTGTGCTACAAAGCACTACCAAGGACCAGCAGACGTTGCCGGAACTCGGATACCGAGATGGAGGCACCTAGGCCAAAGGCTCTGACGAGAACCAGCTGACGGTGCTGGAACCCGGAGGGGTAGCATAAGCTGCAAGAGCAAATGGAAATAGCGAGGACCAGCTGACAGTGCTGGCACCCGGAGGGGCAGCAGAAGGAATAAGAGCCAATGGCACAACCGAGGACCAGCTGACGGTGCTGGAACCCGGTTACTAAGCAGGAGGTACCTGTGCTACAAAGCACTACCAAGGACCAGCAGACGTTGCCGGAACTCGGATACCGAGATGGAGGCACCTAGGCCAAAGGCTCTGATGAGAACCAGCTGACGGTGCTGGAACCCGGAGGGGTATCAGAAGTCACCCCTGAAAAGCAAAGTTGGCATGTCGCAAGCTGGCCGCAGTTACCGAATCACACAGTCCTACAGGGGGTGCTTGTCCTACTGGCACTATGGAACAAACCTTTCTTACCAGAACCCGCAGTCCACATAGGAAGCACCTAAACTGCTGGCACCCTAGCCTCGGCTAACCCAACCGCAACACGACATGGCAACTTGGGGTGGCAAACTGACATTGACACTTCCCGGAAACAGCAGGCAGGGCTGGAACCAAGCTGGGCAGGAGGGAGTACCCGTGCCAAAGTCAGTTATGAGCAGCAACTGGCGATGTTGGAGCCCAGGACAAGCACTTAGCAGGCTGAGGCCTGATGTGCTGTCAATTGGGAGGCAGCAGGACAGATTGCCATCAAAACAGCAGGGGAACAGCTGACGTTACTGAACCCCACAAACACAGGAGCTAGTGTTTTACTCTGTGAAGACGGCACTTCCGAGCAACAACTGGCTGTGTTGAAGCCCAGGGACAAGCACGGAGCAGGCTTAGGCTGCATTGAAGAAATTTTAAGATCGGTTGTAGACTACTAATTTGAACCAAGCTCCACTTAGGCCTGTGGCTTCACTGATTTTCGTATTTCCCCTGTCCTCCAACCCCGCCAGTTACAGCTCCGAAGTGGCGTCTGCACAATCCACACTTGTTCCTGTGTTACAGGTGTTCAGTCCGGTCAGTTAATCCCCTGATGTGTGTCCGGCAATGTCGCCTGCTCTGTCCACATTCCCATTATCGGAATGTGGACAGAGCAGGCGACATTGCCGGACACACATCAGGGGATTAACTGACCGGACTGAACACCTGTAACACAGGAACAAGTGTGGATTGTGCAGACGCCACTTCGGAGCTGTAACTGGCAGGGTTGGAGGACAGGGGAAATACGAGAGACAGTGGAGCCACAGGCCTAATTGGAGCACGGTTAAAAATCAGTAGTGGTACGACTGTGTAGGCAGCAGGAGACTTTGCCATCCACACAGCAGGGGATCAGCTGACATTACTGAACCCCACTGAGACACGGGAGCAAGTATCTCTTTCCGTGTGGACGGCACTTCCGAACTACAACTGGCTGTGTTGAAGCCCAGGAAATAGGAGGGTGTAGGCAGAGGCCTACTGTATTTTGAATGAGGTGACAGCAGGAGAGACTGCCATCCACACAGCAGGGGATCAGCTGACATTACTGAACCCCACTGAGACACGGGAGCAAGTATCTCTTTCCGTGTGGACGGCACTTCCGAACTACAACTGGCTGTGTTGAAGCCCAGGAAATAGGAGGGTGTAGGCAGAGGCCTACTGTATTTTGAATGAGTTTACAGCAGGAGAGACTGCCATCCACACAGCAGGGGATCAGCTGACGTTACTGAACCCCACTGAGACACGGGAGCAAGTGTCTCTTTCCGTGTGGACGGCACTTCCGAACTACAACTGGCTGTGTTGAAGCCCAGGAAATAGGAGGGTGTAGGCAGAGGCCTACTGTATTTTGAAAGAGGTGACAGCAGGAGAGACTGCCATCCACAAAGCAGGGGATCAGCTGACGTTACTGAACCCCACTGAGACACGGGAGCAAGTGTCTCTTTCCGTGTGGACGGCACTTCCGAACTACAACTGGCTGTGTTGAAGCCCAGGAAATAGGAGGGTGTAGGCAGAGGCCTACTGTATTTTGAATGAGGTGACAGCAGGAGAGACTGCCATCCACACAGCAGGGGATCAGCTGACGTTACTGAACCCCACTGAGACACGGGAGCAAGTATCTCTTTCCGTGTGGACGGCACTTCCGAACTACAACTGGCTGTGTTGAAGCCCAGGAAATAGGAGGGTGTAGGCAGAGGCCTACTGTATTTTGAATGAGGTGACAGCAGGAGAGACTGCCATCCACACAGCAGGGGATCAGCTGACATTACTGAACCCCACTGAGACACGGGAGCAAGTATCTCTTTCCGTGTGGACGGCACTTCCGAACTACAACTGGCTGTGTTGAAGCCCAGGAAATAGGAGGGTGTAGGCAGAGGCCTACTGTATTTTGAATGAGTTTACAGCAGGAGAGACTGCCATCCACACAGCAGGGGATCAGCTGACGTTACTGAACCCCACTGAGACACGGGAGCAAGTGTCTCTTTCCGTGTGGACGGCACTTCCGAACTACAACTGGCTGTGTTGAAGCCCAGGAAATAGGAGGGTGTAGGCAGAGGCCTACTGTATTTTGAAAGAGGTGACAGCAGGAGAGACTGCCATCCACAAAGCAGGGGATCAGCTGACGTTACTGAACCCCACTGAGACACGGGAGCAAGTGTCTCTTTCCGTGTGGACGGCACTTCCGAACTACAACTGGCTGTGTTGAAGCCCAGGAAATAGGAGGGTGTAGGCAGAGGCCTACTGTATTTTGAATGAGGTGACAGCAGGAGAGACTGCCATCCACACAGCAGGGGATCAGCTGACGTTACTGAACCCCACTGAGACACGGGAGCAAGTATCTCTTTCCGTGTGGACGGCACTTCCGAACTACAACTGGCTGTGTTGAAGCCCAGGAAATAGGAGGGTGTAGGCAGAGGCCTACTGTATTTTGAATGAGTTTACAGCAGGAGAGACTGCCATCCACACAGCAGGGGATCAGCTGACGTTACTGAACCCCACTGAGACACGGGAGCAAGTATCTCTTTCCGTGTGGACGGCACTTCCGAACTACAACTGGCTGTGTTGAAGCCCAGGAAATAGGAGGGTGTAGGCAGAGGCCTACTGTATTTTGAATGAGGTGACAGCAGGAGAGACTGCCATCCACACAGCAGGGGATCAGCTGACATTACTGAACCCCACTGAGACACGGGAGCAAGTATCTCTTTCCGTGTGGACGGCACTTCCGAACTACAACTGGCTGTGTTGAAGCCCAGGAAATAGGAGGGTGTAGGCAGAGGCCTACTGTATTTTGAATGAGTTTACAGCAGGAAAGACTGCCATCCACACAGCAGGGGATCAGCTGACGTTACTGAACCCCACTGAGACACGGGAGCAAGTGTCTCTTTCCGTGTGGACGGCACTTCCGAACTACAACTGGCTGTGTTGAAGCCCAGGAAATAGGAGGGTGTAGGCAGAGGCCTACTGTATTTTGAAAGAGGTGACAGCAGGAGAGACTGCCATCCACAAAGCAGGGGATCAGCTGACGTTACTGAACCCCACTGAGACACGGGAGCAAGTGTCTCTTTCCGTGTGGACGGCACTTCCGAACTACAACTGGCTGTGTTGAAGCCCAGGAAATAGGAGGGTGTAGGCAGAGGCCTACTGTATTTTGAATGAGGTGACAGCAGGAGAGACTGCCATCCACACAGCAGGGGATCAGCTGACGTTACTGAACCCCACTGAGACACGGGAGCAAGTATCTCTTTCCGTGTGGACGGCACTTCCGAACTACAACTGGCTGTGTTGAAGCCCAGGAAATAGGAGGGTGTAGGCAGAGGCCTACTGTATTTTGAATGAGTTTACAGCAGGAGAGACTGCCATCCACACAGCAGGGGATCAGCTGACGTTACTGAACCCCACTGAGACACGGGAGCAAGTATCTCTTTCCGTGTGGACGGCACTTCCGAACTACAACTGGCTGTGTTGAAGCCCAGGAAATAGGAGGGTGTAGGCAGAGGCCTACTGTATTTTGAATGAGGTGACAGCAGGAGAGACTGCCATCCACACAGCAGGGGATCAGCTGACATTACTGAACCCCACTGAGACACGGGAGCAAGTATCTCTTTCCGTGTGGACGGCACTTCCGAACTACAACTGGCTGTGTTGAAGCCCAGGAAATAGGAGGGTGTAGGCAGAGGCCTACTGTATTTTGAATGAGTTTACAGCAGGAGAGACTGCCATCCACACAGCAGGGGATCAGCTGACGTTACTGAACCCCACTGAGACACGGGAGCAAGTGTCTCTTTCCGTGTGGACGGCACTTCCGAACTACAACTGGCTGTGTTGAAGCCCAGGAAATAGGAGGGTGTAGGCAGAGGCCTACTGTATTTTGAAAGAGGTGACAGCAGGAGAGACTGCCATCCACAAAGCAGGGGATCAGCTGACGTTACTGAACCCCACTGAGACACGGGAGCAAGTATCTCTTTCCGTGTGGACGGCACTTCCGAACTACAACTGGCTGTGTTGAAGCCCAGGAAATAGGAGGGTGTAGGCAGAGGCCTACTGTATTTTGAATGAGGTGACAGCAGGAGAGACTGCCATCCACACAGCAGGGGATCAGCTGACATTACTGAACCCCACTGAGACACGGGAGCAAGTATCTCTTTCCGTGTGGACGGCACTTCCGAACTACAACTGGCTGTGTTGAAGCCCAGGAAATAGGAGGGTGTAGGCAGAGGCCTACTGTCTTTGTAATGCGGAGACAGCAGGAGAGACTGCCATCTCCACAGCAGGGGAACAGCTGGCAGTGCTGAACCCCACTAACACTTGAACGAATGTGTTTGGCTCTGTGGAGACGACACTTCTGAACACCAACTGACGTTGTTGGAGCCCAGGATTAGGCGAGGAGCAGGCTGGGGCCTACTGGATTTTGGCAGGTGAATGCAGCAGGAGACTTGCCATCTCCACAGCAGGGGAACAGCTGGCAGTGCTGAACCCCACTAACACTTGAACGAATGTGTTTGGCTCTGTGGAGACGACACTTCTGAACACCAACTGACGTTGTTGGAGCTCAGGATTAGGCGAGGAGCAGGCTGGGGCCTACTTGATTTTGGCAGGTGAATGCAGCAGGAGACTTGCCATCTCCACAGCAGGGGAACAGCTGGCAGTGCTGAACCCCACTAACACTTGAACGAATGTGTTTGGCTCTGTGGAGATGACACTTCTGAACACCAACTGACGTTGTTGGAGCTCAGGATTAGGCGAGGAGCAGGCTGGGGCCTACTGGATTTTGGCAGGTGAATGCAGCAGGAGACTTGCCATCTCCACAGCAGGGGAACAGCTGGCAGTGCTGAACCCCACTAACACTTGAACGAATGTGTTTGGCTCTGTGGAGACGACACTTCTGAACACCAACTGACGTTGTTGGAGCTCAGGATTAGGCGAGGAGCAGGCTGGGGCCTACTTGATTTTGGCAGGTGAATGCAGCAGGAGACTTGCCATCTCCACAGCAGGGGAACAGCTGGTAGTGCTGAACCCCACTAACACTTGAACGAATGTGTTTGGCTCTGTGGAGACAAGACTTCTGAACACCAACTGACGTTGTTGGAGCTCAGGATTAGGCGAGGAGCAGGCTGGGGCCTACTGGATTTTGGCAGGTGAATGCAGCAGGAGACTTGCCATCTCCACAGCAGGGGAACAGCTGGCAGTGCTGAACCCCACTAACACTTGAACGAATGTGTTTGGCTCTGTGGAGACGACACTTCTGAACACCAACTGACGTTGTTGGAGCCCAGGATTAGGCGAGGAGCAGGCTGGGGCCTACTTGATTTTGGCAGGTGAATGCAGCAGGAGACTTGCCATCTCCACAGCAGGGGAACAGCTGACAGTGCTGAACCCCACTAACACTTGAACGAATGTGTTTGGCTCTGTGGAGACGACACTTCTGAACACCAACTGACGCTGTTGGAGCCCAGGATTACGCATGCCGCATGCAGAGGCCAATGGGCATCGGTTTTTATGGAGGTTGTGGACTACTACTGATTCTAACCATGCTCCACTTAGGCCTCTGGCTCCACTGTCTCTACTATTTACCCTGGCCTCCAACCCCGCCAGCTACATCTCTGAAGTGGCGTCAGCACAATCTACACTTGTTCCTGTGTTACTGGTGCTCAGTCCCATCAGTTGATCCTCTGATGTTTGTCCGGCAAGTTCGCCAGCTCTGTCCTCATTCCCACTACTGGTTATGGGAATGTGGACAGAGCAGGAGACCTTGCCGGACACACATCAGGGGATAAACTGATGGGACTGAGCCACAGGAACACAGGAACAAGTGTAGATTGTGCTGACGCCACTTCAGAGATGTAGATGGCGGGGTTGGAGGTCAGGGGAAATAGTAGAGACAGTGGAGCCAGAGACCTAAGTTGGGCACGGTTAAAAATCAGTAGTGGTTTGAATGTTGATGGAGCTGGTGACTCTGCCGTCCACACAGCAGGGGATCAGCTGGCATTACTGAACCCCAGTAACACAGGAGCTAGTGTGTTTCTCTGTGCAGACGACACATCTGAGCGACAACTGGCTGTGTTGAAGCACAGGGATTATAGTTCAGGTGGTAGAAAAATGAACACACCAGCAGACCTGGATACAGTTGCCAACCACTAATTTAGTCTGTAAGAGGAATGGCAAAGTCTTTGGAGATCCAGGCCTTGTTCATTTTCAGAAAAGTCAGCCGGTCAACATTATCGGAAGATAGTCGCGTGCGACGGTCTGTTAGTACACCACCTGCGGCACTAAAGACACGTTCCGATAATACACTGGCAGCAGGGCAAGCCAGCACCTCCAATGCATACTGGCTAAGCTCTGGCCATGTATCCAGCTTAGAGACCCAAAACTTGAAGGGGGAAGAGCCATCTGGGAGTACAGCGACAGGGCAAGACATGTAGTCTGACACCATCTGACGGAAGCGTTGCCTCCTGCTGACTCGAGGCGTCGCTGATGGTGTAGACAATTGTGGTGGACACACAAAACTTTGCCACATTTGGGCCATAGTGGTCTTGCCTTGTGCTGCGGCACTGCCTCTGCTCCCTCTTTGTGCAGAGTTTCCTCCACTGCCTCGACGCACAGAGCTGCTTTGTAAAGCACTAGCAACAATGCTGTCGGGTGGAATGGAAAACATTATGGACTGCACCAGTGACTCTTCGTACTCCCGCATTTTACGCTCCCGGTTCAACGTTGGTATGAGCCTTTGTACGCTGTCCCGGTAGCGAGGATCTAGGAGGGTGTACACCCAATAATCAGCCGAGACGAGAATGTGGGCGATGCGGCGGTCGTTTCTCAGGCACTGCAGCATGAAATCAACCATGTGCTGCAGACTCCCAACTGCCAAAGAACCGCTGTCCCCTGTTTGAGGCGTGACCTCGACCTGCTCTGCATCACCCCACCCTCGCTGTACATACTGAGTAGAGGTTTGTGTACCTCCCTCCTCTGGAGAGATGTCTTCCTCCTCCATCGACTCCTCCTCATCCTCCTCACAAAGTGTCCCCTGCCTAGGCCTTTGTGAGGAAACACGTAGCGCAGACTGTCCAGAAGCAGATGGCATTTGGGACTCCTCATCCTCCACCTCTTCTGAAACCTCATCCCTTAGTGCTTGCAGTGTTTGTTGAAGCAGGCAGATAAGGGGGACAGTCATGCTGACTAGTGCATCATCTGCACTCGCCATCCGCGTGGATTCATCGAAGGCACGCAAAACGAGGCAGATGTCCTTCATAGAGGCCCACTCAATGGTGCTGAAGTGTGAACGGCGCACAGTGCGACTTGTTTGCGCCTGATGCAGCTGGTACTCCATGACTGCTGCCTGCTGCTCACACAACCGCTCCAACATATGTAACGTTGAATTCCACCGGGTGGGTAGGTCACATATGATGCGATGTTCCGGAAGGCCAAATCGTCGCTGCAGAGCAGCGAGGCGCGATCTTGCCGTGCTGGAACGTCGCAAGTGAGCGCACTCTATGCGGACCTTGTGCAACAGTGCATCAAGATCCGGATAGTCCCTCAGAAAGCTCTGCACGACCAAGTTAAGAACATGTGCCAGACATGGGATGTGTGTGAGGTTGCCTAGGCCAAGAGCTGCCACCAGATTTCGGCCATTGTCACACACTACCAAGCCCGGCTGGAGATTCGCTGGCCCAAACCACACATCGCTCTCCAGCTTGATAGCATTCCAGAGCTCCTGCGCTGTGTGGCTTCGATTCCCCAAAGAAATTAATTTGAGTACAGCCTGTTGACGTTTGGCCACGGCTGTGCTCATATCGGTCGTAACAGGCTCCTGCTCTGCTGTTTCTGAGGAACTTGAGTAGGAGGAGGAGTCTATGTGTACAGACTGGAGTCCTGCAATCCGTGGCGTTGGAAGAACACGTACAGCGCCACTCTCCAGATCCGTACCCGGCTCCACAACATTGACCCAGTGGGCAGTGAGGGAAAGGTATCGTCCCTGTCCATGGTTACTGGTCCACGCATCGGTGGTCAGGTGGACCTTGCTACTAACGGCGTTTAGTAGCGCATGTTTTATTTTGCCCTCAACATGTTTCTGCAGGGCAGGGACGGCTCGCCTGCTGAAATAAAAGCGGCTGGGCACGTTGTATTGGGGGACTGCCAATGCCATTAAGTCCCGGAAGGTGTCAGTGTCCACCAGCCTGAATGACAGCATTTCAACTGCCAGAAGTTTGGCAATGCCAGCATTCAGAGACTGTGCTCGGGGATGGTTTGCCGAGTAAGGGCGCCTTTTATCCCATGCCTGTGCTACCGATGGCTGTGATGGATGGGAACGTGCTGTTATGGGTGGAATCTGACAGGGTCTCCGGACAACAGTGGCAGAGGTTCTTCCTTGGCGATCCTGTGAGGAAGCCGAACCAGCAGTGTGTGAGCTGGAGGAAGAGGGCCCAACACGAACTGAAGAGGTGGTAGGTGGTGCTGTACGTTGGCCTACGTCTTCAGGGTGTCTCTGCAACTCCAACTCGTGCTTGGTGCGCACATGTTTCCACATATTTGTGGTATTGAGGTTGCTGACATTTCTCCCTCTTTTGACTCTCTGATGACACAGCTTGCATTTGACAAAGCAAATGTCATCTGCAACTGTGTCAAAAAAGGACCACGCACTGCAACTCTTGTGAGCGCCCGGTTTGCCTTTGGAAGGAGGAATGCTCCTAACGGGTGCCGAAGTGGAGGGTACAGGCAACCAAGTCTTCCCCCTCCCTCTGCCTCCTGTTTTGGCCGGTAGGGGAATCTCTTCCTCCGAGCTGCTCCCACCACCTTCCTGTTGCTCACGCCATGATGGGTCAAGGACCTCATCATCTTCCCTCCCCTCTTCAAACAGCTGCTTCTCCGGGGTTGTCTCGCCAGCACCGTACGCACCAGAAAGTGGCAACTGAGTCTCGTCATCATCTGATGCGTACTGAGGTGTGCTGACCATAGGCACTGGCCCACTCGCCTCTTCAGATTCAGAGGGACAAAGAAGTTGCGCATCACTGCATACTCCCTCTTCTTCACATTCAGGAATGCTGCTTGGCTGGCCCCCTCTTTCCAAGCCAACAGATTCCGAGAACAGAAGTAGAGACTGTGATGGCTCCTGTCCATGTCTCTCTGACTGCCTGGGCACTTTGGCAGGTGGTGAAGAGAAAGATGGTTGCTCTTCGGTGCTCTGACCCTGAGAGGATGCGGAAGTAATTGAAGTCGATGCGTTAGCTGCCATCCATCCGACAACGGCTTCAATTTGTTCCTCCCGCAGCAGTGGGGTACGTTGAGGTCCTACAAAGCTGCGCATAAAGGACTGTTGCCTGCTAAAACTGGGGGATGCTGATCCACTGGTGCCCGCAGCAGGCCCAGAATCCCCACGTCCTCTACCTGTAGAATCCCCACGTCCTCTCCCTGCAGAATCCCCACGTCCTCTCCCTGCTGAAACTCCACGCCCACGCCCACGCCCCCGCGCCTTACTCCCTGCCTTCTTCATCTTGCAAGACTGCTTAAGATAGGCAAAAAAGTACAAAGGGGGGCCTTAGTGTGCTTATTCCTGAACAGCTGGTTACAGGTACAAGAAACACTAATTTTATGAAGTGTGTGTGTGTGGACTAGACTTTAATAGGAGCTGATGTGGCCTACACAAGTTCAAAATGTAGTGTTTGGTGAACTTTTTATGTGGTTTCTTTGTTTGAAACAAACTCAAAGTATGAGAACAAAGAATTGAAACTGATAGTATCACCAACTTTTTGGAGCTATTACAATGCAGGCAGGTAACCTACAATGCAAAAGATGAGGCTCCAAAAAAATTGGGTAATACTAATCTGGCTGCGCCGGCAGGGCACAAGCCAGAAAAAAAGGCTCCTCTATCTACTCCTATATAGTGTTTGCAACCAACCAATGTTGATGGATACGGATGGATGCACACTAATAGGAGAAGAAAAAATGAGCTGCACTCAGAGACAAATATGTGTGAGGCAGTGACGCACGTTGAGCGTCCTACAACCAGACGTAGCTGCAGGACACTCTACTCAGCGTGAGCTGCACTCACACACAGTCAGAGACCTCTCAGACAGCCGTCAACAGTGCAGCTAAGTGGGCACTGGCACTGACAGGCTGCAGAAAGGCTCCGCTGTGTACTCCTATATAGTGTTTGCAACCACCGTAGATGGAGACGGATGGATGCACACTAATAGAAGAAAAAATGAGCTGCACTCAAATAAAAATATGTGTGAGGCAGTGACGCACGCTGAGCGTCCTACAGCCAGACGTAGCTGCAGGACACACTACTCAGCGTGAGCTGCACTCACACACAGTCAGAGACCTCTCAGACAGCCGTGAACAGTGCAGCAAAGTGGACACTAGCACTGAAAGGCTGCAGAAAGGCTCCGCTGTCTACTACTAGTGTTTGCAACCAACGTATATGGATACGGATGGAAGCACACTAGATTGAAATTATTTAAAAAATGCAGCTCAAAAAATAAAAGATGTATGAGGCAGCAGTGATCACACTGGGTGGCCTACAGCCTGACGTGGCTGCAGGACCCACTCCACAGCGTGAGCTGCACTCACACAGCCCTTGCAGACAGCTGTGAACACTGCTGCTAGGGCAAAGAAGGCTACAGTGGTGGTTTATGTAGCCTGGGTAAAGCACTAGATGTTTGGTGGAATCGCTATTTCTAACTGTCCCTCACAGTCTTCTACAGCAGCCTGTCCCTAACTGAATTCACAGCAGAGTGACCAGAAATGGCGGCTGCGGTGGCTTTTATAGTGCATCATGACATCATTTCGGCAGCCAATCACAGCCATGCCAATAGTTAACATGCCTACATGCCTAACAGGATGTGCCCACACTTCGGAGGATTCCCATTGGCTTAATCAAAGCAAGCAGGCTCATAGCATGATGGGAACTTCCTATTCCGATTCCGATCCCGGAATCCGATATGAAAAAAGTATCGGAATTAAGTATCGGAATTCCGATACCGCTAATATCGGCCGATACCCGATACTTGCGGTATCGGAATGCTCAACACTACCAATGAGTTAATAAGTGATCAGCAACTCTGGAGACTACTTCTATACTGTTGGAAATGCATTCTAGGTGATAACCTGAAGAAGCTGCTTAACAGAATGTCCAGGGAGTGTAAAGCTGTCATAAGAATAATAGAGGTTACTTGGGTTGTCAAATGGGCTTTCTCATGGTTTTGCTGCCTTCAGTTTAAATCTAAGAAATGCCCATTCAAACTAGAAAAAGGAATATTAATGAATGATAATGTGTGTCCAAACTTCTGACTGCCACTGTGTGTCTAACTTGGTCTAGAAAAGGGGAGTGTGTCACCATTGGTAAAGAAGGAACCAAGGTCCTCATTAAGCAGAGCCTGCACCAAAGAAGCCAGACTTAACGGGGTTGTCCGGTCCTTTACTTAAAGTCTGCTGTCCCTCTAAGTGACTGTAGGCTTTTGAATCCTCACATTGTGCTGCACACTCGCGGTTCCCTGACCGCCTGCCATTAACACAGACAATGGTGAATCCTGACAGTATGAGGTGCGCACTATGGGAGAAATCAGAAGACTGCAGATATATTGATCCAATATTTAGCACAAAAAAAAGATCATACAGCCCATTTAAGCAGTCACAACCTCTTTGATGCACCCATGAATAGAGTTACTAATCCAACTAAATAAGGTTAGCATGCAACAGTTGGGCACATTTACTACTCACTGACTAATCTTTTTGTTGAGAATGAGATGTATTACACAAGGTGTGCCATTCTATGTTTGCTTTTGTTTTGTCCAATTACCTTACATATTCTTATACTGGTATGTTCCTATGTGAAGATGCAGTGGTCAAAGATTCCCATATCTATTTTGAAACTTTCTGGCTAAGGCCTCTTTCACACATCAGGTTTTCGCCGTCAGGCGCGATCCGGCGCTTTTGACAGAAACCGGATCCGGCGAAATGCAATGCCGGATCCGGTTCCCCCCCATTGACTTGCATTTGCGCCGGATCGCGCCGGATGGCCATGCGTTTCATCCGGTTTTCGCCGGATCCGGCAATGTGTCGCGATCCGGCGTCTGGAAAAAACGGCTACTGTAACGTTTTTTGTCTCCGGCGTAAAAGCCGGACACGCCGGATCCGGCGCGTCCGGCTTTTTCACACAATAAAAGCCTATGAGCGCCGCAATGCGCCGGATCCGGTTTTTTGGTCTGAGCATGCTCAGTAGCTCTGCCCACAGGAGATATATAAAAGCAAGACAATGGGACCCTCAGCCACACCCAACATGCCACCCAAGCCAAGAACCAGGAGCAGGAGAAGGCAGCAGACATCTGCAGCAGCAGCACCATCAGCACCACCCCAAATGGAGCAGCAAATGGAACATGCTGAGGAGGGGAGATATTCATTGGCCCTTTGTTTCTCTTTATTCAACAGCCGCCAAAGAGATGCAGCAGCAGCAGCAGCAGAAATGGCATCACTGGCAGCAGCAACAGCAGCAGCAATACCCACAGCCATGGAGTCTGGCCATCAACAGGACAGCACATCTTCTTCTGGGAGCCCTCACTCGCATCGTCAGCGTTTGACGGTAAGTTTTTATTTCCAAAATCCATCATCTCTGTAATATATGTCTATTCATTGCCTTTTATTTCAAAACAGGAATCACAAGATGAAGAGGAGCTCCCAGAAGAAGAAGGAAGGGGTGGACAGACACCTGGAGTGGGCTCACAATTGGTAAGTTTTTTGCATCAAACGCAGAAACACAACATCACACTACACACAACACATAGAAAACAATGTTCTGCAGACCACACACAGCAAACAAATGCCTACATCCAAAGACATAACATTTTTTGTTTTCTTCTCTAGTCTTCCCAATCTGGTGCTCGGCCAAGAGGTCCTCGCAGTGCCTCCCAGGGTCGTCGGCGACAGCAACGCGGCGGTCACCAGCGTGTAAGTATAAATATTTTTGCTTTGTTTTTTTGCACTTTTTATTTCATTTCTTTTGTGGAGGCTAATTATGTTATTTTTGTCTTTTTCTTTAACAGCCTTCACAGCGTGCTCCCGACTCTGACGGTGAGGATGGAGGGATTGATGTGTACCGCCTCATCGATCTCGTCAGAGAAAGGGAGCCGCTCTGGAATATGGCTGACCGCCGCCACGCTGACCTGATCGTTACCCGACGACTCTGGGAGGAAATCTGTTCGCTCCTTGTGGGCCGCTGGGAGGACCTCGATGTTCGGGCCCAGATTAAAGAGTGTAAGTATATACAGTACCGGTTGCTTGATGTAAACCAGTGTTTCCCGAACTCCAGTCCTCGTGGTCCCCACGGATCATGTGTTCAGGATTTCTATTTACTATGGAAATCCTGAAAACATGACCCCTGGGGACCATGAGGACTGGAGTTTGTGAAACACTGATGTTGTAAACTAACCACTCCTTTCTCGTTTCAGGGAACAGAATTGTGAATCGGTGGCGGTCTGTGAGGGATCGTTTCAAGAAGGAGTTCAATAAAGAGATGCGGGCCCCGAGTGGATCTGGAGGACGCAGGAGCAAGTACAAGTACGCACAAGCCCTGTCGTTCCTCCGGGAAACAATGCTCACCAGAAGGTAAATATTACACACCACATGTGAAAAAAATGTTAGATGTAACTTTTTTTTTTCAGCCAGGGCCATACCATGTCAGTATTTTAATTGTTTTTTTTTCTCTTTATTCCACAGCACGGTGAGCAGCACTCGGGAGCCTGCACGATTGGACCCTTCTGAGGCGATCCCTGAGGAGACCGGCACCGAGGGACACTTCGACCGCCCCGGTACATCTGCACCTTCCCAGCCTTCCCACACATTCGACCCATCTGTCCCATCCACCAGCACAGGAACATCGTGGCCGGCCAACATTACATGAAGCGGCTGGTGAGGAGATCGCTTTCCCTTTACCCCACCCTTCTGCCCCTGCCACCTCTAGTACACCTGCGGGTACTGGGCGACAGCGGCAGAGGGGTCAGGAAAAGAGTTATGCGCAAGAGTTCTTGCATCTGAATGCATCTTTCCAGAACTGTCTAAAAGTCTTGTCAGAGCAAATCTCTGCAGGCTTTCAGCAGATCAACTCCAGCATTCTGGAGGTGAAGACACTTCTGCAAACCATGCATTCAGAAGCAAGATCTTCGCCAAACCACTCCTTTTTCAGGTCTGTTGTGGAGCGCATGGCAACACTATCTCCTACCCAGCAGATGCATGTAATGCATTCGTGCCACGGTGCTCTACAGCAGGTTACCTCCCAACCTCCACCTCCCACCACTGTAGTTCCTCCACCTGCACCCCCTCCAGCCACTTTCCATCCTCCCCCTCCTATTACATCTGCACCCCCTCCAGCCACTTTCCATCCTCCCCCTCCTATTACATCTGCACCCCCTCCAGCCACTTTCCATCCTCCCCCTCCTATTACATACCAGCAACCTCACCAGTACCAGCAACCTCCCCAGTACCAGACATCTCCCCACTTCCAGCAACCTGCCCCGTACCAAACTCCTTCCCCGTACCAAACTCCTTCCCCGTACCAAACTCCTTCCCCATACAACTTTCCATCAACATCATCTGCTCCTACAGTCCCTGCCCAACCCTCCACTCCACCGCCCACCACCTCTTCTGCCTCCCACATGTCCACCCATTCTGTAGCTTTTTCCACACCTTCACCTCTAACTGTTCCTTCCCCACCACGATCCCAGTCCTCTCTCCACACACCCAGTGTCGAAGTGTCCCGCAGCCCCTCCAGCAGTATTTCCACCCCACAGTACACAGATTTGTAATGTGTGTTTTTTGTAATAAAAATGCCCATTGGGTTTAAAACCTTTATTAAAAAAGTTTTTTGCACTTTAAAAACATTTTACAAAAAAAAAAAAATTTTAAATAAAAGTTAAATTATCGTTTCACAATGGTTGTCTGTCATTTCTTTCTGCGGCGAACTATGTTTAAAAAAAAGGTTAAATACAGGGTATTTCAAAGGTAAAAAGGTATTCAAAACCAGGTATATAACTGTGGGTAAATTTTAGCTTTTTGCCACAGTTGTGTTCCTGGTTGTGTTTGAAGCAAAGTATTTCACCTAAAAAGTTGTGTTTATTGTTGGTGATTTCCTACCAATGTACACAACTTTTGTTAAAAGGTGAAATACTTTGCATAAAACACAACCAGGTACACACCTGTGGCCTAAAGGTAAAAATAGTAAGACCATGACAAGATAGCCAACTTTGGTTGGCAAAGGTATATACTGTTGGTCCAGAAGGTACACAAGTTTGGTTAGGGCACAAATCTTTCACACTCTGTCATCCCAGTGTACTCTGCCTTGAGGTGACATAAAGTATAGCGGAAAATTGTCCCTGAAACCGTCACAGAACTTCTAGTGGTAATATTTCCAATGACAACATCCATCTTCGCCAGTAACTTGCTCTTCTCTCCAACCTGCACTTTCTTCTCTACAACGTGTCAAAGAAGGGCTGTAGGAACATGCTATATATAGTTTTCCAGTAGCCAATCCCGTTCGGAAGGCCACAAGGGTCAATTTTAAAAACCGGATCCGGCGTAATCCGTCGAAAAACGGATAGAAAAACGGATGAACCGGATGAGACGGATCCGGTTTTGTCTGTCAAGAACAAGACGGATCCGGCAGAAAACCGGATCCAGCACATCAGGTTTTACAAAACATTTGCCGGATCCGGCATTCCGGCACGACGCCGGATCGCGCCTGACGCCGAAAACCTGATGTGTGAAAGTAGCCTTAATGTCACTTAGAGAAAATCATCACCCAGTAATTATATTGTTAAAAAATACAAAAGTCCCTTATTTACTAGTGGTATGGAGTGTTGTCAGATTATCACAAAATCATATTTGTAGACTGAACCCTATATCTAAACACATAATGCTTTCCTTCTCATGACAGCAAGCAGAAGTGTAGGATTGCAAAAGCTACATTTGCTACTTATTTGGCCCTTGTTCTAGTGTGGAATACATTATAAACTGATCTGATGAGGTCCTTAATCTTTTCACAAGTAGCATATTATATATTTGTTAAACAGCTAGAACATATTTGAGGCCACTACAAATATTTAAAACACATGCTATAGAATAAATATAAATCTCTGAATTTTTAGAAAAATGAAACTTATGCCTGACAGGTCAGACTAGTCTATAGCGTGTACCTGTTCTGTAACAGATTGCAATAATAAATGTATTTATTATAAGTCACATTTTAGATCAGCATGTTTTATTACTCATGTTTGAATAGCACATTAATACATTTGTGACAGTTGTAACAAGGTTTTTTTTTAACATTTTACTTACTTTATATATACCACTCAAAAAAATAAAGGGAACACAAACAGCCTGTTGCAAATGGAATCGTGTTCCCTTTATTTTTTTTAGCAGTATAGTTACAGTGGGGAAAATAAGTATTTGATACACTGATGATTTTGCAAGTTTTCTAAGCTACAAATAAGTGAATGGTGTGTAATTTTTATTGTAGGTACACTTCAACAGTGATAGACAGAATCTAAAATTTAAAACCAGAAAAAAACATTGCATGATTTTAAATCATTAAATTGCATTTTATTGCATAAAATAAGTATTTGATCACCTACCAATCAGCAAGAATTGTGGCTCACATAGACCTATTAGTTTTTCTTTAAGAAGCCCTCCTACTCTGCACTCATTACCTGTATTAATTGCAGCTGTTTGAATTTGTCAAATGTATAAAAGACACCATCCCACACAATCAATCAATCAATCAATCACACTCTAACCTCTACACAATGGCCAAGACTAAAGAACAGTCTAAGGACACCAGGGACAAAATTGTTGACCTGCACAAGGCTGGGATTGGCTACAGGACAGTAGGTAAGAAGATTGGTGCGAAAGCAACAACTGTTGGCACAATTATTAGAAAATGGAAGAAACATAAGAAGACTTCCAATCTTCCTCAGTCTGTGGCTACATGCAAGATCTCACCTCATGGGGTAAGATTGATTCTGAGAAAGGTTATCCCAGAACAACATGGGAGGAACTGGTCTATGACCTGAAGAGAGCTGGGACCACAATCTCAAACATTACCATTAGTAAAACACATTATGCCGTTATGGATTAAATCTTGCAAGGCAGCCAAGTTCCCCCTGCTCACACCAGGACATGCCCAGGCCCTCTTGAAGTTTTTCGATGACTTTCTGGATGATCAAGAGGTGGCCTGGAAACAGATCATGTGGTCAGGTGAGACCAAAATAGAACTTTTTGGTATCAACTTCATTTGCCGTGTTTGGAAGAAGAAGAAGGATGAGTACAACCCCAAGAACACTGTCCCAACCATGAAGCATGGTGGGGGAAACATCATACTTTGGGGGTGCTTTTCTGTAAAGGGGACAGGATGACTGCACAGTATTGAAGGTAGGAAGGATGTGGTCATGTATTGCAAGATTTTGGCCAAAATCCCCCTTCCTCCAGTAAGAGTATTGAAGATGGTTTGTTATTGGGTCTGACTGAGGTGGAAAAAATATACATAACTTTTAAAAAAACTTCATAAAATTAAAACCTAACTGACCCACCTTATTTTATAACAGTCTGACCATCACCAACCAAAGGTAGGGCACTAATAAATTCTGATATACAACAAACACCTATAAATTAGGTATTATTTTCTTGCAGGTAACTTCAGCTAATACTTTAAAGCTGAGTCCCAAGGATCACAAAGTACATCTATGCTAATGGCACTTAGCCCACAAACAATTGGAATTTATCTGCTGTTGTAACATTTGTCCTTCACAAGGACCAGATATACACCACTAAATCCCAAAACAATTTTGTGGTCAAGGGATAAATAACAAAATTGCAATCTGCCCTTAAATGGAATCTGTCGCCCTTTTTTGGACTATCAGCTGCCTGCATTGACATCAGGGGCTTATCTACAGCATTCTGCAATGCTGTAGATAAGCCCCCGATGTAACCTGAAAGATAAGAAATACACGTTAGAGTATACTCACCGAAGGGGGCAGTCCGGTCCAATGGGTGTCGCGGTCCGGTCTGGCACCTCCCATCTTCAAACTATGCAGTCCTCTTCTTCCCTTCCTGTAGTGGCTCCAGCGCAGGCGCATTGCTCTGCCCTATTGAGGGCAGAGCAGAATGCTGCACTGCGCAGGCGCCAGAACTCTCCTGACGCCTGAGCACTGCAGGACTCTGGTCTGCCCTCAACAGGGCAGAGCAATGCGCCTGCGCCGGAGCCATAACAGGAAGGGAAGAAGAGGATGGCATTGTATGAAATGGGAGGCGCCGGACCGGGCCGCTACACCCATCGGACTGGACCATCCCCTCCAGTGAGTATAATCTAATGTGTTTTTCTTATCTTTCAGGTTACATCGGGGGCTTATCTACAGCATTACAGAATGCTGTAGATAAGCTATTTATCAAAGAATAAAACAATTAGCCAAGGGTGCCAAGCGCTGATTAGCTGGGATACTGAGCAGCAAATAATAGGACAAAGCCACCAGGATTTGTCCAATAATACAACAATAAAGGAGTCAAATTTATATATTTGCGCTAAAGGTTGGTACCCGGGTAAAGTAAAATGTATAAAAGTACAGGTAAATAGGATTTTAACATACAGTTAAAAAATACTTAAATAACAAGATACTAAAACAATGGAAATACCTTGGTGCCAGCGTATTGGTGTGCTATAAGAAGATTTCCTAGGAAGGTCCTGTGAAGAGACGCTGATTCAGACAGGAGTCGAAATCGCAGTGTGGTACAGACGGAAATGGTTAATAGTCTCCAGGGAGAGAGTGATAATTTGGATGTCTAGGGTATTGGATGCTGTCCCGGCCGGTGACAGACGTCCTGGGGAGCGGTGATAGCGCCGCGTGTAGACTATTAGCCTTGTCTGAATCAGCGTCTCTTCACAGTACCTTCCTAGGAAATCTTCTTATAGCACACCGATACGCTGGCACCCAGGGATTTCCATTGTTTTAGTATCTCGTTATTTAAGTATTTTTTTACTATTTGTTTTTCAGTGACTCCGAGCAATCCTATTTACGTGTACTTTTATTCATTTTACTTTACCCGGGTACCAACCTCTAGTGCAAATATATAAATTTGACTCCTTTATTGCTGTAGATAAGCCCCTGATGTCGATGCCGGCAGCTGATAGTCCAAAAAAGGGTGACAGATTCCCTTTAAATTGTTAATTCTAAAAGTATAGCCACAAAATCACAAATGGAGGAGAGGGTAGCATAACACCCTATATTATATTCATCCCTCCTCTTAGCCTGACTGGTGTTAATTTTAGACTGCTAATTCCTAACTCCACTTGGACAAAAACTAAAGGAGAAAACAAAGAAGGAGGGGGCGTTTCTATTCATTTCAACCTCTCATCCAATACACTCATTCTCCCCTAGATTAGCAAGCACAACTAACCCCTTGCTAGGGACTGAACCCTATCAATCTGAGTCAAAAGCGATGGGCTATAATACTCAGGCCCTTAACATATGTGCTATCGAATCATTAATCTCCTTTCAAGGGAATAGATCATTAGATCAAAACTAGCAGTGTGGATGTTTCAAGATGCACTTGAAGAAAAATGGGCTGAATGGTTGCATAGCTAGAAGAAAGCCATTACCGCACAAATGCCACAAAGTATCTTGCTTACAATACGCAAAACAGCACAGCGACAAGCCTCAAAACTTCTGTACCAAGGTAATTTTGAGTGATGAGACCAAAATAGAACCTTTTGGCCACAACCATAAAGATTACATTTGGAGAGAGGTCAACAAGGCCTATGATGAAAGGAAAACCATTCCTACTGCAAAGCACAAAGGTGTATCGCTGATGTTTTGGGGATGTGTGAGCTACAAAGGCACAGTAAACTTGGTCAAAGTTGAAGGAAAGATAAATGCCGCACGTTATCAGCAAATACTGGAGGCAAATTTGCAAATTTTCAGCTTGGAAACTGCGCATGGGACGTACTTGGATGTTCCAACATGACAATGATCCAAAACACAAGGCCAAGTCAACCTGTCATTGGCTACAGCAGAGCAAAGTGAAGGTTCTGGAGTGGTCATCTCAGACTCTTGATCTCAATATCATTGAGCCACTCTGGGTAGATCTCAAGCAGGCAGTTCATGCTAGACAGACCAGGAATTTACAGGAACGGGAGACTTTTTGCCAAGAAGAGCGGGCAGCTTTACCATCTGAGAAAATAAAGAACCTCAACTACCACAAAAGAGAGGGCAATACACGGTATTAAGAAATGGGGTATGTAAACTATTGATCAGGGTCATTTGGATGTTTTGGGTTGTTATTATAATTTAAGAAGAGAAAACACAGTACTTTGACAATAAATGGCTTAACCCAACCACTAACCATGAGTGGAGAAAAAGTTTTAGTGCTATCATTCATATTCTCTGAAAAAAGGTCAAGAAAGTATAAATTCGGCCAGGGTATGTACACTTTTGATCACAACTGTATATTATCCCCCAGATTGGCAAACATTTCTGACTAAAGGGTCCCATAGTAAACCAAACCCTTGCTGCAGTATACCAGTTTATATAGTTAATATGCTCATGCACACAAATTTATTACCTGTGTAGCGGTGGTATGGTAAACCGTGGAACTGGCAGTGCTAGGAAAGGGATGTTATAGTAGTCAGTGTGGCAGGACTCTGCTTCCCTCACACCCGACGGGCACCTTTCCATTGCTCGCTTCTTCCGGGGGCATGTACTTCTGAATTCAGATTTAAAACACAAGAAATGTGGCACTTATTTGCTCACCCTTTGACCTAACCAAGCATACATCAAATGAATCACATAGATCAGCTATACACAAAATAAAAATAATATGTTATGTATTACGGTACTGTCACACTTAGCGAAGTACCAGCGATCCCGACCAGCAATATGACGCGGTCAGGATCGCTGGTACATCGCTAAGTAGTCGCTAGTGAGCTGCCACACAGGCAGATCTCACCAGCGACATCGCTGGGGACGGGGGTCGCTACTTACCTGTCACACTTGGTGATCCTGTGTCCTCCCGCCCGCATCCACGCTCGTCGCTCGTCTCTCCACAGGAAGCCCAGCAGGAAGCTGATGACGAGAAACAGTCCTGGACGTTCTCGCACGATCAGCGATAACCAGCGGGGGGGAGCCGATCGTAGGTAAGTATCAGACACAGCGATGTCGCTAGCAATATCGCTATAACGTCACAAGTTATCGCGATATTGCCAGCGATATCGCTTAGTGTGACAGTACCTTTAGACTTTAGTGGATCGATCTGTGGAGGATCAATTTTAAGTCGAATTTAGTGAAATTATCAGGTTTGAGGATTTCAAAAACATGCTTGATGCCATTCAGTACACTGCTGAATCCTCATAGGACAGTCTATTTTTCTTTTATCTGATCATTTTATAATCAACATGAAGGAAAACACCATAGTGATTGGATTCTTATTTTATATTACTGCACAGTATGGATGCTATATACAAACAGGGCCGCCATCAGGGCATTACCCCCTTACTGGTGTACGGCGCCCGATGAGCAGAAGGGGCACACAGCGGGCCCCCTGTCCTCTGCTCATCAGGCCCCAGTGGCAGGATTCTGCCGGCTCAGTAACTGCCCATGCGTCTTCAGACGCACGGGCATTTAAAATTTGTTGTCATGAGGGAGATTCCTGCATGGCAACAGTTAACAGCCGCCAGCCAATCATATGCTGGCAGCTAACATCAGCGGGCACGTCACCGGCATATGACGTCACTGTCATACGCCGGAATGACTCAGATGTATCTTGCCGAGAACATCGCTGGAGCTCGGCCGGTATGGAGAATCTTTTTTTTAATCTTTTGTAAAGCCGTAGTATGGGGGTGCATTGTACCCCTATGAGGGTGCATTATACTTCTATGGGGGTGCATTATACCCCTATGGGAATATTATACTACTGTGGGGAGCATTATACCCCTATGGGGGAGCATTAAACCACTATGGGGGAGCATTAAACTCTAATGGGGAGGCATTATACCCCTATGTGAGGAGCATTATACCCTTTTGGAGGAGCATTATACTCCTATGTTGCTGCATTATACCCCTATGTGGTAGCATTATGCTATGGGGCTGCATTATCCTATGGGGGTGCTTTTTACCCCTATGGAGGAGCATTTTGCCCTATCGGGGCTGCATTATTCCCCTATGGGGGAGAATTATATTAAAGGGGTACGTTACACCCCTATGAGGCTGCATTATACTCCTATGGGGAGCATTATATTATGAGGTGCATTATACCCTTATTGGGCTGCATTATATTATGGGGGTGCATTATACCCCTATGGGACTGCATTGTACCCCTTTGAGAAGCATTATATTATGGGGTGAATTATACCCCTATGGGGCTGCATTATACCCCTATGGGGAGCATTATATTATGGGGGCATTATACCCCTAAGGGGTGCATTATACCCCTATGGAGCTTCATTTTATTATGGAGCTGCATTATACCCCAATGGGGTTGCATTATACCCCTATGGGGCTTCATTATACTGCTATACATGACTATGGGATGCATTATACTACTATATATGTCTATAGGATGCATAATACTATTATGGATGACTATGGGAGCAATATTGAGAGACATGAGAAAGAATAAGAGGACACATGGGATCCAGAATGGGAGGACACATGGGGTCCAGAATGTGGGATATTATTTCTGTAGGGGTTAAATAAAGAATATTATTTTTGAGGATACTGTTTTCAGTGTGGGGGAGGAGAGGTCCTGTTACTGTGCAGGATGACGCAGTCATTTTTTTTTTCATCTGGCATAGTACAGTGTTTGGGGAATGTGTTCTAGATAACTGTGTTATTTTCTGCAGAGACAAGTCCTGGATGGAAGAAGTGATGGATGAAGAATTGGATGAAGAAGACTTCAACTAGAGACATCACCGGTGAGTCAGTTTGTTACCTGTACACTTGCACTATATACTGTATACTATATACAGAGCTTCTGTGTATAATGTCACTAGTGATCACTGTATTACCTGTACACTGACACTATATACAGAGCTCCTGAGTATAATGTCAATGGTGATTACTGTATTACCTGTACACTGTGTACTATATGCAGAGCTCCTGTGCATAATGTCACTGGTGATCACTGTATTACCTGTACACTGACAATATATACAGAGCTCCTGTGTATAATGTGACTGGTGATCACTGTATTATCTGTATACTGTAAACTATATACAGAGCTCGTGTGTATAATGTCACTGGTGATCACTGTATTACCTGTATACAGACACTGTATACTAAGTACAGATATCCTGTGTATAATGGCAATAGTATTGTGTTTTTTTATTAATCATCAGTATTGTAGTATTTGGTCAATATGTGGTGGTAATATGTGGTCCGGTCATGTTGTGGTGGTATTTGCTGCTTGCATGTGGTGTTATTGGTCTACATGTGGTGGTAATATGTTGTCTTGTCATGGTGTGATGGTATTTATTTCCTGTATGTGGTATTATTCAGTCACTGTGGTGGTAATATGTGATCTGGTCATGGCATGGTGGTATTTGTTCCTTTCATGTGATATTATTGGCCATTTTAAAAATTGAAAAATAAATAAAAATATACGTAAAATTGTATTGGATATTTTAAAAAATGTTTAATAAGTTACAGTAGAGCCCGGCCAGAAGAGTCTACCTTGTCGTTGTGGCAGATTAAGAAATCTTTTGGCCAAAACAAAAGCTACTGGCTATGTTTGTGATCTGGTGATGGGAACTGTTAATGTGTGATGGGGAGGATATGGTGCAGAAGTGGAGTTTTTCCAAGAGAGGGTGGTGGGACTGTGGAAGGTTTGAGGGGTGAAGGCGGGGCTAGGGTGGTGCCTGGGTGGAGTTTCAAGGGGGCCTCAAAAATGTTACCAGTATGGGGCCCAAAATTCCTAGTGGCAGCCCTGTATACAAATTCCCATTTCTTGAGGAATATCAATATTTTACAAAATGGAGTCTACTAGGCTTTTCTATAAAGTAAAATGTTAAGCATGTCAACATGTATGGTCTAAAGGTAAGCCAAACATTGGTCCCATTTTGGATTCTGTACACTTACAGAAAGCTGAAAATGTATCGCAAGCATAAGATAAACAGTGCAGGTGTAAACTTATTACATTATCTTATAATTCTAAGTTTCATATTAAATTTTCAAGTACCAGAATATATTATTTGATAAGATTTTAATGGATTGATGCCACTCAACAATGTCAATATCATGAAAAATCTCCAATTAATCCCCTTTGTAATTTGTGGTTTTGATTTGTATTGATACAGATCTGTGGTTGGACATGATTGACTTTCCATTGACTGCACTTGACTTGATAATCAACAAATTATCCAACATGGCAGATCATATATAAACAGATATTATATGTGCAGATTAAACTTTAGCTTTATTCATAAATACATTTTAAAAAATGTTAACACTGTTAAAAAAGGGGATTTGAAGAAAGAATAAACATTAAATGGCTCCAAAAAATAAGGCTAAACTGGTATGTGCAAAAATGGATATTATGAGAGAAAAAAGGGGTGAGGCATAGTTAATAAATGTTAATAAATGGTGAGTTCATGTGTTACAGGATTTTGGGCCTGTGTGACTGGCCCAGGAAGGAATGTAAAAGAAGAGGAGGAAGGAGAAGATTTAAAATACCAGAGCCTGGTGCAAAAAAGGGTGTGGGGTTTGGGAATTGTTTACATAAATGAGAACAGGAACTAACTAGCATTATAAGGGGATAATAATGAAAAACATCTAACAGCTAAAGGGTGTATAAGATTAGAAGTGGCATCAAAAAACATGTAATGCTATGTCAAAATTAAGAGACTGTTTAATAAAAAGATCCATTTAGATTCTGCCTGGGATATTTGATTAATATAATTCCCCCCTCTCCAATGTTTGGAAATACTTTGAAGGCTAAAGAATGTGAGGCCTTTCTAGGATTGATTGTGGATGTCTTTAAAATGTTTCGACAGTGGGTGACATTTGAATCCTTTTTTAATATTGCTAAGATGTACATTTATTCTTTGTGATAGTTTAGTTTCCTCTTTGTCCGTCCAACAGAATTTTTTTGGCATCGGCACTCATCATTGTATATCACCTCCATAGTATACCACACTCATCAGCACATACATCATTGTATATCACCTCCATGGAAGAACATGTAATGTTATCTTTAATAGTGTAAACTTCTGTGCCTTCTGAATTGTTAAGGTTGGTACTGAATACTCTATTGAGTGCATTGTTTGTAGCAGGAGCAAAACCCACATGGAAAAAACCTTGATAGTGCGGCCAATTTTACCCTTGTCATCATATTATGGCCTTTGCTGCTAGGAGCAATTCTTAGCCCCAGAGTTGGTGCACATCTATAGACAAACTTATTCTGGGTGTGATGGCAAAAGATCTCCAATGATGTTGTCTTGTTTGAGGATGTGCCAATATTTATTTACAATCTTCTTGAGGGACATATGTTCCTATAGTCGCAGTTTGTCAAAATCACTCAAGTTAGAAAAGGTTGGAAGAAACTATTTGAAATCTGACTTTTAAGCCTTCCAAAAATTTGTAGCTTGTGATTAGTTTACACCTGGGTTAAAGCAGAAAGATTACTGGAAAAGTGTTAAAACCTGACATAACTAAAATGAGGATGGTTTTAATTCATTAATCAAAAGTCAATAGATAGCCTTGGGAGCACCATTTAAATGCTGAGTCATATCTTGCTCGGTGCCATGTGCAAAACTCTATGCAACTGGCAAATATTATTTCAGCTTAATGTAAAGTGAAAGGAATGAAGCAGTACATTTGTGATGCATAAAACATATTCTTAAGATTTTGGAGTTAGAAAATGTATCTTTCCTAACATCATACAATTCCATAGTGATTCTCAGTAAAAAAAAAAGAATCCTGGGTAATATGCCAAGCTATTGTGCAAAGACACGCAGCATAATTTAGTGCATGTCAGTCTGCAATAATTCAAGGTATGTCAGTCTGATTATTCTCTAACCAAGGAACGAAAAACTATTTGACATTTGCCCTGCAATGTGTAATAGAATTACCACCTCTAGATTTATATGTTTTAGACACTAATGGGAAAATAGAAAAACATGAAGCACTTTTGGACATCCTGCAGGCCCTCAATTTGTCTGCTTGCAGACTTATGATTTATTTTTTTCTAGATTCCAATGTCATTGATTTCAGTTGCACCCTCCTGAATTCTGCTGTGACACCAAAGATAGTGAGGGTATAAGCAGTTTCCTTTCAGCTGCTGAAGGTCAGGTAGAGTGTTACAAGGGCAGACTAGGGTCACAATAATACAGTAGAAGTACCGGGGATGTAGTTAGTCCAGCATATTGTTCCTCTTTGGAGAGCCTTTTTTAAACCCTGATCCATCTTCATCCTGATAATTAGACTACCCTGACTTTGAAAGAAAGTGTTGCTATGGAACACATTGGCAAATGAAGGCAAATTTGAGGTCTAGTCATTTAAGTATTAGACCTATTGTCTCTGGTTGTGTAATTGGTGATCAAGAAAGCCATAAAACGGCATGGCCATTAAATGTCCAGGGCTGGAATTGAAAGGAGAGCTTTACACAGTGATGGCCAGTGTGTGGAGGCAGTAACGTTCACCCTCATATGAACCACAGTTTATGAAAAAGCTTAATGTGCTGGCTCTTGTTTAACCTTTAGGAGGAGGGAAGCGAGATGTTAAAAAAAAAATCAAAACTAAATAGAATTAATGAGCCTTCACGTATTGTCCTCTCCTCATTGTTGTAACAAAGATGGGGGAAAGCTGAGTAGGATGGAGACAGAGGGTGAAAAGGAAACACCATTAATATCAGGTTGTAAATTCTACAAAACATTAACTTCATTACATGGCAATTACTATCTGTAATTGGCATAACGGAAGTTTCTACTTTCTCATCACTTACTAGTTGTGTTATACTCAGCACTTTTTCTTTCTCTTTTTTCTAGAGGTCACACCATTGAAAGGGAGACCACAAGTTAATGTGAACAGGGAATACAGCAGGTTTCTTTCCAGCATAAACGGAAGTAATAATTAATTGCAACAGAGCATCTATTAATTCTTTTGTGGCAACGCGTTTTACAGTACGTAGAAAAATGACAGCGCTGGGGCTATTAATGGAAGGTTTTAGTGCACTTTGACCTTTGTTTAGAGGTCCCTAAAGTAAAAAGGAGAACTGTAAGGTAGATACATTTGTAACAATGTGCAATGACAATGATCTACTACAGCCATATGGAGGCACTGACTACTGTTCCTCTGTACTATTTCTTTTGATCACAGCTATTTGTAGCATGTGTTTATTAAGAGCATATACATTACATAAAAGATATTGCTATTTGTTTAGCGTATGAATCAACACAATTGTTTAATGTTCTCATTAAACGATTCAGTAATTATACATAATGCACTGTCTGTGAAGTACTGCAGCATATTTTATGTAGTGATTGAAGCTATATTTTTAACACTATAAAAGAATACAATGACTAATAATTGTATTCTGAGAGGTTTCATAATATCCAAAAGGAATTTTAATTTGATCACTGCTTCATTTCCTGTGTTATTAATTGCAAAGTATGTTAAAACTATTTATTGTAGTCACCAATCTATAGACGTAAATGTTTATTAATATGTATGTTACAGATTACTAATTAAGGTACAGATACAATGGGCTACATATCTGTGTTCAGTGTTGTTTCATATTGTGAGCTGTTTATATTGCTGTTTAGACTTTATTATTAACTGAAATTAAAACATTATTATGTTGTTGCTGTTGTTATTATGTTCTATGTGTATTATATTTAATATACACAATGATATCAAAAATAATTTGAATAGTTTTTGTTGCTATAAAATCCATAAAATATCTGTACATAAGAAAATGTAACAGGACTTGTCTTCTTTTTGTAAATGTTACGCCTTGTTCTAACTTTAATGCCAATGCTTGCTCACTTAATATTAATAGTAATAATAATTTTATTTCTATAGCGCCTACATATTCCGCCACACTTTACATTTCAGAGGGGACTTGTACAGACGATAGACATTACAGCATAACTATAATCACATAGATTGTAACAGATACCAAGAGGAATGAGGGCCCTGCTCGCAAGCTTACAATCTATGAGGGAAAAAGGGGAGACACGAAAGGTGGGTGGTAACAATTGCCCTGATTGTATGGATCAGCCATAATGTTAAGTGTGTAACAGTACAGACACAGAGGGCTAATGGGTGCATAAAGCATGTGGGAACATGATGTGGGGAATCTGGTTATGGTAAAACTTTTGAGTGTGCCACACAGGGATAGTTAGGTTAATGTGTTGAGGCGGTAGGCCAGTCTAAATAAATGCAATTTTAGGGCACGCTTAAAATTTTCGGGATTGGGGACTAATCGTATTGACCTGGGAAGTGCATTCCAAAGAATTGGCGCAGCACGTGTATAGTCTTGGAAACGGGAGTGGGAGGTTCTGATTATTGAAAATGCTAACCTCATGGCATCAGAAGAACAGAGGGCACGGGTAGGGTGGTAGACTGAGATGAGGGAGAAGGGTGGTGCTGAGCCATGGAGTGCTTTGTGGGTGAGGGTAATAAGTTTGTACTGGATTCTGGAGTGGATGGGTAGCCAGTGTAATGACTGGCACAGGGTAGTGGCATTGGTGCAACGATTGACAAGGAATATGATCCTGGCTGCAGCATTCAAGACAGAGTGGAGGGGACAGGTTTGGTAAGAGGGAGACCAATTAGAAGAGAGTTACAATAGTCCAGATGAGAATGAATAAGAGAAACAGTAAGAGTTTTTGCGGAGTCAAAAGTAAGAAAAGGTCGAATTCTAGAAATGTTTTTGAGATGCAGATAACAAGAGCGAGCCAGTGATCGGATGTGGGGGGTGAATGAAAGCTCCGAGTCAAGTATGACCCCAAGACAGCGGGTATGTTTCTGGGGAGTAATAATGGAACCACACACAGAAATGGCAATGTCAGGCATAGGTGCATTAGTGGAGGGAGGAAACATAAGGAGTTCAGTCTTTGACAGGTTCAGTTTCAGATATAGTGAGGACATGATGTTAGACACAGTGTTTAGACAATCGCTGGTGTTTTCTAAAAAGGCAGGCATGATGTCAGGAGAAGAAGCATATCATTGGGTGTCATCAGCATAGAGATGGTACTGGAAACCAAATCTACTGATTGTTTGACCAATAGGGGTAGTGTAAAAAAGAAGAGGAGGGGGCCTAGAACCGATCCTTGAGGAACCCCAACAGTAAGTGG
Source organism: Dendrobates tinctorius (assembly GCF_039654945.1). Classification (NCBI taxonomy): domain Eukaryota; kingdom Metazoa; phylum Chordata; class Amphibia; order Anura; family Dendrobatidae; genus Dendrobates; species Dendrobates tinctorius. The sequence goes on along the minus strand of NW_027361770.1, from coordinate 26,130,315 downwards.
AAGATGTGGGGATGAGGAGCCAGCAAAAGATACAGTAAAGGAGTGGTCAGAGAGAACAGTGCCCTTGATGCCAATGGAGCGGAGCATAGTGAGGAGGAGCTGGTGATCCACAGTGTCGAATGCTGCAGAGAGATCCAAGATAATTAGCATGGAATAATGACCATTAGATTTAGTTGTTAGTTGTTAGTAGATCATTAGAGACTTCAGTGAGGGCAGTTTCAGTAGACTGTAAAGAGCGGAAACCGATTCCTTTGCTTTTTTCCAAACCATGTTTTACAAGTTGCCCAGTGAATTTCAGTAACTTCATCACCCCATGTTGTAGAGTGTTTGGCAAACCAAGTCATATCCATTAAGCCACTGTTTCCAAATCCTGCCTTATATAAGGAACTAGATCTATGGGGTGTCATGCCATCAAGTTCCATGCCTTGGCTGCTGAATTGGCCTTGACTAATATTAGGGCCCCGTCACACATAGCGATCTCGCTAGTGAGATCGCTGCTAAGTCACAATTTTGTGACGCAACAGCGATCTCACCAGCGAGATCGCTGTGTGTGACAGCGATCAGCGACCGGCCCCCCTGCCGGTATCGCTGATCGCTGTTGGAAAGCCCTGGACATTTTTTTGGTCGCTGGTCTCCCACTGGTCAGCATGCATCGCGGGAGACCAGCGATCAGCTGGTAACTAAGGTAAACGCAGGGTTTCTAAGCACGGCGCTTAGAGAGTGGTCAAGGTAGAAAACTCATGAGTCTTGTGCCATACATTCCAGAGCTTATTCAAAATCTCCTCCCAGAGAGGCTGTATGAAAAAAACATGCAAATTGGCCAGAAATGTAGTTGGCTGAAAGATCCAATCATTTTAGTGAAGGACTTTGCTAATATTGTGATGAATGGGATCATTCTTGCAAAAATGGTTCCAAACTCATGGTCAAATCTGGAAACTTCAGGTGAAGGAGAAGAAATTGCCATGTGGTTAACTCTGTTTTCCACTGAAGATGAATTGGTTGGGTTGTGCCTATGCCTATTTTCTTCAGTTCCTCTATATTGTCAGGCAAAAATAAAAACATTTTGTTTGTTTGTGGATGAATCTGAAGCTAGTCTTTGTGTACGTCTCTGCAATTCATATTGATTGTATACAATTTTGGACTGAGAAAGTGACTCAATAAATTGGTGCACTACACATTAAGCACTTCTGTAATTTTGCAACTTTCTGACACTTTCTGAGACATGGGTGTCTTTGGGAGTTTTGTGACTAAAGGCCCCTTTACATTTAGCGATGCACCAGCGATCCCGACAACGATACGACCCGGTCAGGATCACTGGTGTATCGCTAAATGGTCGCTAGTCAGCTACCACACAGGCCGATCTCACAGCGATGCAGCAGCGATACAGCTGTCGTTAATTACCTTTCAGACGCGGTGATCCTGATGTCCTCCACATCCACGCGTCGCTTGTCGGTGCCAGCAGGAAGCCCAGCAGGAAGCGCCCGATGAGAAATGGAGCTGCGCGATCTCACGCGATCAACGACAGACAGCGGGGGAGCCGGTCAGAGGTAAGTATCACACATCGCTAGCGATATCACTGCTGCGTCACCAAATTGGTGATGCTTTAGTGATATTGCTAGCGATATCGCTATGTGTAAAACCCCCTTAAGGCTACATGCTCCGGTCATTGACTATTCATCCAACCAGATCACCTATTGGAAACTAACTTGTGTTAAAAATTGCTTCAAAGTTCTAATTCAACTATCTTTTCTGAAACTCTTCTCTGCCTTCATTGCCTCAAATCTCCCTGCAGTTCATCAGGATTTCGCAACTGTCTACTCTAAGCAGGAGGCCTGAGACAGTACAATATATTCACATTGATCATTTGACGGTGAGCCATTTCCATTTTTGCAGGTACTGAACAACCCTGAAGGAGATCCTCATTAAGGATGATGTAATGTCCCCTTGTATTTAAAAGAATATAGAAAGAGGGTTTATTAACCCCTTTACCCCAAAGGTGGTTTGCATGTTAATGACCAGGCCAATATTTACAATTCTGACCACTGTCCCATTATGAGGTAAAAACTCTAGAATGCTTCCATAAATCCTAGTGATTCTGACAATGTTTTCTCATGAAATATTGTACTTCATGATAGAGGTAAAATTTCTTTGATATGACTTGGGTTTATTTGTGAAAAAAAAAAAACAGAAATTTGGCAAAAATGTTCAAAATTTAGCAATTTTACAACTTTGAATTTTCATGCCCTTAAATCACACAGATATATCACACAAAATACTTAATAAGTAACATTTCCCACATGTCTACTTTACATCAGCACAATTTTGGAGCCAATTTTTTTTTGTTAGGAAGTTATAAAGGTTAAAAGTTAAACAGCGATTTTTCATTTTTACATCATTTTTTAGGGACCACATCACATTTGAAGTCACTTTGAGGAGCCTATATGATAGGAAATACCCAAAAGTGTCAGCATTCTAAAAACTGCACCGCTCAAGGTGCTAAAAACCGCATTCAAAAGTTTATTAATCCTTCTGGTGCTTCACAGGAATTTTTGGAATGTTTAAAAAAATGAACATTTAACTTTTTTTCACAAAAAATGTACTTCAGATCCAAATTTTTTTATTTTCTTAAGGGTAACAGGAGAAATTGGACCCCAAAAGTTGTTGTGCAATTTGCTCTGAGTACGCTAATACCCATATACAGGAGGGACCACTGTTTGGGTGCATGGTAGAGCTCAGAAGGGAAGGAGGCCTTTTGACTTTTCAGTGCAAAATTGGCTGAAATTGAGATCAGATGCCATGTCACGTTTGGAGAACTCCTGATGTGCCTAAACAGTAGAAACCCCCCACAAATGACACCATTTTGGAACCCAAGGAACTTCTCTAGATTTGTGGTGATCACTTTGAACCCCTAAGGGTTTCACTGAAGTTTATAACGTAGAGCTGTAAAATTTAAAAATTATATTTTTTACACAAAAATGATTTTTTCACGCCCAAGTTTTTATTTTCCCAAGGGTAACAGGAGAAATTAGACACCAAAAGTCATTGTGCAATTGTCCTGAGTACGCTGATACCACATATGTGGGAGTAAACCACTGTTTGGGCACACGGCATACTTTGTAAGGGTGTGAACGACTTTTTAGATGCAAAATTGGCTGGAATTGAGATCGGACACCATATCGTGTTTGGAGATCCCCTGATGTGCCTAAACAGTGGAAACCCCCGACAAGTAACCCCATTTTGGAAGCTAGACCCCCCAAGGAACTTATCTAGAAGTGTGGTGAAAACATTGAACTCCCATATGTTTCCCTAATGTTTATAACGCATGGGCGTGAAAATAAAAAATCATATTTTTTCCACAAACATGATCTTTTAGTCCCCAATTTTTTATTTTCCCAAGGGTAACAAAAAAATGGACCCCAAAAGTGGTTGTCCAATTTGTCTTGAGTACAATGATACCCCTTATATGTGAAGGAACCTCTGTTTGGGTGCAAGGCAGAGCTCGGAAGAGCAGGAATGTCATTTGACCTCTTAAAACCAAAATTGGCTGGAATTGAGATCGGATGCCATGTCACGTTTGGAGGGCCCTTATGTGCCTAAACAGTGGAAACCCACACAAGTAACCCCATTTTGGAAACTAGACCCCCTAAGGAACTTATCTAGATGTGTGGTGAGAACTTTGAACCCCCAAGTGTTTCACTAAAGTTTATAATGCCCAGACGTGAAAAAAAAACATTTTTTTCCACAAAAATAATTTTTTAGCTCCCAATTTGTTATTTTCCCAAGGGTAACAGGAGAAATTAGACCCAAAATGTTGTTATCCAATTTGTCCTGAGTATGCTGGTACCCCTATGTGGGAGAAAACTACTGTTTAAGCGCATGGCAGACCTCGGAAGGGAAGTAGTGACATTTTGGAATGTAGGATTTGATGAAATGGTCTATGGGCATCATGTCATGTTTGTAGAGCCCCTGATGTGCCTAAACAGTGGAAAAATTGGAAACCACCACAAGTGACCCCATTTTGGAAACTAGACTCCCCCAAGGAACGTATCTAGATGTGCCTTAACAGTGCGAATGCCCATCAAGTGCCCCCTTTTTGGAACTAATCTACTGTTTCCTGGTATGTGAATTATATAAGTGATACTGGACCTAACCGCAGCTCAGCCCAGCTGGAAACAGAGCCCAGTGACTGGATATAACTGCGGTGACTTCAGTGAGATCCCTGCTAGCACCGTGAGCGCTCATGGTACTTGCGGGGATCTCACCAGATCTCACCGCAACTCAGCCTGGCTAGGAACAGAGCCCAGTGACTAGCAGCTTATTCACCTGTAGTTCTAAGAGTGGACAGTCACATCTTGGTACCATACAGGATGAAAACTAATGTTTTTATGTTTGGCTGCTGTCACAGGCTAGAAAAAGCTTTTATTGCCAAAAATAGTTTTTGCATCACCACATTTTGAGAGCTATAAATTTTCCATATTTTGGCCCACAGAGTAATGTGAGGTCTTGTTTTTTGCAGGACGAGCTGATATTTTTATTGGTGCCATTTTTGGGCACATGATATTTTTTGATTGCTTTCTATTCCAGTTTTTGGGAGACAGAATGAGCAAAAACCAGCAATTCATGAATTTCTTTTATGGGGGGCGTTTATACAGTTCCGTTTGTGGTAAAATTGATAAGGCAGTTTTATTCTTTGGGTCAGTAGGATGACAGCTATATCTCATTTATATCACTTTTTAATGTTTTGGCACTTTTATAGAATAAAAACTGTTTTATAGAAAAATAATAATTGCTTTTGCATCACTTCATTCTGAGAGCTATAACTTTTTTATTTTTCTGCTGATGGAGCTGTATGGCAGCTTGTTTTTTGCGGGACAAGATGTCGTTTTCAACGAACCCATGTTTTTTTACATCCCTCTTTTTGATCACATGCTATTCCACTTTTTGTTCGTTGATATGATGGTAAAGCATTGGTTTATGGATGCGGCAATAACAAATTTGTGTACTTTTTTGTTTTTTTTCATTCAAATATTTATTTAGAAATAGAATGTATATTGATTTTTTTATTTTTATTTTTTTATATTTTTACAATTATTTAAAACATTTTTTTACTTTCTCTTAACTTTTTTAGGCTAGGTTCATATTTGCGTTTGTGCGTGCAGCGTATCCACTGCATGCCCAAATGCATGCAAAAACACATGCAATCGCATGTTAATGCAGGGTTTTTTATCCGCATCATCTTACGCATGACGGCCAAAAAACGCTGCGTGTGCATGCATTTGTATGCATTTTTGCATGCGTTTGCATTGTTTATGCGCATGCACTCGATATGACACCAGACACCCAATGGGCGTGTCTCATCGGATTTCTATATCTACACTCAACACAGACACAATTTTCATCATTTGTTGCTGTATCCAGCTTCAATATGGTTCTTAGTGTGGAGAGCTTCACGATTCACTTGATTTGTCATTCAAATTGTCTCTTGCCTTTGCTATGGTTTGTGAAGAAGAAAGAAGAAGATAAAGACGGAGAAGACGTCATCATCGCTATTGGCAACATCTCATCGTAGAAGTCCGAGAGAGCTGTGGAGTCTCCCACTCGTTGTACACAGAGCGAAAACCCAGAGAAGTTTTTTCAGTACACGAGAATGTCACAACAGAGCTTCCATGACTTATTACAACGTGTCCGAGGATCCCTCACCAGGCAGGACACACAGCTACGTCGAGCAATTCCTGCTGAGAAATGTCTGTTTGTGACCCTGAGGTACGTAAGTTTGAAAAATAAACACCTGTTATTAATATGATTGTTGTAAAAGCCATGATTTTTTTCCATTTTTTTCTAAAAGCCATGTACTGATATTATTTCCATTTTTTAATTAAAGCCATGTACTAATTGTTTTTTTTTTTTTTTAATTTAAAAGCCATGTACTGATTTTTATTCATTTTCTGTTATGCAGATTCCTGGGTACCGGAGAGACCTTAGCATCTCTTCAATTCCAGTTCTGGATTGGATTGTCGACGCTTTCTGGGTTTGTTGCAGACATCTGCCATGCTTTATGTGATGTTATGCACCTAGAATTCCTCCCCCAACCCACAACTGAACTCTGGCTGGAAAATGCTGCCAAATTCATGGACATTTGCAATTTTTCCAACTGTTTGGGGGCTGTAGATGGCAAACACATTCGGATTATGAAACCTGCTGGAAGTGGGTCTAAGTATTTCAATTATAAAAAATACTTTTCCATAGTTCTCATTGGAGATGCTGATTGTCAATTTGTCGCTGTGGACGTTGGCTCATTTGGACTAGGAAATGACTCATAGACTTTCAAAAACTCTGACATGGGCCAACGTTTGTATGGTAATAATTTTAATATTCCACAGCCATGACCTCTTCCCAACACTGAAGGACTGCCTGTCACGGTCACGTGTGTCTGGATGCAGCGAGTACCGCAAGGCGAACCCATGACATGCGTGACCCTGGATACACCGCCTCCAGTAGGGCAAATTTAAATAATAAAACGTGCAGCTGGATACACCGCCTCCAACTGGCGAATTTAGGTAATACACGTTATATATACAGTAGTCTGGAAACCCCGCCTCCAGTAAGGCAAATTTAAATAATAAAGGGGAAACCTGGGTAACAATAACAATGGTAGGCCCTGCGATAGGGAATAGGGACGTGGAGACCTCCTGTACTCCCCTGAGCCAGTGTCCCTGCACTCCTAATATTCCCTATGCCGGTTCCGCACCGGACTACGCACGCGTACCTCAAACCCTGACTCACCCTGCACCTAAACCCTCACTAGGGAATTGGTCAGTGCGGAAACTAATCCCACCACTGCACTAAACACACATAAGGGAAAATGACAATACAGGGGGAACACCACTTAGCTTTGCTCTGTTTCATATGCTCCTAGCAACAGAACCCACCACCTGCGTGCATCTTCTCCTCCAACTGGATCCATCACCATAACCGGATCCATCACCCTAGTGCAGCCTTGGAGCAGAGTCCACCACCAGTTGCAGCTGCCCAGTAAACAGAGCCCCAGAGATGAGTCCAGCTTCTGCCAAAAAGTCCAGCATGCGTGAGTCCAACTTTTCTGCCAATAAGCCCAGCATGCTTGAGTCCAGTTTTCAGCAACCAAGTCCAGCATACTGAGTGCAACTCTCACCATAGTCACCACTCCACCAAGCCATGCAAGCACTTCCTGCTGACACCATAAATTGCGACTCCACCACGCCATGCCAGCCCTTCTTGCAGACCACATCGTTGGACTCCACCAATCCATGCCAGCACTCCCTGCAGACTCCATAGCTGACTCAACCCCTCTGGCTGGGCTGCCCAGGACTCTCATTCAGCTCCAACTTTCACCCAGGCTTACTTGTGAAAGACTAACTATCACCAACAGTGATTGAACACACCTGAAACTCTTTTATGAGCCTCACACCTGATTTGTAATACGTGCACATTAAAACTAAAGTGTAATACCACTCACCACCACCGGGGCAACGTAGAACAAACGACACCACATGTAATAATTCTAATGGCCACCGGGGGCAATCAACCCACTTTGGCACCAAGCCAAAGGAAAAAAAGTTCACTTTGTCCATTTACTTGTCAGATCCACCTTGGATCATGACACTGCCAATGCCATTTGTTGTGAGGCGTTCCAAATGAGTGCCAACCTCATAAAACCATACTCAAGTAGGGACTTGAATCACACAAAAAGGGTTTACAACTACCGACTGACAAGGGCATGAAGAACAGTGGAGTGTGCCTTTGGATTGCTGGTATCAAAATGGTGCATATTGGGAACAGCAATCAATCTAAAAATTGAGACAATTGATCACTGCGACCACTCCTGGCACCTAGTGCCAGGTGTCAGCTATGAGAATCACGGCCGATCGCGATGACGTACTGTACCGTCAGTGGTCAGACAGGCCAAGATCACATGGACTGTGTAGTGTGTCAGATGGCAGAGAAGGGTTAAAAAATGTGTATCCTGGGCAGATGCAGGCTTATGCTTCTTAACCCCTTTACTCCCCAAGCCTGTTTTTACCTTCATGGTCAGGGCAAATTTTACAATGCTGATCAGTGTCCATTTATATGGTAATAACTCTGGAGCACTTCAATGGATCCCACTGATTTTGAAATATTTTTTGTACTTCATGATAGTGGTAAAATGTGTTCAATATGATGTTTATTTGAATAAATATAGGAAATTTGGCAAAAATTTTGAAAATTTAGCAATTTTCTATTTTTTTTTATTTGTATGCCCTTAAACCAGAGAGCTATGTCACACAAAATAATGAATAAGTAACAACTTCCACATGTCTACTCTACATTAGCACAATTATTGAAAAACATTTTTTTTTTAGTTAAGAATTTAGAAGGGTTAAAAGTTGATCACCAATTTCTCATTTTGCCAACAAAATATACAAAACCATTTTTAAGGAACTACATCACATTTAAAGTGAAGTTTGAGGGCCTATGTGACAGAAAATACCCAAAAGTGACACCACTCTAAAAACTGCAACCCTCAGAGTCTTTAAAACCACATTTAAAAAGTTTATTAACCCTCCAGGTGCTTCACAGAAATTAATAGAATGTAGAAGGAAAAAAATGAACATTTTGCTTCTTTTCACAAAGATTTTACGTTAGCCCAAACTTTTTATTTTTACAAAGGTAACAGAAGAAAATGCACGATATAATTTGTTTAGCAATTTCTCCAGAGTACACCGATACTCAATATATGGAGGAAAACTACTGTTAAAGAGATTGCTTGGAAGGGAAAGTGTGCCATTTGACTTTTTGAATGAAAAATTTGCTGGAATCATTAGCGGATGCCATGTCGCGTTTGGAGAGTCACTGATGTGCCTAAACATGGGTAACTCCCCACAAGCGACCCCATTTTGGAAACCAGGCCCTTGAAGGAATGTATATAGATGTGTGGTCCACACCTTGAACTCCCAGGTGCTTCACAGAAGTTTATAACGTAGAGCTGTGAAAACACAAAATCAAATTTTTCCCACAAATGTTTTATAGTCCCAAATTTTATATTTTCACAAGGGTAACAGAAATAAATGCACCATAAAATTTGTTGAGCAATTTCTCATGTGTACATCAATACCCGATATGTGGAGGAAAATCATCATTAGCATACATTATGTAATGTTTGGAGAGCCTCTGAAGAGGCTAAACAGTGGAAGCCCCACAGGTGAACCAATTTTGGAAACTATACCTTTTTGGGTTGGTGGATTGCACTAAATATAAAATAAAGTGCAATCGCAACCTGGGGTCCACCATGCAGAGATGTAACCTACTGCTAGTGTGAACAATGATGGAACCAAGCAGCGAGCATTTTCCTTAGACACTCTGAGTTAACACCACACAGCATGTTCGGAATACTGAGTACCTGCCTCTGTTACTACATAGAGAGATACTGCACTAAGTATGCTAAGTACTTTACCCTGTTAACGTCACAGGGAAGTTAGCACGTGAGTTGAGCTCGCTCTGCGACTAAACTGTGCTAACAGCACACAAGAATGAAGCAGATGCTGAGCCAAAAGAAAGAACTCTTATGATGCTAGATACAATACCCTAGTGCCTTCTTATAGAGGTATAGCAGAAGGATTGAGCTTGCTCTGTATCTGAACTGTGCTAATGCAAACCAGAATGAAACAGATGCTAAGCCAAGCGGCTGGTACCCCTTAGTCCTAATACTACAGAACCTGTGCCTAACAAGCACCCTAAGCTTGTAGCAAACTAGAGACTTTGGCGTTGAGTCATGGGAACGAAACTGCATGAGTGTGTAACCTGCCTGCAAGCATGTACTGTCTCAAAGCATAAACAGACACACGCAAACGGGCAGACAGTGTAATAGCGTATACACACCAAACTTAAATGACACTATCGCACCCGTGTGCGCCACTGAGAGCCTTTTATACGCTAGGCTCCACCCCAAACACTCATGCCCATTTGGTCGATGCATCGCCCGTGGGCCAATTCGGAGCTGCCACATCACCAGAGCAGCTAAGATCTGACCACCAATAGGAAAACTCCACATCACGGACATGCTCAGTAAGGTTATCTCTGGACTTAGACTCAGGAGTGCAAGGCTGCACCTGTACATCACTCACTACCATAGACTTGGCTAGAGAGCCAGCAGTAAAAAACATATACCATGACCAAGATGCTGGGACTGACGTCTGTGCTGAGTGGCACCTGGAGTGGCCGGACCTGAATAGGAGACCACAGCACCAGACAATGCTTAGGATCTATCCCATGCAGCAGGAAAATACTGATGCCTAACAGACCCTTCAAGGAATTTGTCTAGATATTTGTTCAGCACGTTGAACCCACAGGTGCATTATGTAATTTTTTTAAACGTTCTTCTGTGAAAATGAAAAAAAGGTGTTTTTCCCACAAAAATGTTGTTAGCCCCCAATGTTTTCATTTTCAAAATTATAGCAGGAGAAAATTGACTCAAAAATGTGTTGTGCAATTTCTCCTGAGTACAACAATTCCCCATATTTGGTAGAAAACTACTTTTGATGCACAGTGTAAAGCTCAGTAGGGAAGAAACGCCTCCTGGATTTTTCTGCAATGGTTTGAGCTTGCCATGTTACATTGGCAGAGCCTATGAAATGCCAGAACAGCAGAAATTCACCATGAGCAATCTCGTTTTACAAACTAACCCCCAAACGATTTTTATCTAAGGTTGCAGTGATCATATTGACACCACAAGTGTGTCACAAAATGTTATACTATTGAGCAGTGAAGAAAAAATAATTACATTTTTACTATAAAACTTTGTTTTAGGCTAGTTTCACACTTGCTTTTTTTTGCAGCGCGTTTTTCCCGCAAAAAAACGCATTGAAAAAACGCATACAAAAGCATACAACTGCTGCGTTTTTTTCAAGCATTTTTATGAGCATGCATGAAAAAAACGCAGCGTTTTTATGCGTTTTTAGTGCGTTTTTACCGCGTTTGCGTTTTTTTCCAACATTAGGTGGCCCCTCACACTAACCCAAACCATGACTTTACTAACCATAACCCTGACCCTAACCCTTAACCCTAACCCTGACCCTAACCCTAACCCTAACCCTGACCCTAACCCTTAACCAAACCATACTTAACCCTAACCCAAACCCTAAACCCTAACTAACCCTAACCCTGACCTTAACCCTGACCCTAACCCTAACCCTAACCCTGACCCTAACCCTAACCCTAACCCTAACCCTAACCCTGACCCTAACCCTAACCCTGACCCTAACCCTGACCCTAACCCTTAACCAAACCATACTTAACCCTAACCCAAACCCTAACTAACCTTAACCCTGACCCTAACCCTAACCCTGACCCTAACCCTTAACCAAACCATACTTAACCCTAACCCAAACCCTAACTAACCTTAACCCTAACCCTAACCCTAACCCTGACCCTAACCCTTAACCAAACCATACTTAACCCTAACCCTGACCCTAACCCTTAACCAAACCATACTTAACCCTAACCCTGACCCTAACCCTAACCCTAACCCTGACCCTAACCCTTAACCAAACCATACTTAACCCTAACCCTGACCCTAACCCCAACCCTAACCCTGACCCTGACCCTAACCCTAACCCTAAACCCCCTTAACTAACCCTAACTCTAACCCAAACCCCTAAATTCCATGGTTAACAAAAAAAACCGCATGTGCAAAAAAACGCATACATGAGCATGCCAGTGCGCACGTATGCGCATCCATAGGCTATAATGGCCATTTTTAGCGCAAAACGTGCGCATACGTGCGCATGCGCTTTTTTTGCAGGGCCAAAAAATGCAACATGCTGCGTCTGGAAAATACAAACGCACACCCCAAAAAAACGCAGCGCATGAAAATCGCATACGTGCGCTTACCAGCGCGCAGGTATGCGCACCCATGTTAAATATAGGGGAAAAAACGCATGCGCACGTATGCGTTTTTTTCCAGCACAAAAAAACGCAAATGTGAAACCAGCCTTAGTCCCATATTTTACATTTTCTCAAGGGGGAAATGGGTAAAAGTTGAACCAAAATTTGTCTCAAAATTTCTTCTGAATGTAAAAATGCCCCATAAGTGGTTGTACAGTACTGCTTAGCAATATAGTGAGACATGGGAGGGCTAGAGCACTTTTTGCATCCTAAAGCACAGATTTTACTAGAATAGTTTGCAGATTGCATATAAGGAGCTCCTTTGTTGGGTGTCGGGATCCTGCCACTGCACGGGATGAATGGCAGGATTTGTATGCCTCTGCGGTCCACCATTCAGGTCCACATGCTCAGATAGCTGCTCAGCACGAACGTTGGTCCTAGAGCCTTGCTCAGACCCGTGCTACACATTTAGTTGCTGCTGGCACTTCAGCTATGTCTATGGGAGCCAGTGATATGCAGGTGCAGTCCTGCACTCTGGAGCCTGTCTACAGATCACCTTACTGAGCATGTCCGTGATATAGTGTCTCCTCATTGGTGGTCGGACGTCATCTGCTCTGGTAATGTGGCAGCTCCGGATTGGCCTGCAGGTGATGTCATGGCTGGCTGGACGTGAGTGTTTGGGGGTGGTGCCTAGTGTATAAAATGCTTTCAGAGGTGCATGCTGGTGCACTAGTATCATTTATGTATGAGTGTGGGTATGCTACCATTCTGGCTGCAGGATTTGTGAGTCTGTCTAAGCTCTGGGACTGTACATCTAGGCAAGCCGTAACGTCAGTGTGGGCAATTATTCTCTTGGCTTAGCGCCAGTTTCCTTCATGTGAGTGGTTAGCACAGTTGAGTTACTGGACAAGTCCAACCCTTAGCCTAGAGGGTATTATACCTTTATCCCTGTGACGTTTAACAGGGTATTGCACTTCATATACTTTTGTTCAGTACCGTTCTGTGAAGTAACTGAACTTAGTACTTAGCATTCCGTTCTCACTGTGTGGTGGTAACAGTGTGCTTTAAGTAACACTTGCTGTTTAGTTTCTGTCATTGTTCGCGAGCAGCACTGTGAACCCCGGGTTGCGATTGCACTTTAAAATTTATTTTAATTTAGTGCAATCTGCCAACCCTAACACCCTTAGTGCTAGAACAACAGAATCCCACCTGAAGCAACCCCATTTTGGAAATTATACCCCCGTAGTAACAATTTTGACTCAATGGGTGCTTTACAGAAGCAGACAGCAGTGGATGTTGCCAAGTAAATAGTGCAAGCTGCTATTGTAGTACCCAGTACGTTGTACGTTCTTTTCAGAAATGCACAAAATTGTGGTCGATGGCACGTTTATGTATGCCAAAAAAAGACGGGCACTGCAGGATCATAGGCCAGATGGTGTCCACATTTTTTCCTTCTGCTTCATTATAGGGAATCTGCCACCGGGTGTTCTGTCTGAATCACGTATGCCAGAGATTTAAACGGAAAACCCAGTGTAAGTGCTCGGCATAGAGCATAGGATAATTGTGAGATGAGCCCTAGTGCAAACTTTGGGAAGCAGAATGAATGCCGTTCCTCATGTGGTATAAGTGATTAGACGATTGTATTCCTTGGGTCAGTGCGATTACAGCGATACTAGACATATATATATATATATATATATATATATATATATATGAGGAAATTGGGATCCAGCAAAAGGATGAAAGTTCACCAGATTTGTAAAAACTTCTTCTTTATTAATCCATTATGTCATAAAAAGAATAAGGAACTCCAATCAATTAGTAGCATTCCAGCATGGGACTACATGTTTCAGCACTAAGTGCCTTCCTGACGGTCCTATTTGAACTGAGCTCCAACACTAGCAATATATCCTCCTTTGTGGAGGATATAAACATATATGAAAAGATGCATCATATAGTAGGCATGATCTAAACAACAATGATGTTTAGATCATGCCTACTATATGATGCATCTTTTCATATATGTTTATATATTGTTGTTTTTTGTGGCAGTTATTCCATATCATTGTTGATTCATTACTAAATGTTTACATCATTTGTCTATGTATAAAACATGTTCAATATAGGTATTTTTCTGGCAACATTTTTGAACTGAGTTTCAACCATCTACTCAGATGTTTTTAATTGGTTTGCTCCACTGTTTTTAATTAAGGGTCATTTGAATATGTTCCACAAAAGAGGATATATTGCTAGTGTTGGAGCTCAGTTCAAATAGGACCGTGAGGAAGGCACATAGTGCTGAAACATAATAATAATAATAATAAATTTTATTTTTATAGCGCCGACATATTCCGCAGCACTTTACATTTCAGAGGGGATTTGTACAGACAATAGACATTACAGCATAACAATAATCACATACAGTAGATTATAACAAATACCAAGAGGAGTGAGGGCCCTGCTCGCAAGCTTACAGTCTATGAGGAAAGAGGTAGACACGAAAGGTGGGTGGTAACAGTTGCCCTGATTGTATGGACCAGCCATAATGTTAAGTGTGTAACAGTACAGACACAGAGGGCTAATGGATGCATAAAGCATGTGGGAACATGATGCTGGGAACCTGGTTATGGTAAAATTTTTGGCTCTGCCACACAGGGATAGGTTAGGTTAATGTGTTGAGGCGATAGGCCAGTCTGAATAAATGCGTTTTCAGGACACGCTTAAAATTGTGGGGACTGGGGACTAATCGTATTGACCTGGGAAGTGCATTCCAAAGAATTGGCGCGGCACGTGTAAAGTCTTGGAGACGGGAGTGGGAGGTTCTGACTATTGAGGATACTAACCTCAGGTCATCAGCAGAACGGAGGGCGCGGGTAGGGTGGTATACTGAAACAAGGGAGGAGATGTAGGGTGGTGCTGAGCCATGGAGGGCTTTGTGGGTGAGGGTAATAAGTTTATACTGAATTCTGGAGTGGATGGGTAGCCAGTGTAATGACTGGCACAAGGTAGAGGCATCGGTGTAACGATTGGTGAGGAATATGATCCTGGCTGCAGCATTCAAGACAGATTGGAGAGGGGAGAGTTTTGTAAGAGGGAGACCGATTAGAAGAGAGTTACAATAGTCGAGACGAGAATGAATAAGAGAAACAGTAAGAGTTTTTGCAGAGTCAAAAGTAAGAAAAGGTCGAGTTCTAGAAATGTTTTTGAGGTGCAGATGACAAGAGCGAGCCAGTGATCGAATGTGGGGGGCAAAGGAAAGCTCGGAATCAAGTATGACCCCAAGACAGCGGGCATGTTGCTGGGGAGTAATAGTGGAACCACAGACGGAAATGGCAATGTCGGGTGTAGGTACATTAGTAGCGGGAGGAAACACAAGGAGTTCAGTCTTTGATAGGTTCAGTTTCAGATATAGTGAGGACATGATATTAGACACAGCGTTTAGACAATCGCCAGTGTTTTCTAGAAAGGCTGGCGTGATGTCAGGAGAAGAAGCGTATAATTGGGTGTCATCAGCATAGAGATGGTACTGGAAACCAAATCTACTGATTGTTTGACCAATAGGGGCAGTGTACAAGGAGAAGAGGACGGGGCCTAGAACCGATCCTTGAGGAACCCCAACAGTAAGAGGAAGGTGAGGGGAGGAGGAACCGGCAAAAGAAACAGTAAAGGAGCGGTCGGAGAGATAGGAGGAGAACCAGGAGAGAACGGTGTCCTTGAGGCCAATGGAACGGAGCATAGTGAGGAGGAGCTGATGATCCACAGTGTCGAATGCTGCAGAGAGATCCAAGAGAATTAGCATGGAGTAATGACCATTTGATTTAGCTGTTAGCAGATCATTAGAGACTTTAGTGAGGGCAGTTTCAGTGGAGTGTAAAGAGCGGAAACCGGATTGGAGAGGGTCGAGAACAGAGTTTTCTGAGAGATAGCGGATAAGACGGGAGTGGACCAGGCGTTCCAGGAGTTTAGAGATGAAGGGAAGATTAGAGACAGGTCTATAGTTAGCGGCACAATTTTGGTCGAGGGATGGTTTTTTAAGTAGTGGATGTATGATGGCATGCTTAAATGAGGAGGGAAAAATACCAGAAGAGAGAGAGAGGTTAAATATTTTAGTTAGGTGAGGGGTGACAGCAGGGGAAAGGGACTGGAGGAGATGTGACGGAAATGGGTCACTGGTGCAAGTAGTTGGGCGAGAAGATGCAAGGAGCCTGCTTACTTCTTCTTCTGTGACTGGTTCAAAATCAGAGAGTGAGTTAGATGCAGTGGGGGAGGGAGGACAGTGCATGGTATGAGGGGATTTGGAGATAATTTCCTGTCGGATCTGGTCAATTTTTTCTTTGAAGTAATTGGCCAGATCGTCAGCTCGGAGCTCAGTGGTTGGGGCCTGTACTCTTGGATTGAGTAGAGAATGAAAAGTGTCAAAGAGACATTTCGGGTTATTGGACAGTGAGATGATGAGGGTGTTGAAATAGGTTTGTTTGGAGAGGTGAAGGGCAGTGTTGTATGTTCTAAGCATAAACTTAAAATGGATGAAATCTTCAGGTAGATTGGATTTTCTCCACAGACGTTCGGCGCACCTGGAGCACCGCTGCAGGAAACGTGTTTGCACCGTGTGCCAGGGTTGTCGCCGTCTGCGTTGTGGTGTTCTATTTATAGGGGGTGCAAATTCATCCAGGGCAGTTTGAAGTGTTTCATTGTAATGCTTCAAAGCAGAATCAGGACATGAGAGGGAAGAGATAGGGGCCAATGAAGACTGCAAGTTCTTCAGAAGTTTCTGGGTGTTAATGGCCTGTGTGTTTCTATAAGTCTGGACAGTGGGGGTGACCTGAGCAGCCTGGCAGTTCTTTATAGAGAATGAAAGAAGATTGTGGTCAGAGAGCGGGAGAGGGGAGTTTGCAAAATCATCCACTGCACAAAGCCGAGAGAAGACCAAATCGAGGGAGTTTCCGTCTTCATGCGTTGGAGAATTAGTAAGCTGCGAAAGGCCAAATGAGGAGGTTAGAGATAAAAGGTGAGTAGCAGATGGGGAGAGGGGAAGAGCAATGGGGATGTTGAAATCTCCCATGATGAGGGTAGGGATGTCACAGGAGAGAAAATGTGGAAGCCAAGTGGCAAAATGATCCAGGAACTGATGGGAGGGGCCGGGAGGACGATATACCACCGCCACTCGCATGGAGAAGGGGGTGTAGAGTCTGACGGCATGGACCTCAAAAGAAGGGAAGACAAGTGAGGGTAGTTGAGGGATAACCTGAAAGGTACATTTTGGTGATAGGAGCAGACCAACGCCTCCACCAGCTCTATTGTCTGATCTTGGGGTATGAGAGAAGTGTAGCCCCCCGTATGAAAGAGCAGCAGCAGCGGTAGTATCTGACTGCTGGATCCAGGTTTCAGTAAGAGCCAGAAGGTTAAGAGAATTAGAAAGGAAGAAGTCATGAATGAAGGAGAGTTTGTTACACACTGAGCGAGAATTCCAAAGTGCACAATTAAGAGAGACAGATGGCATGCAGGGAATATTAATAAGATTAGAGGGGTTTCTGAGTGTAGCAGTGGGGGGGTTTGACTTTCTATAACATGGGGGACCAGGGTTGGGAGCAATGTCTCCTGCAACTAGGAGAAGGAGGATAGAAAGAGTGAGCAGATGGTTAAGTGATTTGTGAGAGCGTCTCTGGTGTTGAATGGTGGGACTGGCTGGATCTGTGCAATTTAACAATGTGAAAAGAGCATGAGTGCTATACATAGGAGAGGAAAGAAGCGAGGGGCCAATATGGATGGAGTGTGGAGAGTTAATGCCAGGGCGGTGGATGTGTGTGAATGCAGCGGCCAGGATATAAATTATACAAATGCATATGGTATATATTTGTTGTACTCCAAATGTACAGAGAGTAGATGTATATAAATGTCTTACCTGTCTCCTGCCCTGTCTAACTGCCATGTTATAACTGCCAGAAGTACTTTGATACATGTACTTCGATTACATGTGCATAAATGCCACCCCTGCATAAATGCTCCCCTTAGCTATGTCTGAATATATAGGAGGTTAAGGCTAAGTTTTTTTTTTTTTTTTTGGCTCTCTCTTCTCGTTAATCAATCACACTAAATTGAGACACCAGGACCCAATAAAATGTTGTGGTCAAATAAACACATGTCCAGCACTACATGGATCATAAAGCACTTTGAAAAGTTTCTTGACCTCACAACATAAGGGGACAAGCAGAGTAAGTTGAAATAACTATATACCAGATATAAGCTTGCAGAGTTGAAAACACATAGATAGCATTCAGGATTAACTGCTTGCTGACATTGAATGGAGACACAGGAGTGGATTCAGAGCAGAGATTGGAAAAGCTGGTTACCAGATATAAGCTTGCAGAGTTGAAAACACATAGATAGCATTCAGGATTAACTGCTTGCTGACATTGAATGGAGACACAGGAGTGGATTCAGAGCAGAGATTGGAAAAGCTGGTTACCTGTATGAAGAGAATAGAGATGCGTGTCACATTCATCCATGTTATAACTGCCAGAAGTACTTTGATACATGTACTTCGATAACATGTGCATAAATGCCACCCCTGCATGTAACATGTAACATGTAGTCCCTTGCTGGAATGCTACTAATTGATTGGAGTTCCTTATACTTTTTATGACATAATGGATTAATAAAGAAGTTTTTACAAATCTGGTGAACTTTCATCCTTTTGTTGGATCCCAATTTCCTCATATTTCTATTTGTTGGGGCATACGCCCTGCCTGGATCCGTGCAAAGTATAGGGTGAACACCGATTACTGCATCAAGAGGAACTCCTTTATGGTGAGCTGGCTATATGTTTTTCACATTGTTTGAATATATATATTTATATATATATATATATTTAGTTTTTTATGCTTGGCTACAAAACCTACAAAAGATAAAATGAAAAAAACCCTGCTATAATTAAATAAGTAAAAAGCAAAAGTGAATTTAAATCATACAGAGTTCTTAGTAATACTGTATTTGATCAAACATAGCATAAAAGCTGTCCCACCATCGACAAGGTGATTCCGCCCCGACCACAGAGTCACCTTGTCGATGGTGGGACGGCTTTTATGCTATGTTTGATCAAATACAGTATTACTTAGAACTCTGTGTGATTTAAGTGCACTTTTGCTTTTGACTTATTTAATTTGTAGGTCTGTATGCTTTTCGGCCATGTGAACATGCATTTATATGCTGCATGTGTACCAACTCAAACCAAGCTCAATTTTTGTGTTTTTTCTTTGTATTTTTGCATTCTGTGCAAGCTGGGGTGTGGCCTCCCTCTCCTGAGCTGGAAATTATATTTAAAGGCTTCCCCTGACTGGTGTCCAGTGGTTGGGACCCGGTCCTCGTCTGCCCTTATTCACACAGATGTCAACTTTGACGCATGATAATGTTATTAATACTAGACAGTGTAGGACCGCCCCGACCACAGAGTCACCTTGTCGATGGTGGGACGGCTTTTATGCTATGTTTGATCAAATGCAGTATTACTAAGAACTCTGTATGATTTAAATGCACTTTTGCTTTTTACTTATTTAATTATAGCAGGGTTTTTTCATTTTGTCTTTTGTAGGTTTTGTATGATTTTCTACCATGTGAACATACATTTATATGCTGCATGTGTACCAACTCAAACCAAGCTCAATTTTTGTGTTTTTTTATGCTTGGCTGTTGTCACACACTAAAAAAATGCTTTTTTGTATCTATATTTTGAAAGATTTAATTTTTTCATATTTCGGCTGACAAAGTCATGTGATGGCTTGTTTTTTGTGGGACGAGTTCTTTTTCTTATTGGTACCATTTTCGGGTACAGAAAGTTTTTTGATCACTTCCTAAGGCTGGAATCTCACTAACGTGTGTGATGCGAAAAACTCGCACGAGTCTCTCGCATCAACACCCGGCACTGCCGTCGGCACTCAGAAGCGGAGCATATGGCTCCATGTATCGCTATGCAACTCCTCTTATGGTCCTCGCTTTGAAGGGCAAAATTCTTGGTAATAGTCGGATTTCATTGTTCAAGTCTTGCAAAAGGACAAAGTCTTGTTTTACCCTGTTACAATCAAGCACCATAGTGATGTCAACAGGCCTTAATTGCTTGAAGTAGATGCTTCTGCAATTTGAGTAGGAGCAGTGCTGTCACACAATTTGTTGAATCAAGATTTCATAGCTGCTATTTCTTTTCCAAGAATTTCTTTGCAGCAGAATGGAATTATTCTGTTGGTGACTATGATCATTTAGCCAAAAAGCACACACTAGAGTAATGACGACATCCAATTCAAGGAGCTTTATTTCCCAATGACCATCTGCACTCATCCAAAAAAATCTGCAATGTCATCAGTAAGTCAAGTGGCTGGAATCCCTATCAAGCTTGATGGTCTCTCTCTTGTTACAGCTTGATTCATTTCTCCTGCCATGAAAAAAAAGCAGGGCTGACACTCTACCCAGATCATTGCAATGCCTCTGTGGATCACAGCATATGTAATTAACACTGAACCCTTGCATTGATATCTTCAATATATTCTTCCAGTTCTCCCTCTAAAGAATATTCTCTCTTTGAAAAAGTTATTTGCTGGAAAGCCTTATTTTGGGCCCATTCTTCTCTTCTCTTTGGTCTCATTAAGTGAATTGCTGAACTCATTTCTCATCTCAACTGGTGGATCAAATAGAAACAAGGTGTCAAAGAATTCAAAGGATCTTGCACTTAGAGTACACAGTTCAGATCCTCACAGTTTCAAACCCATCTACTCCAGCCTCTTACCATACCACAAGGGCCAAGAACTTAGATTTCTATGTATTTTATTACAGATCTTATTGAGGCACAATGGTTTTTCATTTATTTATTTATTTTATTCACTAACATAGCGCCATTTATTCCACAGAACTTTACAGGCATTATCGTCACTGTTCCCATTGAGACTCGCAGTTTAGATTCAGTATGTCTTTGGAGTGTGGGAGGATACCCACAGAAACATGGGGAGAACATGAAAACTCATTGCAGATGTTGTCCTTGGTTGGATTTGAACCCAGGACCGCAATGCTGCAAAGCTAAAGAGCTCACCACTGCTATTTTGGTCACAGTGGACCACCACTTGTTTTCTCAGCCTTCATCTGCTGTAAGCATAACGGTATCCTCTCTGTACTTATAATTTCCACTTGTTCATACTACAAGTGTTGCAGCATCTGATTGCATTTTATTTAAAAAAACGTTTTCCTCTTCATCTTTGCTGCAAGCGGCTATCCATTGCTTGCTGGTTAACAGTTTGTCAGCTGTAAGCACAATTAGTTCTCCTCTGTACTTGTTCATAATACAAACATTCCTGGATTGGATATTTATCTTAGTTTTCTGTTTGTCTACACCTCTAGCTTTGTATTTTCTGGTATGTCCAGCCTACCCCATTGTACTGGTCCTGTCTGTTGCACATGCCTTCAGGCAAATACCAACTGCTGTGCTATCACCTGTGGTCCATGTTGTTCACCTTACATTGCTCACCTTCACCTCATAGCTTAGTGAATACACCTCACCATTTAAGCCCACAACAAATAGAATGGTTGGGGTATTCTAATGCTAATGTTCCAAATCAAAGGAACCTGGCAGCAATAATGTTCCAAATATGAGAAACCTGTAAGCAATTGTTAAATTTCTTTGAAAAGCTAGTATTAAAAAGATATTAAGATGATTGTCCAGAGTCACAAAAATCAGTGCCTTGTGTGTCCGCCAGTGGTGACTAAAATATGCAAGGTGCTCATTCAAATCAATGGCTTATCTGTGCTACAGGTACATAAGCTTGATCTCTAGAAAGAGAGATGTTCTTTGCATTCCATATACTCAAATTTCTTAGTAGGACATTTGAAAACATGTTTCATCTTTTATATTTGTAAAACTGATTCATTTAACAAGAATCTTTTGTCTCAGTTTATGTAGGTAGTACATATGAGACCGGACGGAGCTTTCAAGGGGAACCCTTACAGAAAAAGCAATGGCCCTTTGCAAAATAAAGCTTGACTAAAGGTTATTGGTATGTGACAGTTTGCACTTTAGGCTGCTTACCTTTTTTTTACATTGTAATGTTGATGTAGTTCATGCATCAGTTTCTTACTCCATTCCATTTGTTTACTTCTCAAAAATAAGTAAATAAAATAATTTTTAGAATACATACTTTTGCAATTTTTTTCCCTATTGAATTGAATAAATATCTCTTTGGAATATGGATGCGAAAAAGTGCATCTCATCCAAATAAAAACACTATTGTGAACTTACCATTGATGTGACTAAAATCTGATTTGACAAAAGGGTTTATTGACTGCAATGTTGTTACAACTTCAGTGGAGTAAAATACTTTTATTTCTTAAAAATTAAAAGAACAACAAAAGTTAAAAAAAATATTTATTATATAATGCAGTAAGATATTTTTAAGTGACTTTTCTCAAACCCTGAGTGATACACTCAGGGTTTGAGAAAAGTCACTTAAAAATATCTTACTGCATTATATAATAAATATTTTTTTTAACTTTTGTTGTTCTTTTAATTTTTAAGAAATAAAAGTATTTTACTCCACTGAAGTAAAATACTTCAGCTTAAAACACACAATAATATTAATTAATACAGCAATCAATTAATACAGCAGCTTAAAAGATCATCAGTGAACAGATGTTTAACCATCATTTTGAATCAAAGCTAAAATTCAGTTCTTGGCTAGAATATCAGCCATGGCCAGGGATATACAGCGGGACTTAACAGACGTTGATTGCTGATCTTTCTATCATTTTCAGCTAGGTGATATGTTGATCACTGACAACACTGACCCATGGGAGCTTGGTATCTGGAGATCATTGCTGGGAATGAACTCAAAGGGTCTGCAAGAACTCAGCTCTCCAGAGACTGCCTCTGGGGAATAAAAGTCCAATAGCTATCTAAATCTGAACTTTCACATTCTTTATCTAAAAATGTCTTTGAAACATAACACCATAAACGTCAAGATCAGGCTTAAGACTTTTTTCGATAGAAACACCACTAGGCTTCTTTCAGAAAGAGTTTCTGACAAATCTTAACCATTCTTGTATGTGTGTTTCTAATTTTATGTGTGTTTTTAATTCAGACCTGCGTTTTTTCATACATTTTCCTGTGCTGTAAAGAAGCTTATGGGAAAATGGCCCCAAAAATAACATCCCTAATACCATAACTAAAAAAACCCAGAAAAACTCCAAACAACAAGTATAAATTATAAAATACCACAAAAACGCTGTTTTTAAAGTGCTTTTATAATATCTATTTTGACATTTAGACAAAACATTGCTACAACGTTTTAATGGAAAAACATTGGGAAAAATAAGTGTACACTGACAAAAAAAACATAGGTTGAAATTGTCTGAAATATTTTTTCAGTTGTGACTGATGGATTAATGAATAGTTAAATACATTTTTAAAGGGTTTTGCTTATCTAATACACAAATAATGAACATAGTAGTGATTGTAAGGACATAGTCTTGTACTCATGATTGAAATCATGCTATCCAAAGGTTAGAAGAACTATAGCAAGTTTATTTAATTTGTGTGGACTAACGATGAGGTATCGATCTGCAGAGTATTGTTTTTCAGTCATATTTCCTGAACTTTGCGTTTTCATGTGAATTTGAACCCTTTGGAATTCGATTCACTATTTACACAAGAGAAAACCACTGTCTGGCACCATTTCCCGCACTGATGAAGAATGAGAGAGCAGGCTTATGCCTTTTTGTGTTGCCATACAGACTTCCCTGTAATGCCGTAAAGCTATGACATCTTATGGATTATTATACCTTATACAGTGGCGGTCATACCTGGTCCATCTAAGATCACTGGTTCCTATTGGAGCATAGCTTGTATGATAATGTTAGTTTCCATCTCCAGAGTTACTGGGTAAGTCTCTCTCTTCAGTAAAGTGTAAGCTCTTATGGTGAGCATTTGCTCATCTTTAGTGTAAACTTATTAAATTGCCAAATATATGACAAATAAACTGAACAGATTATGTATTCTTAATTCTACATACACATAATTCATTGATTGATATCGATATATCATCAGGGTAATCAATATAAAAAGTGCATGATTTTGTAAATAGTAGCTTTTTTGTCATCCCTCTAAATTTGACTTGGACATTTTCCATAGTTTTAAAAAGTGCAATTTCAGCAATAGGGGTTTAAGATCAAAAGAGCCACATGGGCAAAATTAACACATTCTGATTACTCAGAGCATATTGTTATGGTCTAAAACATAAATATGCGCCTACTATTTCTTTTCTACATTGTCACACAGGTCTGAAGTAGTCTGAAACATACCTCATTTTTTACTAGTAGCTCAGCTCCTTCTCTAATCTTTCCACATACTGTATGCTGCAGCTCTGTCTGCTTAGGTTGGCTTCTGTATATAAGCACAAGAACTGCACCACACACCAGAATGTCTGAGCACATTAACGTGATATCTCTTACAATAATGATAGCATGATAACTTACAAGACATTAAAGGCCCTTTTACATTTAGCGATGCACCAGCGATCCAACCAGTGATCCGACCCGGTCAGGATCGCTGGTGCATCGCTAAATGATCGCTAGTGAGCTTTCATACAGAAAGATCTCACAGCGATGCAGCAGCGATGCAGCAGCGACGCAGCGCACGATACTTACCATTCACACACAGTGATTCTGACGTCCTCCCGCCCGCCTCCACGCATCGCTGGACGTCACAGCAGGAAGCCTCAGCAGGAAGCTGACGACGAGAAATGGAGCCGGACATTCTCGCGCGATCAGCGATGAGCAGCAGGGGAGCCGGTCGTTGGTAAGTATCACACATAGCGATATCGCTAGCAATATCGCTATAACGTCACAAAACCAGTGACGTTTTAGCGATATTGCTAGCGATATCGCTTAGTGTAAAACCCCCTTAACACTAGAACTACCGCATGTTTCATAGCACCTATAACTACCATTAGGGGTCATTTTGACCCCCATTCAAAAGTACTGACTCTGGAGTAAAAATAACTTTTTTGTTGCCAACAAATTAAAGAACATTTATTTTAACTTAGTAGGAACAGTGTTAAGATCAAGTACTGCACGCATTTTCCTTTTACATGTCATAGCATGCGGTGTCCAACAGTTACCACAAACAGTACTTTCTTCCACTTTCCCAGTGCATTTTCCACAAAATGGTTTGTTACAGCTTGCGTAAGTTTTAGTTCTTTTGTTTTCGTTGCATCTTCCAACTCCACATTTTCGACGCTTGCGGATTTCTTGTCCTTTTGTTTGTGGTTCAGACATTGCGGATGATGGGCCACTTCTTCTGACTCATTTTCAGATAAATTCTGAAGACATTTCAAAATTTCATCACTTGTCAGACCCCTCTGCTTGCTCATGCTTCAAATATACGTAGCAAAAAGGGACTTGTAAGATCGCATAAGTAATAAAACGACACTGTACAAACATGCAGAGTTGTAGCTTCAACTGTAATGTTTGCTACTGAAGTGCAGACTGAAATCGCTACAAGAGACATGGATCAAACATGTTCAGACAAGTTTAGACAAAACAAAATGCTGAATCATCCTTGATATGCAAAGATACAATTACACTCTACAACTAGGGAGATGCACTGTGATTTTCTGTACTCTGTAATATTAGGTGACTTGCCTACTACTACTTTTATGTATGGGGTCAAATTGACCCCTTTTTATGCGGGGCTTAGGTCAAAGGAGGCTGACAAACCCGGGCCCCTGAGGAGTCCCTCAAACTAGGGAAAACCCTGTCTGACCCTCAACCCAGGGTTTTTGCTAAAGGTGCAAATGCCTGAGCCTCCAGCCTCTCCTTATCTCCTGCTCAGCCCTAAGCTGAACCCTCCACCCTCCACCCAGTGAGTTGTCAAACCACCAAAACCCACACAGTAATGACAGACAGGGAGAACTCAAACCGCACCGGGCCACAACCACACAGGACAATACTATAATGTGAACAGGGCAAAACAAAGCACAAATATAGGAAGGCGAAAAGGTAACAACGGATCATACGACACCAGATATGAATATTTCTCTCCAACACCTCCACTCCAGACCGGAACCACTTGGCACAAAACACAAGCTATAATCGGCGACGCCCACAGGCCAGCACGACTATTTAAAGACCGTGGGCGTGACCAAACATCCCACCTGATTTCCAGCTAGATTAACCCCAGATTACCTGAGTAAAATCAAGCCGGCGCCACTGAGGCTATAGTGGACGGAGATGGAACTACCGCTGCCTGCCAGACGCTGTGGTGTGAACAGCGTCCGACATGACAGTACCCCGTCTTCTACGAGGGACCCCAGGGCCCGCAAGACTCATAGGACCCGGCTTGTCCGGATGACGGCAGTGAAAGGAACTGACCAGCCGATCCGCATGTATGTCCGAGGCTGGTACCCAAGACCTCTCCTCCGGACCATACCCCCGCCAGTGCACCAAATACTGAAGAGTACGGCGCAGTACTCGAGAGTCCACCACCTTGGAGACTTCAAACTCTAAATCGCCATCCACCATGACTGGAGGTGGCATCGGCGTCGTGTCCACAGAGCCTACCACCTTTTTCAATAAAGACCTGTGAAACACGTTGTGTATCTTGTATACCGCAGGAAGCTCCAACCGATAAGCAACCGGGTTTATGATGGCAGCAATCTTAAAAGGGCCAATAAACCTTGGACCCAATTTCAATGATGGAATTTTGAGTTTTATGTTTTTAGTAGCTAACCACACCCAATCACCCACACACAGGTCCGGACCTGGCACGCGTCTAGAGTCAGCCACACGTTTGTATCTTGCACTCATGCTCAGCAATTGCTGTTTCACACTCCTCCAGACCGATGATAGTTGAACTCCTAACCGGTCCTCCTCTGGGACGCCCCCAGAGCCCCCCTGACGCAAGGTACAAAATTGAGGATGGTGCCCATAAACACAAAAGAACGGAGACTCTCCCGATGATTCTTGGCGGTGATTATTTAATGCGAACTCGGCCAAGGGAAGGAACGTCGACCACTCCTCTTGGTTGTCAGACACAAAACATCGCAAATACTGCTCCAGATTTTGGTTCATGCACTCAGTTTGACCATTTGACTGCGGATGAAACGCCGACGAATGAGACAACTTGATCCCCAATCGTGAGCAAAAAGCTTTCCAAAACTTCGCCACAAACTGGGTACCCCTATCAGACACTATGTCCGACGGAACTCCGTGCAGTCTGACCACCTCCTGCACAAAGACCTGAGCCAACGTCTTCGCGTTGGGCAAGGAAGGCAACGACACAAAATGCGCCATCTTCGAAAATCGATCAACCACCACCAGGATGACCGTGTTCCCCGCCGAGGCAGGCAAGTCTGTGATAAAGTCCATGGAGATTTCTGTCCATGGCCTACTAGGTATCCCCAGAGGCTGTAGAGTGCCAGCAGGATGGGTTCTGGGCGACTTGGCCCTGGCGCACGTGATGCAAGCTGTCACGTACGAAACCACATCCTGACGGATTTTTGGCCACCAGAAGCGGCGCGATACCAGTTCCAAGGTGCCCCTAACCCCTGGATGACCGGCCAGGACCGAGTCGTGGTGTTCCCCCAACACTTTAAGACGAAGATGAAGGGGTACGAACGACTTATTAGCGGGAAGTCCTGGTGGTACCTCCTCCTGGGCCTCGGCAATCTCCTCCTCTACCTCAGTCGTGAGAGCCGAAACCACTACACCTTCCTGGAGGATGGGTACCGGCTCTTCCCGAGGTTCTCCCCCCGGAAAACACCTGGACAAGGCATCTGCCTTGGTGTTTTTCGCCCCAGGACGGTAAGTCACCAGAAAGTTAAAACGTGTAAAAAACAATGCCCAGCGAGCCTGCCTGGGAGACAGACGCTTGGCCGACTCCAGATAGAGCAGGTTTTTATGGTCGGTGATGACTGTGACCTGGTGGGCCGCCCCCTCCAAGAAGTGTCGCCATTCCTCAAAAGCCAATTTGATGGCCAACAACTCCCTGTTGCCGATGTCGTAATTCCGTTCGGCCGGCGACAGCTTCTTGGAGAAGTAGGCGCATGGACGCAAATTGCTCAAGGACGAGCCCTGTGACAGTACTGCCCCCACTCCCACCTCAGACGCATCGACCTCCACCGTAAAAGGTTTAGATACGTCTGGTTGCACCAGAATGGGGGCTGAAGCAAAACGGTTCTTCAGAAGCTCAAATGCACGCACCGCATCCTCAGACCAGATTGCGAGATTGGTACCTTTTTTCGTCATGTCCGTGTGCGGTTTGGCTATAGTAGAGAAATTCTTAATAAACTTCCTATAATAGTTGGCAAACCCAAGGAACCGCTGGAGCGCTTTTAGATTACCAGGCCGTTCCCATCGCAGCACCGCTTGCACCTTTGCGGCATCCATTTTAAACCCTGCGGCGGACACAATATATCCCAAAAAAGGCAACTCTTGAACAAAAAACACGCATTTTTCAAGCTTAGCATAGAGCTTATTCTCACGGAGCAGCTGTAACACCTGCCTGACATGCTCTAAATGAGTGTCCTGGTCGCTCGAATAAATAAGGATATCATCCAGGTACACAATCACAAATTTCCCCAGCACATGAGCAAATACATCATTTATGAAATGTTGGAACACAGCAGGCGCGGTTGTCAACCCAAATGGCATAACTAGGCTTTCAAAATGACCCTCAGGGGTATTAAATGCCGTCTTCCACTCATCCCCCTGACGGACCCTTATGAGGTTATATGCCCCCCTGAGGTCAAGTTTAGAAAACCACTTCGCACCAGCCACCTGGTTGAACAAATCAGGGATCAGAGGCATCGGGTAGGGATCACGGACCGTAATCAGGTTTAACTCCCGAAATTCCAGACACGGGCGTAACCCCCCATCTTTTTTCTTAATGAAGAAAAACCCCGCTGCTACAGGTGAGGATGAAGGCCGGATGTGCCCTTTACTTAAACTCTCCGCTATGTAGTCCTTAAGAGCTTGTCTCTCCGGACCAGAAATACTAAACATCCTCGCCTTTGGCAATTTAGCCCCGGGTTTTAACCTAATTTGACAGTCATAGGCTCGATGTGGAGGTAGTACTGAGCAACCCCTCTCAGAGAATACGTCCGCAAAATCCAGCAATGCCTCCGGAAGGCTGGACTTCACGGCGGACACACATGTGGCCAAGCAATTTTCCTGGCAGAAACTGCTCCACTGGACTATGTCCTGGGTTCTCCAGTCAATCACCGGGTTGTGCTTAGACAACCATGGGAAACCCAGGACTATTTGTGCTGGGAGATTATTGAGTACCTTACATGTAACCCACTCAGAATGTAGGACCCCAATGTGGAGTTTAACCTCAGCTACAAACTCAGTAATCTCCCCCTGTGGGAGGGGAGCGGCATTAATGGTAACCACGCGAATAGGATGAGGGAGTTTTTCGATCTTGAAACCTGCCATGCGTGCAAACTCCTCATCCATGAGATTGGTGGCTGAACCGCTATCGACAAACACTGATATTGGTAGCTCTCTGCCCGCAATAATAACCCTGGCAGGGAGCATACATTGAGATACCATCATGGAGGATATGCATACGCTCAGTTGGGCCTCCTCCATACCCTCTGAGCTTACCAGTTTTCCGCCGGTGCGACTTTCTTTGGTAGCACAGGACAAGCATTTACATAATGATCTCTTTTACCACAGTAAAAACATGCTCCATGCTTCCTGAACCCAGGAACGCGACGCTGCACATGTGATACCCCAGCGATTTGCATAGGTTCCGTGGGCTCATCTGCAGCAACCACACTGGCATCCCTGCTTTCCCCCAGAGGCAGCGTCTCCTGCGCCCCTAGACGCAAACGGCGATCAATACGAATAACCAAACTCATGGCAGATTCTAACGATGCAGGAGTCTCATACATCAGGAGGGCCTGTTTAACTCTTTCTGAGACCCCATGAATAAACTGACTCCGCAGCGCTGGGTCGTTCCACTGTGTGTCTACTGCCCAACGGCGAAATTCTGAACAATAGTCTTCCGCCATACGTTCCTCCTGACGGAGGGCGCGGATTTTAGATTCTTCTAAAGCCAATCTGTCGGGGTCATCATAAATGAGCCCGAGTGCTGAAAAAACATTCTCAACCGAATGAAACGTAGCAGAGTCGGCGGGTAAGGAAAACGCCCATGCTTGGGGGTCCCCACTCAGTAACGATAACACCAGACCCACCCGCTGAGCCTCATTACCTGAGGAGACCGGGCGCATGCGAAAGTATAACTTGCAGGCCTCCCGAAAGATGACAAATTTGCTGCGTTCCCCAGAAAATCGTTCAGGCAGCGGAATCTTAGGCTCTGCACCTGCACCAGCAGAAGCCGCTTGTACATTAGCTACAACCAGGCCCTGCTGCTGAACTGCCCCCTTCAACTCGGTGACCTGTACGGACAGCGCCGCCAACTGGCGGTTTATGGAAGTCATGGAATCCATGGAAAAATGTGTGGCCGATTATAATGTTATGCGGGGCTTAGGTCAAAGGAGGCTGACAAACCCGGGCCCCTGAGGAGTCCCTCAAACTAGGGAAAACCCTGTCTGACCCTCAACCCAGGGTTTTTGCTAAAGGTGCAAATGTCTGAGCCTCCAGCCTCTCCTTATCTCCTGCTCAGCCCTAAGCTGGACCCTCCACCCTCCACCCAGTGCGTTGTCAAACCACCAAAACCCACGCAGTAATGACAGACAGGGTGAACTCAAACCGCACCGCGCCGCAACCACACAGGACAATACTATAATGTGAACAGGGCAAAACAAAGCACAAATATAGGAAGGCGAAAAGGTAACAACGGATCATACGACACCAGATATAAATTTCTCTCTCCAACACCTCCACTCCAGACCGGAACCACTTGGCACAAAACACAAGCTATAATCGGCAACGCCCACAGGCCAGCACGACTATTTAAAGACCGTGGGCGTGACCAAACATCCCACCTGATTTCCAGCTAGATTAACCCCAGATAACCTGAGTAAAATCAAGCCGGCGCCACTGAGGCTATAGTGGACGGAGATGGAACTACCGCTGCCTGCCGGACGCTGTGGTGTGAACAGCGTCCGACATGACACCCCTTCAGTACTTATAGGTATGAATTGTAAAATCTGGGCCCATGAAAAAGTTACAATTCATTTTTGTGTCCTAAAATATACACTACCATGAATAAATAAAAGTCACAAAAAGTCAGAACTCATTTGTTAAAATTTTAGAAATTATAGGAAAAAGAAATAGCAAAATGGTCAAAATAACCCCTCCGGTAGTTCTAGTGTTAAATATGAGAAAGTAGGGAGGCAGGCTCTCGGGTAATTACCACGCATGTACAGTTATCACAGATAATGTTATTGCATTATTTGCCACACCTCTTGGTAGTTAATCTTTAATATTAGAAATTTTGGCAAACATATAACGCAGGATTGAATAATATTATTTTTATCATTGACAGATAAAAAGTAACATGTTGACCATAAAGCTGTCACATAGTCCATCACGGTAAACTTTCATCCAAGAGTTGGCCAAACTTTACTAAATTGCCACCATCTAATATTTATAGCTGAATAAAGTCCCTCTAAACAGTCAGCTTCAATACTTTTACCTAAAAAAAAGTTAACAGCTACAGACAAACTTAGTTGAAAGAGACTACTGTAAACACATTTAATTAAGCTGTCACTCCTGGCAAACTTTTAACAAATGGCTTATACTGCACCTGTCTTAACTGCTGTAGTTCTTCTATTCCTAATAGTACAGGCGATGGAGTTTCCCTACCCAGTTTCCTTACAGCAATATTCACAGAATGCTTCATGGCATGAGAACAGTTGGATTCTGGCCACATAAATGAAAGAAACTGAAGCCACGGAACCTATGGCTGCGGATGGCGGTTCTTCGTCTATGGAGTCAAGTGCCCCTAAATTGTATTTACACAATGCCATAAAATTTTAAATTTGTGATAAAATACTATAAAAGTAATCAGTTGTTATATACTTTTTCTAAAATTAACTTGGATGCGGTGTTCATATTGTAGCTGTATTCCCGAAAATACTTGATTTGATGAGTACATTTGGCAGGGAAATGCTAAGGTGGCACCTCCAGGAATGTCTTAAGGGAAGAAAGTTATCAAGGAGATTAAAGGTACTGTCACACTTAGCGCTGCACCAGCGATCCCGACAACGATATGGATCGCTAGTGCATCGCTAAGTGGTCACTAGTGAGCTGCCACACAGGCAGATCTCACCAGCGACATAGCAGCGGTCGGGGGTCGCTACTTACCTGTCAGACGAGGTGATCCTGTCGGCCTCCTGCCTGCATCCACGCATTGCTCGCCGGCGACACAGGAAGCCCAGCAGGAAGCGCCCGACGAGAAATGGCCCAGGCCGTTCTCGCGCGATCAGCGATAATCAGCGGGGGAGCCGGTCGGAGGTAAGTATCACACATAGCGATATCGCTAGCAATATCGCTGCTACGTCACAAAACCAGTGACATTACAGCGATATTGCTAGCGATATTGCTTAGTGTGACAGGGCCTTTAAGGTCCTGGTATTCTGTTTCTATATTTTACCCCAGCTATGTACATTTTATCCATTAGTTTAGCTCACAAATAGAAAAAAAAAAGACATTTTCTTCTAGAAAAAAAAATAATTAGAAGAAAAAAACATTTGGAAGTTATTTAGATAAACTATATGTGAAGACTTATATATGCTGCTGGCAAATGCTTTGAAATGCAGGATGATCGCTGGAATGTAAGTTAGCAATGTAGAAGAAAAACCTGAAGGTATTCTTGTCGATAGTACTATGAATGATCTGGTGTGCTTAAATGCATAAAGCAAGATACAATAACATTTACAATGTATACCAAACCAGAGTATATCTACTCCAGAGAGAAGAGATCCACTATTAAAATTCAATTTATTTCAATATTAAAAAAGACATACAGAATAAAACAAAAACAGGATGTCTCCAAAAGGAGACGTCACCACAAAATCAGCTTAAATAGACCACAAAGTTTACAATTCATATGGCAAAAAATCTTTATGTCAAGAAAATCCATCAAAAAATATTATATATGTCAGAGACACCGCACTACACTCGCTCACAGAGCCAGTGCGCGTGTCCTGAGTACAGAAACAGTGCTAAAAGATACCTGTGGAGCAGGGCAGTAGAGATGACAATGCGTGCTTCAAACTATTAGTGTCAGGGTCCAGTCAGCGCCGGAAAGTAAAGAGGCACAGGACCTGCTGACACTGAAGTTAGCAAGCTGGCACAGGACCTATGGTCAGGTGACTGCAATGGGGCGGGGCTTAGCGTCCTGCTTTCAGATATGACAGGACACCATACAACAACTCAGAGTCAGGCAAAACAGAAGTCACAACAGTACGGGAAAACGAGGCACAGGAGGGACAAACAGACGGGTAGTCAGACAAAGCCAAAGGTCATACACAAGAGGGGGACGTGGTACCATGGGGACGAGCAGAGAGAAGTCGGGTCACAAGCAGAGAGTCATACACGAGAGGTAGCGCAGTACAAGTGGGGCAGGCAGAACTCGTAACAGGGACAGAACCGAATCAAAGCCAAACAAGCAAGCAAGATATCAGGCACAAGGCACATGTACGCACAAGGTCAACTAACTCAGCCGAGGGCAGGAGTATAACTGACACCGGACCTAGGTCCAGTGAGCATTAAATAGCCACCCTCTGCCAGAGAGAGGCAGAACAATTAACCCCCAGTCTGATCAGGACGGGCCAAAGCGAAACCCCATCCTGGATCATGACAATATATACATATACGGCTATCATGGGTCATATATATGCCCAGACTTATAAAGTGAACTGTGCTAAAGTAAAGCCGCCAGATACCAAATATATATGAAATAATATTATGCCAAAATGTTAGACAAATATAGTGGACTAGTCAGTATCTCAAATGTGCCAGGTATTAGCAAATCGTTTAAGATAGAATATATAATCCGTTTATGCTCAATATTAAGGAGAAAGCCCAGTTCATCATAGTCCTGCAATCCCATAAACACTCAAAGTGAGGTAAATAGTAATAAATATAATGTGCAATGCAAAGGGCAGAGTTTTTTTTACCTGGCAGCATGAAGTGGTGGCGTCCCCCTACCCCGACGCGCGTTTTGCCATCTGATTCTTCCGCCCCCGGGAGATACTTGGAAATGGAGACACATTCAGAGGGGAGGATAGAGGGTGTGTGAAATGTTTCGCTGCTATAATTCTTTTTCTGGCCTTTGTTTTGCTGGTTTCTAGGCTTTTGTTTCCTGTTCTTGGGTGCTGAACTTGGCTGGGTGGTGGAAGTTGAAGGCTGGGCTGCTGCACTCAGATGCATGGTGGAAGTTGAAGGCTGGGATGTCCTCACCCCCTGTTATACCTCTTTGTTTTAGGAGTGGCTAAAACCAGTTCCTGGACATGTTCAGTCTGAAGTATGCATTCGTATAGAACGCATGAGTATGCATGTCCCTGCGTTACAATGCGTTCCCATAGACAGTAATGCGTTGTTTTCATGCACTCAGTCCGCAACCATCCGCATGCTTATGGCTGCACATAATTGACACCTTAAAAAATGCAACATGCTGCGTTCGCCGCGCCCCACTGCATACCGCAAAACGACGCATGCTCACGCAAACGCATGTCCCGGCGTACAACATGTTAAAGATATGTACACATGACACATGCGGATCTATGTGGATCATACGCTGCGCACAGATACGCTAATGTGAAACCAGCCTTACAATACCACCACCATCACCCAAAAATAAAGTGCTGAAGGGCATATAAACAAATAAACAATAAAAAGTATTTTTCTGGCTAGGCAAACATACTTTCATCTGGAACAATTATATTTAAATGCATAAAAATGTAACCAGATAGCTGATTAGTTTTATTCACATATTCATAATAGAGATAAATCAAATGTAAAAATAGACAGCAAAATTTGATATTGTTCAACATCAGGTTTCATCCAGAAAAAGTGCTGATGTGCATGTAGATGACAAATATTGTGTTTGTTGGACTGTGTAGTCTAATTACATTGAGGAATGACAAATAAATGCATAACTCTTCATCCAGACAATATATCCATCCAGATGTACAGAAAAATGCCAGACAGTGATAGCCCTCAATACAGTCATAAGCCCATAATAGGATCCATGATTGATCAAAATTGTTCTGCAGATTAAATATAATCTTTTATATTTATACAACTCCTGTAGAACATCAGGAGTTTTACATGTTGTATATCTATGCACGTGCACCTATCCTAAGAGTTACGTAAGAAAAACCAAATGACAGCTACTGTATGGGTAAGGAAAGTTGACACATTGGGGACATTAATCATTTGAAGGGTACTGCATTGATCCATGTAGTCCAAAAACATTAGGGTGACACAAAATCAATTTTATTTAAAGTAATTGAAGTCAAATCACTTGTAATTTCTCTTGATGAAAGTAGGGTTGTCTAGCTAGACTAATACTTTTTATTGTTTATAAGCACTTCAGAATTTTATTTATGGGTGACAGCAATGGTATTATGAGGGAGGTCACAATAGGGTCATGTGTTGAGCCCCACATCTAATTATTAGGATGCCAATCTCCAAGTTCAGGTTTGGTCAGTGAGGTACAATACACTCCCTTCACCCACTTTAGACATTTTAGGCTGGCCTGATCTTTTGGGCTGTCATACCTGTTGATATCTTTAATCTTTTTTCACATTATTTATGGGACATGCTTACTATTCTTTTTTCTATTGCAATCATAAATTAATAAAGCCTATAAATCATACAATCATGGGTACGAAACATTTTTTAGAAGAGAAATATCACCAATTTTCCCAAATTTTATAATCAATGTTACAGAAAAAAGAATATTTTAATCTTATTTATTTGCTATCCTTGCTTATATAGTTTATTTATTTAGTTTCCTCAGCACTTTACAAGCAGCCTTACTACTGTTCCCATGGGGCCTCACAATCTAAATTCCCTATCAGTATGTCTTTGATGTCTTTGGAGTATTGGAGAATACCGGAGCACCAGGAGGAAGACATAAAAACTAATTGCAGAGGTTGTCATTGGTGGGATTTTAACTGGAGACCATAGCGCTGCAAAGCTACAATGTTAACCACTGAAGTAATAAGCTGGGAAAGAAAACTAAATCCCAGGGAAAAAAGTGACTATAAAGATCCAAGAAAAATAAATATATTTATTAAATTCATTTTCAATACAAAGATAAATAAGTACTTAAAAGCATTAAAACAAAGATGCCTCAAAGAGCCAGGAACGCCGTAGAGGTCTAACGGTTTATATAATATAGCCAGAGCTAGTATGGTAGGCGCTGTGTCCCTCCACCGTGATGGGCATTTCACTTTGTTTCTTCCATGTCATGCACCCTGGAATAAGCAAAGCTGCATGCACATTGGGATGGAGAGCTGCGACACCTACCATGCTAGCACTTCAGTCAAAAGGAAGCACATTGTTGACTATGCCATTAGTTCCACTTTGACTGTACAACTTTGTGCTGCACTCCTATACATCAATGCAGTCATGGGGAAAGTGTTGGCACCCTTGAAATTGTTCCAGAAAAGGACATATTACTGCCAGAAAATTGTTACAAGTACATATGTTTTGTTATAAACATGTTTATTTTCTTTGTGTGTATTGGAACACCACAAAAAAACCGAGGAAAAGGCAAACTGAACATAATTTCACACAAAACCCCCAAAATGGACCAGATAAAATTGTTGGTATACTCAGCTTAATATTTGGTTGCACACCCTTTGGAATAAATAACTGCAATCAATCACTTCCTTTAATGATCATAAAGCTTCTTACACGTCTCAACTGGAATTTTAGACAACTCTTCTTTTGCAAACAGCTTCTGGGCTCTCAAATTTGAAAAGTGCCTTCTCCCAACAGAAATTTTAAGATGTCTCCACAGGTGTTCAATGGGATGTAGATTTGGACTCATTGCTGGCCACTTTAGAACTCTCCAGCACTTTGCTTCCATCCATTCCTGGGTGCATCTTGAAGTATGTTTTGGGTTATTGTCCTGCTGGAAGACCAATGACCTAGGACACAATTCCAGCTTTCTGACACTGGGCAGCACATTGCGACCAAAAAGCCTTTGGTAATCTTGAGATTTTATGATGGTTGCACACAGTCAAGACACCTAGTGCCAGAGGCAGCAAAACAACCCCAAAACATCTTTGAACCTCCACCATATTTGACTGTAGTACTGTGTTCTTTTCATTATAGCCCTCATTCCATTTTCAGTAAACGGTAGAATGATGTGTTTTACCAAAAAACTCTATCTTGGGTTCATCTATCCACAAAACATTTTCCCAGAAGGATTTTGGCTGACTCATGTAAATTTTGGCAAACTGCATTCTAGCTTTTTTATGTTCCTGTATCTCTAGTGAGGCTATCCTGGGTCTCCTGCCACAGCATTTCATTTCATTTAAATGTTGATGGATAGTTCATGTTGATATTGATGTACCTAGAGCCAGCAGAACAGCTTGAATTTTTTTTTAACTTCACGAGGGCTGGTTATCCTCCATCTGGACTATCAAGTTCTCTGAAGATGGAATGCTAGCCATGAGATTGTTGATATTTTTCAACAATTTTGGTTTTCAGGTTCAAAAACAGTTTTCTTCTCTTTCAGTTCTCCATGCTTAGTGTGGCACACATAGTCACAATGCAAAGATTTAGTCAACTTCTTCCCTTTTTATCTGGTTTCAGGTATGATTTTCATATTACCCACACCTGCTCCTTGCCACAGGTGAGTTTAAACTAGCGTCACATGATTGAAACAAAATTGTTTACCCATAATTTTGGAAAGGTGCCAACAATTTTGTCTCGACCATATTGGGGTTTTGTATTAAATTTTGTTCAGTTTTCCTTTTTTTCTCTGTTCTTTTTTGTGTTATTCCAATAAACACAAATTAAATAAAAATGTATTTACCAAAACATGTGTAATTGCAATCATTTTTGGAGAAATACATTTTCTAGAAATTTTCCTAATTTTTATTCTAGTCCCAGCCAGTTTTACCAACTTTATGAAAAGTGGAAAAGATGGCAGGTGAGGTGCCTCGACAAATTCATTATACTATAAACCACAATGTGGTATACATTATGACAGAAATACACTTTGTCACTGCGTGGCTGACCTGTACAACACATGAGTCTCAATAAATCAAGGCCACAGTTTCCATAAAAATAGCCAAAAACTGCTCTAAAGCAATGTATTGAATATTTACCAAGGTTGGCGTAAGGCTCAAATAACATACATCAGATGTGTAGGCTAATGGAACACATCTGGCCTTGATGGTTCGGGGCTTTTAAAAAGGCCCAAAAATTATGTTTGTTAAGCCATTGTTTCCTAGAGTGCATTTTTTTAAAAAGGCCCTATAAATATATGTGTGAAGTCATTGTTTCCGAGAGTGCGGCACAAACAGAACAGACGGGCCATAAAGCTTATAGGTGTCTATTTATTCCGAAGCTTTCCCTAATCTGTTTAGTGTTGACATAGATGAACACTTCTACACTTCAGACGGTTACAGTGTGCAGCTGTTCACCTACAGGCAAGCAGGAGCTCATATTATCACTTAATTGCAGGTTGCCAATCAACCACTTAATTCCATAGGCTACAGGTAATCAAATTAAAAACTTTCACATTTTTCATAGCAGAAAAATGTGGAGAAAATAGTGGCGGCGCGCTAGTTATTCTTCGGCTTTGCTACCGTTCACCGGTGTTTTCACTTGTTCACCTTGCTTGTTTTCTCCGTGTATGAGACACATATCATCCTGTTTCCTATGGTCGGTGTTACTAATATATGTGATTACTGTAGTTGTTATTTTAATTAGCAAAACATACCTACGGCTTGGTTTCTAGACCAGCAAGGAAGCTTGTGAGTTTTGTGTTCTAATTCCCACAGTGCAGGCTTTGCACAATATACAATCACATAATGAGACAAGATAATTATAGCTTTGTAGAGGCTGAACACACCCTGCGTGCACATCAAAACCAGTTATTAAGAGTCTTGTAATTGGTTGTCAGATCCATAGGACTTTAAAATTATGAGATCAATCACCAAGTTTACAGGATTCTTTCAGGACACGACTTAGCCCTTCAAAAGTGTACAATACCTTCTTTATAGTTACACCGAGCAGACAGAGTATTGTCACATCTTGTATGTCTTTGCTTGTCTTCAGCTAATTATAGAAATTAGAGTATTACTATAAATTTAAATATTTGGTATTATAACAGTCATAACAGTTTGTAGTTAATGGTGTAATTGAAGTCTTTGTAGTTAGTCTGTACTAAAGTGTGAAAATAAAAGGAAGTAATAAAACCAATAATACCTTTTTACTAAATGAAAATCTAAGATTTTTTCTTAAATTCGACTACGGTATTTAATGGCAAAGGTTTTCATGCACAATATATTGGTGAGAAACTCCCAAACATGTACATTAACATCATTATTGTTAAAAATTTTATGATACCATTATTGGGCAATAATCATAATAGTCTTACAAAAAATATATATATTTATTAAAAATTATTGAAAAGACCATTTGCATGCATGTGTGTCTTTATGAAAAATAAAAAATATGATAAATAATTACAGTATGAACACTTATTAGTGTGCAGTGTAAATCAATCCTGCATTTCTAAAGGTTTTTCCCTGATTGTATGCTCAGATGTGCAGCTGCACGCAAATGTCATTTTGAAAATGAAGCAAAAATGCAACAGTTTTACAGTGTGAATTCTGATCAAGAATGGATGCCATGGACTATTCAATTTTATTCTTTATTATATTGTATTTTATGGCATGCCATGAGAAAAAATGCTATTAGCATATAGATTTGGGGTTAATCTGAAGGTTAATAGTATTAGTAACCCGCCTGGTGCCCACAGTTATTTGAACGCTGTGGGGAGAAAATCAACTTTCGGGTTTCAGTCAGAGGGGGCCAAGACCGGTTTAGTCACCGCTGAGAATGCAGAGTGGCAGCTATAACAGCACCCCCAGCCCTGACTGACATTGGCTCTGCATTGGGGCCGGCTGTCAGTCAGTGCCAGGGGCTTGGCTACAGTTGCCACTCTGTATACTCAGATCAGTGACTGAACCTGCGCCAGAATTACACCAATAACTGAAACGAAAATGCTGCTGGGGGAATAAAGTTAATTTTCTCCACTCAGCATTCTGCTAAAGCTGGAGTCACACATAGCGACTCACCAGCGATCCCGACAACGATATCAACGTGTCAGGATCGCTGGTGAGTCGCTATGTGATCGCTGGTGAGCTGTCACACAGACAGCTTCACCAGCGATCAGCACAGCGATGCCAAGCGAGCGGCATCGCTGTGTTCGTTAGCTACCAGCGCGCTGATGCAGGGAGCTGGTAACTAACGCACACATCGGGTATCCAAGGGAAGTGCATCCCTTAGATACCCGGTGTGTATGTTAGTTACCCGCTCCCTGCATCAGCGCGCTGGTAACTAACGTACACATCGGGTATCTAAGGGACACACGTCCCTTGGATACCCGATGTGTACGTTACTTACCAGCAGATCGCTGGTCTCCCGCCTGTCACATGCAGCGATGCGTGCTGGCCAGCGGGAGACCAGCGACCAAAAACATGTCCAGCGGTTTCCTACAGCGCTCAGCGATACCGGCAGGGGGGCCGGTCGCTGATCGCTGTCACACACAGCGATCTCGCTGGTGAGATCGCTGTTGTGTCACAAAACTTGTGACTCAGCAGCGATCTTGCTAGCGACATCACTATGTGTGACGGGGCCTTTAGTGTATGCTCCGGGCAGGTTAGTAACGCTATTAACCTTCATATTAACCCCATATCTGCAGGTTAATTGTGTTATTTCTGGTGACAAGTTCCCTTTAAACTTTTTTTTAATACATTGGGGCTAAAGGAGCCTGATAGAGCAGCCATAATATTTGCTAAAATAACATTGTCTAAGGCCAAATTCAAATGTCCAGGAAACATTGAGTACATACTGTGTTTTTAAGACCGTGATATTTTTGACATTTAATTCAGCCTAATAGGGAGTCATAGTAAATGTTATCCATGCACACCTGACATGTGAATTGTGCCTAACTAAGTGTAGGTTCACATGGAGATTTTTAATGAAGATTTTTGAAAAAAGTTGTGCTTCAAGTTGTGCAGTGCCGAGGAATCGCTGCTCTTTTTCCTGGTTGGCTTGAATACATTTCTTCCCAGCTATGTGTGGGTCAGTGGTCAGAACAGTGGCCCTTCATTCTTATAAGTACGGAGTTGTGCCAGGTCGCACCCCAGGCAGGTGAGCATATACAATCCTTTTTTCGCTGTATCTTATTTTAAGGGTAAATTGGAGTGCCTTTTCTCTTTTTCTTTATTTCAATTTTCACTTCATCTGTTAAAAAAAGTAATGAGGGTTCAATCACACTTGCATATAAAAAAATCGGTCCCATGTTTATCCAGAAGAGTGGGTCGATTTTTCACACTTGTCATCTGTGTGCCGTCCGTATACAATCTGTTTTTGTACTCAGAAGCTATTAATCCTTTACAGGACCATTTACATTTTTCCCTCTGACAGAATTGTAATATATCCGTAAAAATCGAAAGTCACACTGATGTATGTGATGTGATTTTTTTCTCACAGCCATTAGATTTCAGAATGAAATCACAGCATGCTATCATTTCTTTCTCATGCCGAATCCATCTGAGA
Organism: Dendrobates tinctorius; assembly: GCF_039654945.1. Lineage (NCBI taxonomy): Eukaryota > Metazoa > Chordata > Amphibia > Anura > Dendrobatidae > Dendrobates > Dendrobates tinctorius. The sequence goes on along the minus strand of NW_027361770.1, from coordinate 26,088,657 downwards.
GGAAATCTGTAGATCTGTGCTACCTCATTAAATAACATTGCACCAATTTTTTTTTATCGGATTCCAATCATCCGACATATTCGCCAGTGTGAATGAGTCCTTAAAACAATAATATTGAACTGTCTATATTTTGTGTACTTATTAAATCTGTATACCCATGATATGACATTCTACATATGTTCCAATGGGATATTGGAACATATATATTTATATTTGTTGTTCTTTTTCATACAACCTATACTGTTATTTATATTTACTCATTGTTATACAAGGTTCATTCTCTATAATCACTTGATGTGTATGTATAGGGTTGCAAGTATCAAACTGGTGTACTTTCTATAATTGATTAATAAATGACCATACGTAATTTCCACTAAAGACTATCTAATGGCTTTGAGACATTGCTAAGAACCTTAACCTTAACGCTGCCATTAACCCTCATTATCAGGTGCATCGCCAACGCAAATCGCATGCGCTAGCTAGGTACTGTCATTCTGTCACGGACCCTTGTACGTGGGCTGCGAGCGCGTTATGTTATAGGATTATCGCAACCCGTCAACTCTATGCATTGAACGGACTGCTTTAAAGGGAAGATGCCATCCAAAAAATTTTTTTTCAGCAATTGAAAAAATGTAAAGAATTAATGTTTACATTTTCTTAAAAAATATTATCATTTGTTTTTAATTTTGCAAAATATGAAAAATAATTTTAAAAAGTTTGGCATTTCCACTTGTTAACACTAGGGGGAGCAGCTACTGAAATCTGGCACAAAAACCTATGACATCTAGGAACACATTGATCCGCCATTTTGATGGGGCCTGCAAAGTTACTGACTGTCTTTGCATGTAAAGTCTGGATCAGAACAAGCCATCAATCAGCAGAAATGTTTCCTGGATTTCTGTGGAGCAGACAAGAAGACGGTCCATCCATGTGTATAAAACACAGCACTCTATGTACAATCCCTGGCACCGAACAGGGCGCCCCCATAGACCAGCACACTACTCTCCTGAAATACTCTGTGCTGCTGTCACCCTGCTCCTTCCACCATATATCAGGCCCCTGTCGCCTCGCTTTCACACATCGCCAGGACAGGATCTGAGGAGAGGAATGGGGTCTTCGGTCACTGAGGATGGCAGGCAGGAAGGATTCTGGGAGCAGGGTGACAGCAGCACAGAGTATTTCAGGAGAGCAGTGTGCGGGTCTATGGGGGGCACAGAGGGAGATAAATGGTGGAGGAGCAGGGTGACAGCAGCACAGAGTATTTCAGGAGAGCAGTGCACTGGTCTATGGGGGTCACAGAGGGAGATATATGGGGGAGGAGCAGGGTCACAGCAGCACAGAGTATTTCAGGAGAGCAGTGCGCTGGTCTATGGGGGTCACAGAGGGAGATATATGGGGGAGGAGCAGGGTGACAGCACCACAGAAATCCAGGAAACATTTCTGCTGATTGATGGCCTGTTCTGATCCAGACTTTGCATGCAAAGACCACATTCCCCACCTCACGGCTCAGCAGTCAGTGTCACACAGGAGAGGATTAGATACACAGCTCAGCAGGCAGCATCACACAGGAGAGGATTAGATACACGGCTCAGCAGGCAGTATCACACAAGACAGTATTACAGATATGCCCACACTGGCGAAACTTCCAGCCCCCCCCAATTATACACTAGACTATGGGCTGTATATGTCACTGTCCTCCTCAGACAGCCATAAAAGCTGTCATAAAAAGGAAGGTGTCAGATTACCAGAGATCACTGGGGCTGTGAGTGAGGAGGCGGAGACAGAGCAGGAGGACAGGGGAGCTGGAGCAGGAAGCACAGTGCAGAAAGTGGAGCTCAGCAGATAGCACTGGGCTACAGTAAAATGGCGCCCAGCCACACCTACAGCAGTGAATGGTGCAGCCCACAGGGGCGTGCCCAGTTCACTGCTAATGAGGCTGCAATGTGGGGTCGGGAACCGACCACAGTCTCCTATGTCCAGGGACAGCCATATTTGCAGACTGTATGAGTCCTCCACAGATCTGCAAATCAAGATGGCAGCGCCCAGTGGCTACATTAAGGCTATGGGCCCACGTAGCGTTTTAAAACGCTCACTAAAAACCGGACTCCTTCCCAGAAATTGCGCGTTTTTTTCCACGCGATTTCACCGCGATTATGATCGCGATTTTGCCGCGATTTTCGCGTGCGATATTCAAGCACTTTCCAAGCGATTTGAAACATCGCTTGGAAAGTGATTGACAGGTTGGTCACACTCATCAAACATAGTGCGGCATCAATAGTAAAAGATAGAATGTTAAAATGCTAAAAAAAATAAAAAAAATCGGGGCATATTTACCTTCCGGCATCCCGCGCTGCCATCCCGGGCCTCAGCGTTCCCAGTAATGCCGCAAGGCATTACTGGGAACGCTTAGGCCAGGAATGCAGCGCGGGACACCGGATGGTAAATATACCCCGATTTGTTATTTTTTAATCTTTTTTTTACAGGGGTATGGTACCCAGGGCCTGGAGGACAGTCTCCTCTCCTCCGGACCGTGGGTACCAACCGCACATGAGACGCTTAACTTCCCGCATGGTGGGCATAGCCACATGCGGGAAGTAAGCGATTCTCATGCATTCCTATGGGTGCGGAATCGCGGCAATTCTTTGCGATTCCGCACAAAAGAATGAGCATGCTGCGATTTTTTCCGCGATGTGATTCCGCCGTGGAAAAAAGCGCAGCATTAGCACAGCATGTGCGGAATGCCATAGGAATGCATGGGGGGCGTTCTGTACACGATTTTTAAACGTTTTCGCAGCGTTTTCGTGCCGAAAATCGTGGCAAAAACGCTTAAAAATCGCTATGTGAGCACACAGCCTAAAAACATTATTACAAACAAACCATAAATCCTGGTTAGTACAACATTTGCTGAAACAACATGTTTTTTTACTTACTCTTTTTTTGCAAATTATATAAAATTGTGGCACCTTCCCTTTAATGCAGTATGAACCTGGCCTTACAGCTGAAACGTGTATGCAGTTTTTTAGGATTCTTTGCCCTAATATTATGTTTTTTAACTTTAAGAATTAAGAAATATTTTTTTATCTTTCCCTATTGATGCGTTGCCAGATATTGAGTGCATTTTTGGAAGATGTTTGAACACACTAAGGCTGTGTGCACACGCTGCGGATTAGGTGCGGATTCATCCGCGCGGATTTTGTAAAATCCGCAGGTGAAACCGCAGGTCAAAATACCTGCGGTTTTACCTGCGGATTGCTCTGCGGTTTTGCCCTGCGGTTTTTCATCTCCTCAATGGAGGAGATGGCAAACCGCAGGGGAATCCGCAGAAAGAATTGACATGTCAATTCTTTCTGCGGATTGAAAACCGCAGATAATCCGCGCGGAAAATTCCGCACCGTCTGCACTGCGGTTTTTGATTCCCATAGGGAATCATGGTACTGTACACCGCAGCAAAAACTGCTGCGGGTCCGCAGCGGCCAAAACCGCTGCGGAACCGCAGCAAAATCCGCAGCGTGTGCACACAGCCTAAATACACTTTATGTTGTATATACCATTAACGTGATACTACTCTTTTCACTCACAGTTGTTCCCACACTGCAGGTTAGGCAGAGCTACAGTATACCTGAAAGCAATTTCTCTACTTCTCACTCTTTCTAAATCTCTATTAATTACCTTTGTGGTGAAAATATACAGTTCAAGCCGAACCCCACCTCCTTGTATGCGAAGCCCAGGGCAAATCTCCCAGCCTTAACTTCCATCCCTGTAAAAATGTCCCTACAAGCACTACATCTGTTTGCTGATGTATTATTCTATTTAGCTTGTTGCTCTGTTTCAAGTAATCTCTTCACAAAGAATTGAGTGGCAAAAGCTACCCCTAAGGCCAGTGAAGGTTACATACACAGCATATTTAGTGTAACCTGAGAAACACCTGCACATTGACAGCATTTGATTCATGTGTTGTCAGTTTCGTGATTAGATCAAATATCTCCAGCCTAAATCGCTGTTTCCTTATTTCTGTTATCTCTGCTTCATTATCTGTCCCTTTACTTATTTTCCCCTTACAGTACATCTCCGTTCTTGTCTCTTGAACATTGTTTACGTGGGTGATAGCGTGATTTTATATCCTTTCCAAAGTATAGTGAAATGCTGCTTTTTTTTAAGCTGACATATTTTTCATTAGCACGGTAGCTCACAGCCTTGTTGGATCTGACGTATCTTCTTTTAATTCCAAATATAATAGCAAGAATAATTGCAAAGAATCAGAAAGATACTGAACAGTACATTTTATTAAAAGGGTTGTAAATTGTTTACAATTTAGAAAAAAAAATTCTGGGCCCAAAACTAAAGGTTTTTAGAGGCCGATTACAAACCACATCAGAAGTCATAGACCAAAAGCGTGGTTCAGGGTGGTTAGTAGGATGAATCTTTCTTAGAAAACACATTAAAAACGCCACACTTTTCTCTCTAAGCAATAATCCTACTTTTGACATGTAATATATGTATTTTGCAATAGATTCTTCTTTTCGGAGATGGCAACAGATTTCCCCCTATCCATTAAAAATAGTGAAATTCAAGCTAAATTCCACCAAAAATTGACACAGAATTCAAAATCTGAACCTCGTGTTAATTTCTAAGCAGAAATTACTCAGCTGGTAATGTATTACATTAGAAATTTTCAGCACTAGAAAAAGAAAAATCTGCACTAAATGCGCAGTATGTGTATATACCCTTACACACCCGTTACCACAGAACTGCATAATGCAATACACCGAACTATAATCAAGGTAACAGTCATCGTTGTTGTTAGAGGTGAGCGACTTTTGGTTTTTTAGGGTCGCGTTTCGTTTCGTGAAACCCGACTTTTCCAAAAGTCGGGTCGAGCAAGATCGTCCGATTATAGGGAAAAGTCGTGGTCGTCCCGAAACACAAAACCCAATGTAAGTCAATGGGGAATAAAAGTCGGCAGTGAGAGGAGGACAGGAAACACACCTACAGTGCCCATTTGAATGCCAAAAGCATCAATTCTTCTTACTTAAGCTTGTCAACCTTAATTAACTTCATAATACAAGTTACGCACTGAAAAATGGGGGTTATTTGGCTAAAGTTGTGGGGGGGGGAGGGCTGGCTGCAGGTTTTCATGTGCCCTGGGCGAAAGAGCGCCCCTTTAACACATACCACAACTCATCATGCTCCGATACGGCAGAGAAATAGCGGTATAGTACAATGAAAAATACCTCACTTTTTACATCTCATGACGAGGCCCATCTATTTCTCCATACAGAATCATTGGTCCCATATAATGTTTGAAACAGTATATGATGAGCTCCACATAATGCTACAGTATATGTTGGTCCCCATGGATGAAGCTCCACTGTCTTATGGGCCCAAATAATGCTCCAAACATAATGGGCCCCATTTCTAATGCTCTAGTGTATAATGGGCCCTGTAAATGCTGCTCCAGTGTCTGATGTCCACCTTTGGAATGTTCCAGTGTATGGTGGGCCCCATCTATCATTCTCCAGAGTATAGTGCTCCCCAAAAATTGCTGTCCCAACATTGAAAACAATCAAATAAGTCTCCTCGCTAGGGAATCCCTGTACTTGTCTGGATTCCTCGTCGTCCCCATCTTCCATCTCACTGCACAATATTTCAACTTTGCAAGTGCTGTGATCCTGAGCAAGCAGGGGGGGCCCACTCGTTGGTGACGGCACTGGCACAGGGCCCCTGATAGTACGGTGGTGTGTCTGATGGCGGGTGGGCCGAACCTGCACTTTCATCTGCAGCTTCCTCTTTGTCACCGTGTAAGATGGAACTGTATACGGGAAGGGTAACCTGAGTTTCATCAGGGTCAGATTCAGGTCGTGTAGAGTGCGAGGGGAATGTAGTGGTCTGGGTCAATGTACCAGCAGATTCATCGAGCAGTGGCTGGGCATCAGTGCACTTGTGTCGCCCCCAGGAGTATGGTCGCCACAGTGGCATTACCTTCTTCCTAGGGAGTGTGATGTCATGCTTGGGAGCAACGAAGGATCTCTCTAGCAGGTTAACTGATTGGGCGGCGTTATTCCCACGAGTCATGACCCTCCAAACAGCGTTCATGAAGGCAAAGTGTTTGTTTTACGTGGGCAGTATGGTTGCAAAGCTGAACCTTAAAGGAATGTTCAGAAGGGCACCACCAGGAGTGGAGCCTACGGTTAAATTCGACTCCACCTGGGAAACCTCAACCATGCCAGCTACAGAACAGATGCACACATTGCAAGCTTAATTGCGTTAACGAACGAGACTCCGTCATGCCCCGCGGTCCAAGTCTGGCTTACTAGAAGGACACGTGAGGCTCTGGCACATGAGATTGGCCAATAACTGGTGTGTCATGCCCTTACATGTCCGTGGCTGCATGTGCGCTACACTGAAAAGGCCAGCGTTTGTCGCTTACAGGTGCAGATAACCCGCTGAACAACGTTAGTGATGGGGATCACTGATTACAATTATTACCCGCGAACAATGATTTCCCAGTAAGTGCAGGTCAACCGCAGTTCCGGAATTAGGCCTAACCGTCATTCCTGAAAAAATGAAAAACTTACGTGTGCAAACCACAGGTGCTGTAGCTTGCTTAACAGCTCGCCAGCCGTTCTCACGCCCAGTATGGATTACACGTGATTGCACAAAGGTGAGAAAGGGTACCGTATCCCCAGATAACATGTATGGATAGCGTACACAGTCAAAATATATGTCTATACATCAGGAGGCAGGCTCAGACGGTGTTAGGCCCAGTATGGATTGCACGTGATTGCACAAAGGTGAGAAAGGGTACCGTATCCCCGGATAACATGTATGAATAGCGTACACATTCAAAATATATGTCTCAGGAGGCAGGCTCAGACGGTGTTAGGCCCAGTGTGGATTGCATGTGATTGCACAAAGGTTAGAAAGGGTACCGTTTCCCGGATAACATGTATGGATAGCGTACACAGTCAAAATATATGTCTATACATCAGGAGGCAGGCTCAGACGGTGTTAGGCCCAGTATGGATTGCACGTGATTGCACAAAGGGTAGAAAGGGTACCGTTTCCCCGGATAACATGTATGGATAGCGTACACATTCAAAATATATGTCTCAGGAGACAGGCTCAGACGGTGTTAGGCCCAGTATGGATTGCACGTGATTGCACAAAGGTTAGAAAGGGTACCGTATCCCCGGATAACATGTATGGATAGAGTACACATTCAAAATATATGTCTATACATCAGGAGGCAGGCTCAGACGGTGTCAGGCACAGTATGGATTTGACGGCCCAGACTACACAGCGGAGGAGCAGGGAGAGGTAAAGATTGTAAATGCTGGGGCCCTGCCCAAGCAAGGGGGGCCCACTCGTGGGCGTCGGTACTGGCACTGGGCCCCTCATAGTACAGCGGTGTGTCTGACGGCGGGTGTGCACCACCACCGTCAGAGACACTTGATTGCACTATGAAGGACCCTGTACCAGTGCCCGCGCCCAAGAGTCGGCCTACCCACCTGTCCAGGGCAACGGCACTCGCACGGTGTCGTGCGCTAGGTGGTGACCCCGGCCATGGGGGGGGAGGCAGCACAGTTAGGGAGTTTTAGAAAGTGGCATATGTTGATGTTGGACATTCAGCTGATGCAAAAGGTGAAATAGGTCAAGTCCCAGGAAGAGGTGGACCAAAGCAAGCCATTTTTCTGTCACCCTATGTGTCATCAGAGGAAGGTGGGACAAAATCCTTGGAAACCCATGCGTGGTTCATTTTAATGAAGGTTAGATCATCCACATTTTGGGTTGACAGACGGGTCCTTTTTTCTGTCAGGATTGATCCAGCTGCACTGAAGACTCTTTCCGATAGCACACTTGCAGCTGGGCAAGCGAGCTCCTGTAAGGCATATTGTGCCAATTCAGGCCAGGTGTCCAGTTTAGCGGCCCAATAGTCAAAGGGGAATGACCTGTGTGGGAGAACATCGATATGGGAGGAAAAGTAGTTTGTAACCATAGTTGACAACTGCTGTCTCCTGTCACTTTCCATCGATGCAGTATTACCAGTTGTGTGAGCGGTACTTGAAAAATCAGTCCACAACATTGTCATGAAACCCCTGTCTCCAACGCCACTTCTGCTGTGTGCACCACGAACACCTCTGCCAAGCTGCCCCCGGCCCGTACGGCTCGTGTGAGAACCATCACCGCTGCTGTGTGCTGGGAATGCCTCAAGCAACCGATTTACCAGAGTTGCTTGTTTATTAGCCAATATTAGGTCAAGGTTCTCCTGTGGCATGATGTTTTGTAATTTGCCTTTATAGCGTGGATCCAGGATGCTGGCCAACCAGTAGTCGTCATCGTTCATCATTTTGGCAATGCGTGGGTCCCTTTTTAGGATCTGCAAGGCATAATCTGACATGTGGGCCAATGTTCCCGGTGTCAATGATGCACTGCGAGTGCTGGTTGGAGGAGCACTTTCTGGCAAATCCACATCCCTCCAGTCACGCACAAACCCTGTACCAGACCTTGCCACGCCAACATTTTCACTTGCCCCACGAGATGCATCCTCCTCCCCTAAGTAATCATCCCCATCATCCTCCTCCTCCTCTTCTTCCTCCACCTCGTCCAGGAGAGGTCCCTGAGCAGACAATGGCTGAATGTCATCAAGGATTACCTCCTCCTCTTCCTCCTCATCAACATTGGCTGCAGACGCCTGCTCCTTAAGGTGCGTCAAAGTTTGCATGAGCAGACGCATAAGTGGGATGCTCATGCTTAGGATGGCGTCGTCTGCGCTTACCAGCCGTGTGCATTCCTCAAAACACTGAAGGACTTTACAGAGGTCTTTCAGCTTCGACCACTGCACACCTGTCAACTCCATGTCTGCTCTCAAAGTGCCTGGCCGTGTATCCTCCCACAAATGCATTATGGCCTGCCTCTGCTCGCACAGCCGCTCCACCATGTGCAGGGTGGAGTTCCACTTTGTTGCAATGTCGATAATGAGGCGGTGGTTGGGAAGGTGGAGCAATCGCTGCAGCTTCTGCATACGAATGGAGTGTACAGGCGACCGGTGGATGTGCGCACACAGTCTTCGCACCTTCTGGAGCAGGGCTGTTAACTCCGGATAATTTTTGAGGAAGCACTGCACCACCAGGTTCAAGGTGTGAGCCAAGCAAGGTATATGGCTGAGTTTTGAAAGGGCTATGGCTGCCACAAAATTACGGCCGTTATCACTAACTACCTTGCCTGCCTCAAGATGTACACTGCCCAGCCATGACTCAGTTTGTCGCTTCAAGTACTCGGCCAGCACCTCGGCGGTGTGTCTGTTGCCCAAACACATCATCTGCAACACAGCCTGCTGACGCTTTCCACTAGCTGCTCGATAGGGGGACACATCGTGTGCAACAGTGGCAGCTGCAGATGGAGTGCTCGTACGACTGCGCTCTGTGGACGAGCTTTCGCTTCTGGAGGAGGAGGAGGAGGGTCGAACGCCTACAGCCAACTGTTTCCTATACCGTGGGCTAGGCAGCACTGTCCCACCACCGCTGTCCCCTGTGGACCCTGCATCCACCACATTAACCCAGTGCGCAGTGATGGACACGTAACGGCCCTGGCCATGCCGACTGGACCATGCATCAGTTGTGAGGTGCACCTTTCCGCTCACTGACTGCTTGAGTGCATGGACAATGCGGTCTTTCACATGATGGTGGAGGGCTGGGATGGCTTTGCGAGAGAAGAAGTGGCGACTGGGTAGGTCATAGCGTGGTACTGCATAGGCCATGAGTTCGCGGAAAGCTGTGCTTTCCACCAACCGAAAGGGCATCATCTCAAACGAGATTAGTTTTGCAATGTGGGCGTTCAAACCCAGTGTACGCGGATGAGAGACTGAGTACTTTCTTGACCTACTCATAGTGTCTGGGAGGGTGAGCTGGACTTGAGAGCTGCATATGGTGGAAGTAGCGGTGGACAGGGCAGACTGAGAGAGGGTTGATGATGGTGATGGAGTTGGTGTTCTTTCTGATGGCCTAGAATCAGTCTTTCGTTGATATAACAGTGGGATTCCCTGACTGCTGTGGCCTTGCAACGACACCTCAACATTTGCTGCTGTGCTAACCCGTGGGCTTACAGTGGGGGAAACAATGTAGCGTTGCTGACTACCTTCGTTGTGATCAGTTGCACATGTGGCACTTGAGGTTTGGTGTTGTGTCCACGCTTGCAAGTGCATGCTGGTTAAATGTCTAAGCATGCAACTGGTATTCAAATTTTTCAGATTTTTCCCTCGGCTAAAGGTCTTTGCGCACTTCTTACAGATAACCTTGGCCTGATCATGAGGATTTTGTTCAAAAAAGTGCCACACTGCACTCTTCCTACTTTGGCAGACATTTTGCGGCCTAGCACGCTGTGATCTTTTGACCCTCTGGACAAGCTGTCCAGCAACTCTTTTGATGTTTGGAACCTGTCTTTGGAGTGCTCCGGGCCTGCCAGATAACAGCTGTTGCGATGTCGATGTCTGCTGTGGATGCTCCTCATCTGAGCTATTGGAATCAGCACCCTCTTCCCCCAATGGATGCCAATCTGGGTCAACAACTGGGTCATCCATCACCTCCTCTTCTATGTCATGTGCACCTTCCTCTGTGTCACCGTGTATGGTGGTATAGTGTGCGGGAAGGGGCACCTGAGTCTCATCAGGTTCAGAATCTGGCTCTGTACACTGCGAGGACAATGTAGTGCTCTGAGTGAATGTACCAGCAGAATCATCCATCAGCGGCTGTGCATCAGTGCACTCCATGTCAGATTCATCTTGGCCTGGGTAATTCACCATTTCACTTGATAATCCAGGCATGGTATGTGAAAACAGCTCCATGGAGTAATCAGTAGTATGGCCTGCGTCATCCTTCAATCTTGGTTGGGGTGAAGGACACAAGGAAAGGTGTGGTTCATGAACATGAGCCTCCAATGACGACTCAGTGCTTTTACTTTTTACAACTGAAGAAGAGGAGGCGATAGAGCTGGAGGCTGAGTCAGCAATGTAAGACAAAACTTTTTCCTGATGCTCTGGCTTTAAAAGCGGTTTGCCAACTCCTAGAAAACTAAGCGTTCGAGGCCTTATGTAGCCAGACGATGACGCAGGGTCAGCACCTCCTGCATTCGGTCCTATTTTGCTCTTGCCACTACCATCAGATCCACCACCAACACCATCATTACCAGCTGCCAACCCCTGCCCAATTCCACGGCCTCTTCCACCAGCCTTCGTCATTTTTGGTAGAAATGTAGACAAAATCCAACAAACTATATAGTAATGTAAAACAAGGTACAAGGTGTCTATAGGACAGGGGAGATTTTGAATTTCTGCAGACACTTGTGGACACTGGACACTTTTGGATTGTGTGAGGCCCACTGATATCTGAGCGCTATGTCACAGGCTCGATGGCACAGCTGTGACCAAAGTGACTAGAGGATAAGGGAGATTTTTAATCTCTGCACACACTTTTGGACACTGGACACTTTTGGATTGTGTGAGGCCCAATGAATATCTGAGCGCTATGTGACAGGCTCGATGGCACAGCTGTGACCAAAGTGACTAGAGGATAAGGGAGATTTTGAATCTCTGCACACACTTTTGGACACTGGACACTTTTGGATTGTGTGAGGCCCAATGAATATCTGAGCGCTATGTGACAGGCTCGATGGCACAGCTGTGACCAAAGTGACTAGAGGATAAGGGAGATTTTGAATCTCTGCACACACTTTTGGACACTGGACACTTTTGGATTGTGTGAGGCCCAATGAATATCTGAGCGCTATGTGACAGGCTCGATGGCACAGCTGTGACCAAAGTGACTAGAGGATAAGGGAGATTTTGAATCTCTGCACACACTTTTGGACACTGGACACTTTTGGATTGTGTGAGGCCCAATGAATATCTGAGCGCTATGTGACAGGCTCGATGGCACAGCTGTGACCAAAGTGACTAGAGGATAAGGGAGATTTTGAATCTCTGCACACACTTTTGGACACTGGACACTTTTGGATTGTGTGAGGCCCAATGAATATCCGAGCGCTATGTGACAGGCTCGATGGCACAGCTGTGACCAAAGTGACTAGAGGATAAGGGAGATTTTGAATCTCTGCACACACTTTTGGACACTGGACACTTTTGGATTGTGTGAGGCCCAATGAATATCTGAGCGCTATGTGACAGGCTCGATGGCACAGCTGTGACCAAAGTGACTAGAGGATAAGGGAGATTTTGAATTTCTGCAGACACTTGTGGACACTGGACACTTTTGGATTGTGTGAGGCCCAATGAATATCTGAGCGCTATGTGACAGGCTCGATGGCACAGCTGTGACCAAAGTGACTAGAGGATAAGGGAGATTTTGAATTTCTGCAGACACTTGTGGACACTGGACACTTTTGGATTGTGTGAGGCCCACTGATATCTGAGCGCTATGTCACAGGCTCGATGGCACAGCTGTGACAAAAGTGACTAGAGGATAAGGGAGATTGGATTGCTTTTAAAAAAGCAGTTTGCAGAGCAGTGGGTAAACAGCAATGCCAGCCTGTCAGGAAGCTTTAAAAGGCAGCCCAACAACCAACACCTCTGATACACCACAATATAGCCTCCCCTTGCACTGCACACACAGTGACTGGTGTGTTGTGCAGGCCAAATTGCTAGTAGCAGAAGCAGTTTTTTTTTCTTCTCAGCAGGACAAAAAAAAAAAAATTGGGATTGCTTTTAAAAAAGCAGTTTGCAGAGCAGTGGGTAAACAGCAATGCAGGAATGTCAGGAAGCCTTAGAAGGCAGCCCAACAACCAACACCACTGATACACCACTATATAGCCTCCCCTTGCACTGCACACACAGTGACTGGTGTGTTGTGCAGGCAAAATCGCTAGCAGCAGAAGCAGTTTTTTTGTCTTCTTCCCTGCCTAACGCTCTCCCTACAAAATCAGCAGCAACCTCTCCCTATACTGAGGTCGGCAGAAGTAAGATGGCGGTCGGCGTGCACGCCCTTTTATACCCCCTGTGACGCCCACCAAAGCAAGCCAATCACTTGCATGCCCTTCTGAAAGATGGTGGTGACCCCTGCCTATGTCATCACGTTGCCCACAGTGTCCGTGGATCCTGATTGGCTGAAAAAGAGCGCAAAACAAACTTTTGAAACGCGACTTTGGCGCGTAAGTCGCCGACCTCGTGGCCGACCTCATCCTAGGGTCGGGTTTCGTTTCATGAAACCCGACTTTGCCAAAAGTCGGCGACTTTTGAAATTTTTCGACCCGTTTCACTCAACTCTAGTTGTTGTCTCAGGCCACTACAACATACTCAATACAGACCACAGTTAACTTCCATTTCCAGCCATGGAAGAGCTCGAAAATAAAGGCTCCCATTGTGACAACATTTCACACTAAATTTGCCACATGTTTTAGGGTGTAAGGCCTCTTTCACACATCAGTTTTTTACCATCAGTCACAATCTGTCATTTTTTTTAAAAAAACGATCCAGCGACTGATGCCACTGGATCGTTTTTTTTCTCTTAGACTTGTATTAGCGACGGATGGCCGCACGTTTCTTCCATCATACTCTCTCTCTCTTGAAGCACAGCGGACAAAGTTTACCACAAGCTACAGCTGCTGCGACGGATCCATAAAAAAAAAGGATCTGTCACATCAGTTTTTCACAATCTGCCCAGGATCCGTTTCTTTCCAACATTGAAGGATTGCGACTAATTGGAAAAAACTGATGTGTGAAAGAGGCCTTACTCTCATTACACTTATTCAGTGGTCTCAATTTTGTTAAAGCTGTTTCTAATATCACCATTTATTTGGCAGTCATCACAGAGAGGTTTCTACTACTTGCTATTTCCAGGGTCATTTCTTGGTAGAGGTGCTTTCACTTGTAAAGGCCCTTTTACATTTAGCGATGCACCAGCGATCCGACCAGCGATCCAACCCGGTTAGGATCGCTGGTGCATCGCTAAATGATCGCTAGTGAGCTGTCACACAGGCAGTTCTCACAGTGATGCAGCAGCGACGCAGCGCACGATACTCACCTTTCACACACAGCGATCCTGACGTCCTCCCGCTTGCCTCCACACGTCGCTCGTCGTCACAGCAGGAAGCCCCAGCAGGAAGCTGACGACGGAGCCAGAAATGGAGCCAGACATTCTCGCGCGATCAGCGATGGACAGCGGGGGAGCTGGTCGGAGATAAGTATCACACATAGCGATATCGCTAGCGATATCGCTATAACGTCACAAAATCGGTGACGTGCTATTGATATCGCTATGTGTAAAACCCCCTTAAGCCCTGACTCATGATATAAGGATGTTGATTTTAAAGAGGTTCTTCAATATATTTTTTAACTGCCAGGAAAAGCCTGCAGAAGGGAAAAAATATTATGGACCTTCAGGGTCAGGTTACTGGCAGAGGGGACATTTTCACCATTGGTCTGAGTGTTGGAGCAACAGTGGATTGGATTCTGGTGGTATGTTTTCATTCTTTCATTCTCCATGCTGGCTTCCCCTTTTAAAGCTAATAAATATAGTGAAGAACCGCTTTTATGTTAAGGCTGATCAATATACATAACATAACAATAGATAAATAGTAGAGGTGAGCGAATCAATTTGATGCAAATTCAATTTATGTCAAATGTTTAAGAATTTTCAAGTCCTAGTGAATTCAAACAATTTGTGATTCAATGCTTGAATTCAATTCACAAAATGACCAACAATGACACTAGAAAGTAATGGCAGGAGATGGCATCAGCAAGAGAAGGCTGAAATTACCTTGGTGCAGCCAGTCAGACTTCCCCATAATGCCTTGTAGCTATGACAACTCATCATATAGCACAGGCAATCAGGATGGCAATTTCATAACGCAAATAAAAGTTGAGGCAGGGAATGCAGCAGTCATATAATAATAGAGATTAAGCTAAAAAGAAATAAAACAGTCAACATATTCTACAGATAATGTGTGGCAACACAGATGTGAAGAAAGGATGCCATCCTTTTACCCATGGCCATATATGTTGAGGACCCTTTAACATTATTGGGGTTATATTTCCTTTAAAGGGCTTGAGACAGAGTCTTAGGAGACCTCATTATGTGTTTAGCAACAAATCAAATTGATCTTTTTTTTTAATTATCTGAAGATTGTGATTTCAAGCAAAAAAAATGCTCATCTGATACATATAGTTTAATATGTCATTAATTACATTTTTTTAACAATACCACTTCCATCCATTGAGTGTGTTAATCAAAATCCTATAACAAATAGAAAAACATTTCATACTTAAAATGCAGTGCTTTCATAGAGCCTGAAGGTGGCATTGTTGTTATACTACCCTCTTAATAGTGTACACTGCCTTAGGGTAACAAGAGGAAACTACGCATTAAAACTGCTTTACTAAGAACTAATAACGTTCAAATACTGTAAAACCTGACAGACATAATTAGCCATATTATACACTAACTAATACACTGAGAAACTATCTATTGTAATTTAATTCGCCAAAATATTTAGCAGAGAATATGCTATGCCTAATAAAAACACACATAAAAATACCATGCAGAGGTGATAACATATTTATTACATTAGACTGCAAATTTAAATTCCCTGACGTTATTCCTAAACTGAATCAGGTCTTTTAAATCATCAGCGGTATTCATTGGCAGTGGTAATTTTTATGCATATTGCTAAACCACATATTAGGAAAATCTTTATTAATAACAATATAATGTATGTTGGTTCTCAAGCCTTGTGAAAAAAGAGATTGCTATGTAACCCTGGGAATATAGGTCGGTCTACATATACAGTGGCTTGCAAAAGCATTCACCCTCCTTGACTTTTTACCTATTTTTTATACATTACAACCTCTGCTTAAACATTTTTGTAATCCAATTTGTGTGTGCAGGGCCATATTTGCACTAGGCACTTGAGGGCACGTGCCTAGGGCGCCAGGATGCGGGGGGTGGCACCTGAGCAAGATTTTTTATTTTCTCCACCTGTGTCCCCAGGGACTGTCATGTAGTGTCTGTGAGTGCAGAGCGGCTGGAGGCGGGAGACTAGCAGGGAAGAGGGCAGACAGTGGATGGGACTGGAGCGGGACAGGGAGGAGGGAACAGACTGCAGCCTGAAGAGTAGTAAGATGAAGAGAAGCGGGATGCATGGAGGCGGAGCTAAGTACCTCGGGGCTGTGAGTAGCCAGAAGATGCTGTGCTCGGAGCGGCCGGCTCTGCCTGCAGTGCTGGGATCACCAGTGTCTGGCATTGCACCTCCTCTCGGAGGTGATTTCCTGGGGGATCATGGAGCACACAACCTTCCTACAGCGGCCAGAGCCCAGTGTGGGAGGAGATGGTGGGTACTGGGGGCACAGAATGCCAGCACTGCGGGGTGGTCGGGACTGGAGGAAATTAGTATCCACTATGCGACTGCGGCACGGAACGGGGCAGGGTGTGGGCAGCAGGAACTGGCAGCTATACCTGGTCCTGTGGTGGAAGCTGGCAGCCAAGCTGGGGGCATCATGTGCACGGGGCGGGCTACCAGTCCAGTTGTGGCATATGAGCACTGGCGGAGGTGCCACTTCCCATCTGTTCAAGCTGGTAGGGTGCACTGGCAGTGGCAGGCACTGTGTACTGGGAAGTGTTTGCAATGGACTGGTTCAGTACAGATGTATATACTAACTTGTACATTGGATACAATGGACTGCTAGAGTTTATTGATTCTTATGGACTGGTACTGTATGTTAGGCAGTATCTAATGGTTCTTATGGACAGATACTGTATTCCAGGCAGTATTCAATGGTTCTTATGGACTGTTACAGTATGCCAGGCAGTATCCAATGGTTCTTATGGACTGGTACTGTATGACAGGCAGTATCCAATGGTTCTTATGGACTGGAACTCTATGCCAGGCAGTATCCAATAGTTCTTATGGACTGGTACTCTATGCCAGGCAGTATTCAATGGTTCTTATCAACTGGTACAGTATGCCAGACAGTATGCCAGGCAGTATCCAATGGTTCTTATGGACTGGTACTGTGTACCAGGCAGTATTCAATGGTTCTTATGGACTGGTACAGCATGCCAGGCAGTATCCAATGGTTATAGTGGAGTGGTACTGCATGCCAGGCAGTGTCCAATGGTTCTTATGGACTGGTACTGTATGCTAGGCAGTATCCAGTGGTTCTTATGGACTGGTACAGTATGCCAAGCAGTATGCAATGGCTCTTATGAACTGGTACTGTATGCCAGGCAGTATCCAATAGTTCTTATGGACTGGTACTTTATGCCAGGCAGTATCCAATGGTTCTTATGGACTGGTACTGTAAACCAGGCAGTATCCAATGGTTATTATGGACTGGTACACTATGCCAGACAGTATCCAATGGTTCATTTGGACTGGTACTGTGTGCCAGGCAGTATCCAATGGTTCTTATAGACTGGTACAGCATGCCAGGCAGTATCCAATGGTTATAGTGGACTGGTACTGCATGTCAGGCAGTATCCAGTGGTTCTTATGGACTGGTACAGTTTGCCAAGCAGTATGCAATGGTTCTTATGGACTAGTACTCTATGCCAGGCCATATCCAATGGTTCTTATGAACTGGTACTGTATGCCAGGCAATATTCAATGGTTCTTATGGACTGGTGCAGTATGCCAGGCAGTATCCAATGGTTATAGTGGACTGGTACTGTATGCTAGGCAGTATCCAATGGTTCTAATGGACTGGTACTGTATGCAAGGCAGTATCCAATGGTTCTTATGGACTGGTACCGTATGCCAGGCAGTATCCAATGGTTATAGTGGCCTAGTACTGTATGCCAGGCAGTATTCAATGGTTATAGTGGCCTGGTACTGTATGCCAGGCAGTATTCAATGGTTATTGTGGACTTGTAGAGTATGCAAGGCAGTATCCAATGGTTATAGTGGACTGGTAGAGTATGCCAGGCAGTATCCAATGGTTATAGTCGACTGGTACAGTATGCCAGGCAGCATCCAATGGTTATAGTGGACTGGTACTGTATGCCAGGCAGTATCCAATGGTTATAGTGGACTGGTACTATATACCAAGCAGTATCCAATAGTATTTTTTTCTCTGGACTGTTATCATTACTCTGGTTCTCTCCTTGACACCCGTTTTTGTGTGTGTCACTTGTCAAGGGAGCAGAACATGCAGATCTCTCATGAAAACATATGGTTTGTAATAAGGTTTCTTAAAAGGTCCAAAATGCAAATTCTCAAATGTCTTGTCAGTGTAATGCATGAATTTGAGTCACCACTCATTTTTAGATAAAAAAAGAGCTACAAAGCTCATGGCAAAATCGCACGTGCCGCACATGTCCTCAAGTCCCATAGGGAATGAATGAGGCCGAATGCAGTGTTACCTTAAGTGATCCATTACATGGCAGATGTGGAAAAACTACCGGATCTGCCGTGAATGGCAAAAAGCGCTGATGTGAAAGTAGCCTAAGTCACTACCTACAGTGTCTGCATTAGTCATACTCACCAATGGGGGAGGCAGCACTAAAAGTGCCTAGGGAAGCATAAACTCTAAATATGGCCCTGTATGTGTGATTCATTAGCACTAAATCGTCTAAATTGCTGAAGTGACGTGAATAAAATATAGGCAAAAATTCAATTTATGAGATAAAATAAATAAAAATTGACATGTGCATATGTATTCACTCCTTTGCTATGAATGCTACCACATTTTAAAAAAGACATTGAAAAACTGGAGCAACCAGGATGGAGAGTGGAATGCATGTCCTGAAATAGTTGAAGAATCTGGGAATATTTAGCTTGAAAAAAGAAGGGTAAGAGAAGACTTAATAGCTATCTGCAAATATCTGAATGAGGTTTCACAGTTTATAGGAATCACCCTTATTCTCATTTGAAAATGGAAACACAAGATGCAATGGAATGAAACTCAAAGGGAGAGCATACAGATTAAATATTAGCAAAACTTTTTGACAGTGAGGGCGATCAATGATTGGATCAGGCTGCCATGAGAGGTGGTGATTTCTTCAATGGAAGACTTCAAACAGAGATGGGATAGTCCTCTGTCTGAGATGGGCTAACCCCTTAACCCCCAAGGGTGGTTTGCACGTTCATGACCGGGCCAATTTTTACAATTCTGACCACTGTCCCTTTATGAGGTAATAAATCTGAAATGCTTACATGGATCCTGGTAATTCTGACAAGGTTTTCTCGAGACATATTGTACTTCATGATAGTGTTAAAATTTAATTCAAATAACTTGCGTTTATTTGTGAAAAAATTGGAAATTTGGCAAAAATTTAGAAAATTTTGCAATTTTCCAACTTTGAATTTTTATGCCCTTAAATCACAGAGATATGGCACACAAAAAACTTAATAAGTAACATTTCCCACATGTTTACTTTACATCAGCACAATTTTGGAACCAAAATTTTTTTTTGTTAGGAAGTTATAAGGGTTAAAAGTTGACCAGTGATTTCTCATTTTTGCAACACCATTTTATTTTTACGGACCACATCACATTTGAAGCCACTTTGAGGGGTCTATATGATAGAAAATACCCAAAAGTGACACCATCCTAAAAACTGCACCCCTGAAGGTGCTCAAAACCACATTCAAGAAGTGTATTAACCCTTCAGGTGCTTCACAGGAATTTTTTGAATATTTAAAAAAAAAATGAACATTTAACTTTTTTTCACAAAAAAAATAATTCAGGTTCAATTTTTTTTATTTTACCAAGGGTAACAGGAGAAATTGGACGCAAAAGTTATTGTGCAGTTTGTCCTGAGTACGCTGATACCTGATGTGTGGGGAGTAACAACTGTTTTGGCGCATGGCAGAGCTCAGAAGGGAAGGAGCGCCGTTTGACTTTTTCAATGCAAAATTGGCTGGAATTCAGATCGGATGCCATGTCACGTTTGGTGAGCCCCTGATGTACCTAAACAGTGGAAACCTTCCACAAGTGACCCCATTTTGGAAACTAGACCCCCCAAGGAACTTATCTAGATATGTGGTGAGAACTTTGAACCCCCAAGTGCTTCACAGAAGTTTATAACGTACAGCAGTACAATTAAAAAATCATATTTTTTTCCACAAAAATGATCTTTTCACCCCCAATTTTTATTTTCCCAAGGGTAACAGGACCCTAAAAGTTATTGTGCAATTTGTCCTGAGTACGCTCATACCCCACATGTGGGGGTAAACCACTATTTGGGTGCATGGCAGAGCTCGGAAGGGAAGCAGCGCCATTTGACGTTTTTGGTTGGAATTGAGATCGGACACCATGTCGCGTTTGGAAAGCCCCTGATGTATCAAAACAGTGAAAACCCCCACAAATGACACCATTTTGGAAACTAGACCCCCCAAGGAACTTATCTAGATGTGTGGTGAGCACTTTGACCCCCCCCCAGTGCTTCACAGAAGTTTATAACGCCCGGGCGTGAAAATAAAAAAAACGTATTTTTTCCACAAACATGATCTTTTAGTCACCATTTTTTTATTTTCCCAAGGGTAACAGGAGAAATTGGACCCCAAAAGTTGCTTTCCAATTTGTCCTGAGTGCGCTGATACCCCATATGTGGGAGAAAACTACTTTATGGGCACATGTTGGGGCTCGGAAGGGAAGTAGTGACGTTTTGGAATGCAGACTTTGATGGAATGCTCTGCGGATGTCATGTTGCCTTTGGAGAGCCCCTAATGTACCTAAACAGTGGAAACCCCCCACAAATGACAACATTTTGGAAACTAGACCACCTAAGGAACTTATCTAGATGTGTGGTGAGCAGTTTGATCCCCCAAGGGCTTCACAGAAGTTTATAATACCCCGGCATGAAAATAAAAAAATCATATTTTTTCCACAAACATGATCAATTAGTCCCCAATTTTTTTATTTTCCCAAGGGTAACAGGAGAAATTGGACCCCAACAGTTGTTGTACAGTTTGTCCTGAGTACGCTGATACCTCATATGTGGGAGAAAACTACTGTATGGGCACACGTCGGGGCTCGGAAGGGAAGTAATGACATTTTGGAACGCAGACTTTGATGGAATGGTATGCGGGTGTCATGTGCGTTTGGAGAGCCCCTGATGTACCTAAACTATTGAAACTCCCCACAAGTGACCCCATTTTGGAAACTAGACCCCCCACAGAACTTATCTAGATGTGTGGTGAGCACTTTGAACCCCCAAGTGCTTCACAGAAGTTTATAATGCCCGGGCGTGAAAATAAAAAAATCATTTTTTTCCACAAAAATGATATTTTTGCCCCCAATTTTTTATTTTCCTATGGGTAACAGGAGAAATTGGACCCCCACAGTTGTTTTTCAATTTGTCCTGAGTAGGCTGATACCCTATATGTGGGGGTAAAACACTGTTTGGGCACATGGCAGAGCTTGGAAGGGAAGGAGCACCATTTGACTTTTTCAACGCAGAATTGGCTGGAATTGAGATCAGACGCCATGTTGCATTTGGAGAGCACCTGATGTGCCCAAACAGTGGAAACCCCCCAATTATAACTCCAACGCTAACCCCAACACACCCCTAACCCTAATCTCAGCCCTAACTCTAGCCCTAACCCTAGCCCTAGCCCTAACTAGAGTTGAGCGAAACGGGTCGAAAAAATTCAAAAGTCACCGCCTTTTGGCAAAGTCGGGTTTCATGAAACGAAACCCGACCCTAGGATGAGGTCGGCCACGAGGTCGGCGACTTACGCACCAAAGTCGCGTTTCAAAAGTTTGTTTTGCGCTCTTTTTCAGCCAATCAGGATCCACGGACACTGTGGGCAACGTGATGACCTAGGCACGGGTCACCACCATCTTTCAGAAGGGCATGCAAGTGATTGGCTTGCTTTGGTGGGCATCACAGGGGGTATAAAAGGGCGTGCACGCCGACCGCCATCTTACTTCTGCCGATCTTAGTATAGGGAGAGGTTGCTGCTGATTCTGTAGGGAGAGCATTAGGCAGGGAAGAAGACAAAAAAACTGCTTCTGCTGCTAGCGATTTGGCCTGCACAACACACAAGTTACTGTGTGTGCAGTGCAAGGGGAGGGTATATTGTGGTGTATCAGTGGTGTTGGTTGTTGGGCTGCCTTTTAAGGCTTCCTGACACGCTGGCATTGCTGTTTACCCACTGCTCCGCAAACTGCTTTTTTAAAAGCAATCCAATCTCCCTTATCCTCTAGTCACTTTTGTCACAGCTGTGCCATTGAGCCTGTCACATAGCGCTCAGATATCAGTGGGCCTCACACAATCCACAAGTGTCCAGTGTCCAAAAGTGTGCGCAGAGATTCAAAATCTCCATTATCCTCTCGTCACTTTGGTCACAGGCAGCTGTGCCATCGAGCGTGTCACATAGCGCTCAGATATCAGTGGGCCTCACACAATCCACAAGTGTCCAGTGTCCAAAAGTGTGCGCAGAGATTCAAAATCTCCATTATTCTCTCGTCACTTTGGTCACAGGCAGCTGTGCCATCGAGCGTGTCACATAGCGCTCAGATATCAGTAGGCCTCACACAATCCACAAGTGTCCAGTGTCCAAAAGTGTGCGCAGAGATTCAAAATCTCCATTATCCTCTCGTCACTTTGGTCACAGGCAGCTGTGCCATCGAGCGTGTCACATAGCGCTCAGATATCAGTGGGCCTCACACAATCCACAAGTGTCCAGTGTCCAAAAGTGTGCGCAGAGATTCAAAATCTCCATTATCCTCTCGTCACTTTGGTCACAGCTGTGCCATCGAGCCTGTCACATAGCGCTCAGATATCAGTGGGCCTCACACAATCCACAAGTGTCCAGTGTCCAAAAGTGTGCGCAGAGATTCAAAATCTCCATTATCCTCTCGTCACTTTGGTCACAGGCAGCTGTGCCATCGAGCCTGTCACATAGCGCTCAGATATCAGTGGGCTTCACACAATCCACAAGTGTCCAGTGTCCAAAAGTGTGCGCAGAGATTCAAAATCTCCATTATCCTCTCGTCACTTTGGTCACAGGCAGCTGTGCCATCGAGCCTGTCACATAGCGCTCAGATATCAGTGGGCCTCACACAATCCACAAGTGTCCAGTGTCCAAAAGTGTGCGCAGAGATTCAAAATCTCCATTATCCTCTCGTCACTTTGGTCACAGGCAGCTGTGCCATCGAGCCTGTCACATAGCGCTCAGATATCAGTGGGCCTCACACAATCCACAAGTGTCCAGTGTCCAAAAGTGTGCGCAGAGATTCAAAATCTCCATTATCCTCTCGTCACTTTGGACACAGGCAGCTTTGCCCTCGAGCGTGTCACATAGCGCTCAGATATCAGTGGGCCTCACCCATTCCTCAAGTGTCCAGTGTCCAAAAGTGTGCGCAGATATTCAAAATCTCCATTATCCTCTCGTCACTTTAGTCACAGGCAGCTGTGCCATCGAGCCTGTCACATAGCGCTCAGATATCAGTGGGCCTCACACAATCCAAAAGTGTCCACTGTCCACAAGTGTGTGCAGAAATTCTAAATCTCCCCTGTCCTATAGACACCTTGTACCTTGTTTTACATTACTATATAGTTTGTTGGATTTTGTCTACATTTCTACCAAAAATGAGGAAGGCTGGTGGAAGAGGCCGTGGAATTGGGCGGGGGTTGGCAGCTGGTAATGATGGTGTTGGTGGTGGATCTGATGGTAGTGGCAAGAGCAAAATAGGACTGAATGCAGGAGGTGCTGACCCTGCGTCATCGTCTGGCTACATAAGGCCTCGAACGCTTAGTTTTCTAGGAGTTGGCAAACCGCTTTTAAAGGCAGAGCATCAGGAAAAAGTTTTGTCTTACATTGCTGACTCAGCCTCCAGCTCTATCGCCTCCTCTTCTTCAGTTGTAAAAAGTAAAAGCACTGAGTCGTCATTGGAGGCTCATGTTCATGAACCACACCTTTCCTTGTGTCCTTCACCCCAACCAAGATTGAAGGATGACGCAGGCCATACTACTGATTACTCCATGGAGCTGTTTTCACATACCATGCCTGGATTATCAAGTGAAATGGTGAATTACCCAGGCCAAGATGAATCTGACATGGAGTGCACTGATGCACAGCCGCTGATGGATGATTCTGCTGGTACATTCACTCAGAGCACTACATTGTCCTCGCAGTGTACAGAGCCAGATTTTGACCCTGATGAGACTCAGGTGCCCCTTCCCGCAAACTATACCACCATACACGGTGACACAGAGAAAGGTGCACATGACATAGAAGAGGAGGTGATGGATGACCCAGTTGTTGACCCAGATTAGCATCCATTGGGGGAAGAGGGTGCTGCTTCCAATAGCTCAGATGAGGAGCATCCACAGCAGACATCGACATCGCAACAGCTGTTATCTGGCAGGCCCGGAGCACTCCAAAGACAGGTTCCAAACATCAAAAGAGTTGCTGGACAGCTTGTCCAGAGGGTCAAAAGATCACAGCGTGCTAGACCGCAAAATGTCTGCCCAAGTAGGAAGAGTGCAGTGTGGCACTTTTTTGAACAAAATCCTCATGATCAGGCCAAGGTTATCTGTAAGAAGTGCGCAAAGACCTTTAGCCGAGGGAAAAATCTGAAAAATTTGAATACCAGTTGCATGCTTAGACATTTAACCAGCATGCACTTGCAAGCGTGGACACAACACCAAACCTCAAGTGCCACATGTGCAACTGATCACAACGAAGGTAGTCAGCAACGCTACATTGTTTCCCCCACTGTAAGCCCACCGGTTAGCACAGCAGCAAATGTTGAGGTGTCGTTGCAAGACCACAGCAGTCAGGGAATCCCACTGTTATATCAACGAAAGACTGATTCTAGGCCATCAGAAAGAACACCAACTCCATCACCATCATCAACCCTCTCTCAGTCCGCCCTGTCCACCGCTACTTCCACCATATGCAGCTCTCAAGTCCAGCTCACCCTCCCAGACACTATGAGTAGGTCAAGAAAGTACTCAGTCTCTCATCCGCGTACACTGGGTTTGAACGCCCACATTGCCAAACTAATCTCGTTTGAGATGATGCCCTTTCGGTTGGTGGAAAGCACAGCTTTCCGCGAACTCATGGCCTATGCAGTACCACGCTAAGACCTACCCAGTCGCCACTTCTTCTCTCGCAAAGCCATCCCAGCCCTCCACCATCATGTGAAAGACCGCATTGTCCATGCACTCAAGCAGTCAGTGAGCGGAAAGGTGCACCTCACAACTGATGCATGGTCCAGTCGGCATGGCCAGGGCCGTTACGTGTCCAACACTGCGCACTGGGTTAATGTGATGGATGCAGGGTCCACAGGGGACAGCGGTGGTGGGACAGTGCTGCCTAGCCCACGGTATAGGAAACAGTTGGCTGTAGGCGTTCGACCCTCCTCCTCCTCCTCCAGAAGCGAAAGCTCGTCCACAGAGCGCAGTCGTACGAGCACTCCATCTGCAGCTGCCACTGTTGCACACGATGTGTCCCCCTATCGAGCAGCTAGTAGAAAGCGTCAGCAGGCTGTGTTGCAGATGATGTGTTTGGGCGACAGACACACCGCCGAGGTGCTGGCCGAGTACTTGAAGCGACAAACTGAGTCATGGCTGGGCAGTGTACATCTTGAGGCAGGCAAGGTAGTTAGTGATAACGGCCGTAATTTTGTGGCAGCCATAGCCCTTTCAAAACTCAGCCACATACCTTGCTTGGCTCACACCTTGAACCTGGTGGTGCAGTGCTTCCTCAAAAATTATCCGGAGTTAACAGCCCTGCTCCAGAAGGTGCGAAGAATGTGCGCGCACATCCGCCGGTCGCCTGTACACTCCGTTCGTATGCAGAAGCTGCAGCGATTGCTCCACCTTCCCAACCACCACCTCATTATCGACATTGCAACAAGGTGGAACTCCACCCTGCACATGGTGGAGCGGCTGTGCGAGCAGAGGCAGGCCATAATGCATTTGTGGGAGGATACACGGCCAGGCACTTTGAGAGCAGACATGGAGTTGACAGGCGTGCAGTGGTCGAAGCTGAAAGACCTTTGTAAAGTCCTTCAGTGTTTTGAGGAATGCACACGGCTGGTAAGCGCAGACGACGCCATCCTAAGCATGAGCATCCCACTTATGCGTCTGCTCATGCAAACTTTGACGCACCTTAAGGAGCAGGCGTCTGCAGCCAATGTTCATGAGGAGGAAGAGGAGGAGGGAATCCTTGATGACATTCAGCCATTGTCTGCTCAGGAACCTCTCCTGGACGAGGTGGAGGAAGAAGAGGAGGAGGAGGAGGATGATGGGGATGATTACTTAGGGGAGGAGGATGCATCTCATGGGGCAAGTGAAAATGTTGGCGTGGCAAGGTCTGGTACAGGGTTTGTGCGTGACTGGAGTGATGTGGATTTGCCAGAAAGTGCTACTCCACCCAGCACTCGCAGTGCATCATTGACACCGGGAACAGTGGCCCACATGTCAGATTATGCCTTGCGGATCCTAAAAAGGGACCCCCGCATTGCCAAAATGATGAACGATGACGACTACTGGTTGGCCAGCATCCTGGATCCACGCTATAAAGGCAAATTACAAAACATCATGCCACAGGAGAACCTTGACCTAATATTGGCTAATAAACAAGCAACTCTGGTAAATTGGTTGCTTGAGGCATTCCCAGCACACAGCAGCGGTGATGGTTCTCACACGAGCCGTACGGGCCCGGGGCAGCTTGGCAGAGGTGTTCGTGGTGCACACAGCAGAAGTGGCGTTGGAGACAGGGGTTTCATGACAATGTTGTGGACTGATTTTTCAAATACCGCTCACACAACTGGTAATACTGCATCGATGGAAAGTGACAGGAGACAGCAGTTGTCAACTATGGTTACAAACTACTTTTCCTCCCATATCGATGTTCTCCCACACAGGTCATTCCCCTTTGACTATTGGGCCGCTAAACTGGACACCTGGCCTGAATTGGCCCAATATGCCTTACAGGAGCTCGCTTGCCCAGCTGCAAGTGTGCTATCGGAAAGAGTCTTCAGTGCAGCTGGATCAATCCTGACAGAAAAAAGGACCCGTCTGTCAACCCAAAATGTGGATGATCTAACCTTCATTAAAATGAACCACGCATGGGTTTCTAAGGATTTTGTCCCACCTTCCCCTGATGACACATAGGGTGACAGAAAAATGGCTTGCTTTGGTCCACCTCTTCCTGGTACTTCACCTATTTCGCCTTATGCATCAGCTGAATGTCCAACATCAACATATGCCACTTTCTAAAACTCCCTAACTGTGCTGCCTCCCCCCCATGGCCGGGGTCACCACCTACCGCACGACACCGTGCGAGTGCCGTTGCCCTGGACAGGTGGGTAGGCCGACTCTTGGGCGCGGGCACTGGCACAGGGTCCCTCATAGTGCAATCAAGTGTCTCTGACGGTGGTGGTGCACACCCGCCGTCAGACACACCGCTGTACTATGAGGGGCCCAGTGCCAGTACCGACGCCCACGAGTGGGCCCCCCTTGCTTGGGCAGGGCCCCAGCATTTGCAATGTTTACCTCTCCCTGCTCCTCCGCTGTGTAATCTGGGCCGTCAAATCCATACTGTGCCTGACACCGTCTGAGCCTGCCTCCTGAGACATATATTTTGAATGTGTACGCTATCCATACATGTTATCCGGGGATACGGTACCCTTTCTAACCTTTGTGCAATCACGTGCAATCCATACTGGGCCTAACACCGTCTGAGCCTGCCTCCTGAGACATATATTTTGAATGTGTACGCTATCCATACATGTTATCCGGGGATACGGTACCCTTTCTAACCTTTGTGCAATCACGTGCAATCCATACTGGGCCTAACACCGTCTGAGCCTGCCTCCTGAGACATATATTTTGAATGTGTGCGCTATCCATACATGTTATCCGGGGATATGGTACCCTTTCTAACCTTTGTGCAATCACGTGCAATCCATACTGGGCCTAACACCGTCTGAGCCTGCCTCCTGAGACATATATTTTGAATGTGTACGCTATCCATACATGTTATCCGGGGATACGGTACTCTTTCTAACCTTTGTGCAATCACGTGCAATCCATACTGTGCCTGACACCGTCTGAGCCTGCCTCCTGAGACATATATTTTGAATGTGTACGCTATCCATACATGTTATCCGGGGATACGGTACCCTTTCTAACCTTTGTGCAATCACGTGCAATCCATACTGGGCCTAACACCGTCTGAGCCTGCCTCCTGAGACATATATTTTGAATGTGTACGCTATCCATACATGTTATCCGGGGATACGGTACCCTTTCTAACCTTTGTGCAATCACGTGCAATCCATACTGGGCCTAACACCATCTGAGCCTGCCTCCTGAGACATATATTTTGAATGTGTACGCTATCCATACATGTTATCCGGGGATATGGTACCCTTTCTAACCTTTGTGCAATCACGTGCAATCCATACTGGGCCTAACACCGTCTGAGCCTGCCTCCTGAGACATATATTTTGAATGTGTACGTTATCCATACATGTTATCCGGGGATACGGTACCCTTTCTAATCTTTGTGCAATCACGTGCAATCCATACTGTGCCTGACACCATCTGAGCCTGCCTCCTGAGACATATATTTTGAATGTGTACGCTATCCATACATGTTATCCAGGGATACGGTACCCTTTCTAACCTTTGTGCAATCACGTGCAATCCATACTGGGCCTGACACCGTCTGAGCCTGCCTCCTGAGACATATATTTTGAATGTGTACGCTATCCATACATGTTATCCAGGGATACAGTACCCTTTCTAACCTTTGTGCAATCACGTGCAATCCATACTGGGCCTAACACCGTCTGAGCCTGCCTCCTGAGACATATATTTTGAATGTGTACGCTATCCATACATGTTATCCGGGGATACGGTACCCTTTCTAACCTTTGTGCAATCACGTGCAATCCATACTGGGCCTAACACCGTCTGAGCCTGCCTCCTGAGACATATATTTTGAATGTGTACGCTATCCATACATGTTATCCGGGGATACGGTACCCTTTCTAACCTTTGTGCAATCACGTGCAATCCATACTGTGCCTGACACTGTCTGAGCCTGCCTCCTGAGACATATATTTTGAATGTGTACGCTATCCATACATGTTATCCAGGGATACGGTACCCTTTCTAACCTTTGTGCAATCACGTGCAATCCATACTGGGCCTGACACCGTCTGAGCCTGCCTCCTGAGACATATATTTTGAATGTGTACGCTATCCATACATGTTATCCAGGGATACGGTACCGTTTCTAACCTTTGTGCAATCACGTGCAATCCATACTGGGCGTGAGAACGGCTGGCGAGCTGTTAAGCAAGCTACAGCACCTGTCCAGACAAGTACAGGGATTCCCTAGCGAGGAGACTTATTTGATTGTTTTCAATGTTTGGACAGCAATTTTTGGGGAGCACTATACTCTGGAGAATGATAGATGGGGCCCACCATACACTGGAACATTCCAAAGGTGGACATCAGACACTGGAGCAGCATTTACAGGGCCCATTATACACTAGAGCATTAGAAATGGGGCCCATTATGTTTGGAGCATTATTTGGGCCCATAAGACAGTGGAGCTTCATCCATGGGGACCAACATATACTGTAGCATTATGTGGAGCTCATCATATACTGTTTCAAACATTATATGGGACCAATGATTCTGTATGGAGAAATAGATGGGCCTCGTCATGAGATGTAAAAAGTGAGGTATTTTTCATTGTACTATACCGCTATTTCTCTGCCGTATCGGAGCATGATGAGTTGTGGTATGTGTTAAAGGGGCGCTCTTTCGCCCAGGGCACATGAAAACCTGCAGCCAGCCCTCCCCCCCCCACAACTTTAGCCAAATAACCCCCATTTTTCAGTGCGTAACTTGTATTATGAAGTTAATTAAGGTTGACAAGCTTAAGTAAGAAGAATTGATGCTTTTGGCATTCAAATGGGCACTGTAGGTGTGTTTCCTGTCCTCCTCTCACTGCCGACTTTTATTCCCCATTGACTTACATTGGGTTTCGTGTTTCGGGACGACCCTGACTTTTCCCTATAATCGGACGATCTTGCTCGACCCGACTTTTGGAAAAGTCGGGTTTCACGAAACGAAACGCGACCCTAAAAAACCAAAAGTCGCTCAACTCTAGCCCTAACCCTAGCCCTAGCCCTAACTCTAGCCCTAGCCCAAACCCTAGCCCTAACTCTAATGGGAAAATGGAAATAAATACATTTTCTTTTAATTTTATTATTTTTCCCTAACTAAAGGGGTGATAATGGGAGGTTTGATTTACTATTTATAGCGGGTTTTTATTTTTGGCAACTGTCACACGCTAAAAGACGCTTTTTATTGTAAAAATAGTTTTTGCATCACCACATATTGAGAGCTATAATTTTTCCATATTTTGACGCACAGAGTCATGTGAGGTCTTATTTTTTGCGGGACGAGTTGACGTTTTTATTAATATCATTTTTGGGCAATTGACAGCTTTTGATCGCTTTTTATTCCAATTTTTGGGACGCAGAATGAACAAAAAACAGCGTTTCATGAATTTCTTTTGGGGGGTGCGTTTACACCGTTCCGCCTGCGGTAAAATTGATAAAGCGCTTTTATTCTTCGGGTCGGTACGGTTACAGCAATACCTCATTTAGGTCTTTTTTTATGTTTTGGCGCTTTTATGCAATGAAAACATTGCATCGCTTTATTCTGCGAGCTATAACTTTTTATTTTTTGGCTGATGATGCTGTATCGCGGCTCATTTTTTGCGGGACAAGATGACGTTTTCAGCGGTACCATGGATATTTATATGCGTCTTTTTGATCGCACGTTATTGCACTTTTTGTTCGGCGGTATGATAATAAATCATTATTCTTTGCTTCGTTTTTTATTTTTATTTTTTAAGGGGTTTGCTAAAGGGGTTAACTAATGGGACAGTTTTATAGGGCGGGTCGTTACAGACGCGGCGATACCAAATATGTGTACTTTTATTGTTTTTTTTATTTCCAAAAAATGAATTTATTAGGGAATATTTTTTTTTATTTTTAAAAAATTATTTTTACACTTTTTTTTTAACGTTATTACATTGTCCCAGGGGGGACATACCTGTCATGTGACAGATCGCTGATCTGTCACATCACAGATCACTGTGACAGATCAGCGATCTGTCACAGGCACTGCACAAGGCTTCCTTCTTGCCTGCGCTTTGCAGGCATGAGGAAGCCAGTAACCCGGCAGGCCCCCGAAGGTCCCCGTCGCCATCTTGGATTCGAGGACCTGCAGGGATGGAGCCCCCACAGCAGCGCTGCACATTACGCTGCTGTGGGGGGCTCAAGGAAGCACGGAGGGAGCCCCTCCCTGCCGATGCTTCCCTTTAACCCCTGGTACACCGCGATCGTGTTTGATTGCGGTGTGCAAGGGGTTAACGTGTCGGGGGCGGTCCGTGTCCACCCCTTACTAGAGTTGAGCGAAACGGGTCGAACAATTTCAAAAGTCGCCGACTTTTGGCAAAGTCGGGTTTCATGAAACGAAACCCGACCCTAGTATGAGGTCGGCCACGAGGTCGGCGACTTACGCGCCAAAGTCGCATTTCAAAAGTTTGTTTAGCGCTCTTTTTCAGCCAATCAGGATCCACGGACACTGTGGGCAACGTGATGACATAGGCAGGGGTCACCACCATCTTTCAGAAGGGCATGCAAGTGATTGGCTTGCTTTGGTGGGCGTCACAGGGGTTATAAAAGGACGTGCACGCCGACCGCCATCTTACTTCTGCCGATCTTAGCATAGGGAGAGGTTGCTGATTCTGTAGGGAGAGCGTTAGGCAGGGAAGAAGACAAAAAAACTGCTTCTGCTGCTAGCGATTTTGCCTGTGCAACACACCAGTCACTGTGTGTGCAGTGCAAGGGAAGGCTATATTGTGGTGGATCAGCGGTGTTGGTTGTTAGGCTGCCTTCTAAGGCTTCCTGACAGCTGCATTGCTGTTTCCCCACTGCTCTGCAAACTGCTTTTTTAAAAGCAATCCCAATTTTTTTTTTGTCCTGCTAAGGTACTGAGCGTGCATTTATTCACACCATACAGCGGTGTACGCTGCTCACACAGTACCGTGTAACGGCTGTTATCACAGCCACAGTGAAGCTATCTGTGTGTCACTGTGGAAGGATAAGTGGAGGACTTGTTCCGTTCTTACAGACCTACACTCTAGGGAGATTCCTATTCTGCCCAATTCTACAATTCACTTTTTTCACACCTGTGCCATCGAGCCTGTGACATAGCGCTCTGATATTCAGTGGGCCTCACACAATCCAAAAGTGTCCAGTGTCCACAAGTGTCTGCAGAAATTCAAAATCTCCCTTATCCTGTAGTCACTTTTTTCACACCTGCTGCATCGAGCCTGTGACATAGCGCTCTGATATTCATTGGGCATCACACAATCAAAAAGTGTCCAGTGTCTGCAGAAATTCAAAATCTCCCTTATCCTGTAGTCACTTTTTTCACACCTGCTGCATCGAGCCTGTGACATAGCGCTCTGATATTCATTGGGCCTCACACAATCCAAAAGTGTCCAGTGTCCACAAGTGTCTGCAGAAATTCAAAATCTCCCTTATCCTGTAGTCACTTTTTTCACACCTGTGCCATCGAGCCTGTGACATAGCGCTGTGATATTCAGTGGGCCTCACACAATCCAAGTGTCCAGTGTCCACAAGTGTCTGCAGAAATTCAAAATCTCCCTTATCCTGTAGTCACTTTTTTCACACCTGTGCCATTGAGCCTGTGACATAGCACTGTGATATTCAGTGGGCCTCACACAATCCAAGTGTCCAGTGTCCACAAGTGTCTGCAGAAAATCTAAATCTCCCTTATCCTGTAGTCACTTTTTTCACACCTGTGCCATCGAGCCTGTGACATAGCGCTGTGATATTCAGTGGGCCTCACACAATCCAAGTGTCCAGTGTCCACAAGTGTCTGCAGAAATTCAAAATCTCCCTTATCCTGTAGTCACTTTTTTCACACCTGTGCCATCGAGCCTGTGACATAGCACTGTGATATTCAGTGGGCCTCACACAATCCAAGTGTCCAGTGTCCACAAGTGTCTGCAGAAATTCAAAATCTCCCAGAAATTCAAAATCTCCCTTATCCTGTAGTCACTTTTTTCACACCTGTGCCATCGAGCCTGTGACATAGCGCTGTGATATTCAGTGGGCCTCACACAATCCAAGTGTCCAGTGTCCACAAGTGTATGCAGAAATTCAAAATCTCCCTTATCCTTTAGTCACTTTTTTCACACCTGTGCCATCGAGCCTGTGACATAGCGCTGTGATATTCAGTGGGCCTCACACAATCCAAGTGTCCAGTGTCCACAAGTGTCTGCAGAAATTCAAAATCTCCCTTATCCTGTAGTCACTTTTTTCACACCTGTGCCATCGAGCCTGTGACATAGCACTGTGATATTCAGTGGGCCTCACACAATCCAAGTGTCCAGTGTCCACAAGTGTCTGCAGAAATTCAAAATCTCCCTTATCCTGTAGTCACTTTTTTCACACCTGCTGCATCGAGCCTGTGACATAGCGCTGTGATATTCAGTGGGCCTCACACAATCCAAGTGTCCAGTGTCCACAAGTGTCTGCAGAAAATCTAAATCTCCCTTATCCTGTAGTCACTTTTTTCACACCTGTGCCATCGAGCCTGTGACATAGCGCTGTGATATTCAGTGGGCCTCACACAATCCAAGTGTCCAGTGTCCACAAGTGTCTGCAGAAATTCAAAATCTCCCAGAAATTCAAAATCTCCCTTATCCTGTAGTCACTTTTTTCACACCTGTGCCATCGAGCCTGTGAGATAGCACTGTGATATTCAGTGGGCCTCACACAATCCAAGTGTCCAGTGTCCACAAGTGTCTGCAGAAATTCAAAATCTCCCTTATCCTGTAGTCACTTTTTTCACACCTGTGTCATCGAGCCTGTGACATAGCGTTGTGATATTCAGTGGGCCTCACACAATCCAAGTGTCCAGTGTCCACAAGTGTCTGCATAAATTCAAAATCTCCCTTATCCTGTAGTCACTTTTTCACACCTGTGCCATCAAGCGTGTGACATAGCGCTGTGATATTCAGTGGGCCTCACACAATCCAAGTGTCCAGCGTCCACAAGTGTCTGCAGAAAATCTAAATCTCCCTTATCCTGTAGTCACT
Source organism: Dendrobates tinctorius (assembly GCF_039654945.1). NCBI lineage: Eukaryota > Metazoa > Chordata > Amphibia > Anura > Dendrobatidae > Dendrobates > Dendrobates tinctorius. The sequence continues at coordinate 26,054,526 of NW_027361770.1, read as the reverse complement.
TTTTTCACACCTGTGCCATCGAGCCTGTGACATAGCGCTGTGATATTCAGTGGGCCTCACACAATCCAAGTGTCCAGTGTCCACAAGTGTCTGCAGAAATTCAAAATCTCCCAGAAATTCAAAATCTCCCTTATCCTGTAGTCACTTTTTTCACACCTGTGCCATCGAGCCTGTGACATAGCGCTGTGATATTCAGTGGGCCTCACACAATCCAAGTGTCCAGTGTCCACAAGTGTCTGCAGAAATTCAAAATCTCCTAGAAATTCAAAATCTCCCTTATCCTGTAGTCAATTTTTTCACACCTGTGCCATCGAGCCTGTGACATAGCACTGTGATATTCAGTGGGCCTCACACAATCCAAGTGTCCAGTGTCCACAAGTGTATGCAGAAATTCAAAATCTCCCTTATCCTTTAGTCACTTTTTTCACACCTGTGCCATCGAGCCTGTGACATGTTATCCAGGGATACGGTACCCTTTCTAACCTTTGTGCAATCACGTGCAATCCATACTGGGCCTGACACCGTCTGAGCCTGCCTCCTGAGACATATATTTTGAATGTGTACGCTATCCATACATGTTATCCAGGGATACGGTACCGTTTCTAACCTTTGTGCAATCACGTGCAATCCATACTGGGCGTGAGAACGGCTGGCGAGCTGTTAAGCAAGCTACAGCACCTGTCCAGACAAGTACAGGGATTCCCTAGCGAGGAGACTTATTTGATTGTTTTCAATGTTTGGACAGCAATTTTTGGGGAGCACTATACTCTGGAGAATGATAGATGGGGCCCACCATACACTGGAACATTCCAAAGGTGGACATCAGACACTGGAGCAGCATTTACAGGGCCCATTATACACTAGAGCATTAGAAATGGGGCCCATTATGTTTGGAGCATTATTTGGGCCCATAAGACAGTGGAGCTTCATCCATGGGGACCAACATATACTGTAGCATTATGTGGAGCTCATCATATACTGTTTCAAACATTATATGGGACCAATGATTCTGTATGGAGAAATAGATGGGCCTCGTCATGAGATGTAAAAAGTGAGGTATTTTTCATTGTACTATACCGCTATTTCTCTGCCGTATCGGAGCATGATGAGTTGTGGTATGTGTTAAAGGGGCGCTCTTTCGCCCAGGGCACATGAAAACCTGCAGCCAGCCCTCCCCCCCCCACAACTTTAGCCAAATAACCCCCATTTTTCAGTGCGTAACTTGTATTATGAAGTTAATTAAGGTTGACAAGCTTAAGTAAGAAGAATTGATGCTTTTGGCATTCAAATGGGCACTGTAGGTGTGTTTCCTGTCCTCCTCTCACTGCCGACTTTTATTCCCCATTGACTTACATTGGGTTTCGTGTTTCGGGACGACCCTGACTTTTCCCTATAATCGGACGATCTTGCTCGACCCGACTTTTGGAAAAGTCGGGTTTCATGAAACGAAACGCGACCCTAAAAAACCAAAAGTCGCTCAACTCTAGCCCTAACCCTAGCCCTAGCCCTAACTCTAGCCCTAGCCCAAACCCTAGCCCTAACTCTAATGGGAAAATGGAAATAAATACATTTTCTTTTAATTTTATTATTTTTCCCTAACTAAAGGGGTGATAATGGGAGGTTTGATTTACTATTTATAGCGGGTTTTTATTTTTGGCAACTGTCACACGCTAAAAGACGCTTTTTATTGTAAAAATAGTTTTTGCATCACCACATATTGAGAGCTATAATTTTTCCATATTTTGACGCACAGAGTCATGTGAGGTCTTATTTTTTGCGGGACGAGTTGACGTTTTTATTAATATCATTTTTGGGCAATTGACAGCTTTTGATCGCTTTTTATTCCAATTTTTGGGACGCAGAATGAACAAAAAACAGCGTTTCATGAATTTCTTTTGGGGGGTGCGTTTACACCGTTCCGCCTGCGGTAAAATTGATAAAGCGCTTTTATTCTTCGGGTCGGTACGGTTACAGCAATACCTCATTTAGGTCTTTTTTTATGTTTTGGCGCTTTTATGCAATGAAAACATTGCATCGCTTTATTCTGCGAGCTATAACTTTTTATTTTTTGGCTGATGATGCTGTATCGCGGCTCATTTTTTGCGGGACAAGATGACGTTTTCAGCGGTACCATGGATATTTATATGCGTCTTTTTGATCGCACGTTATTGCACTTTTTGTTCGGCGGTATGATAATAAATCATTATTCTTTGCTTCGTTTTTTATTTTTATTTTTTAAGGGGTTTGCTAAAGGGGTTAACTAATGGGACAGTTTTATAGGGCGGGTCGTTACAGACGCGGCGATACCAAATATGTGTACTTTTATTGTTTTTTTTATTTCCAAAAAATGAATTTATTAGGGAATATTTTTTTTTATTTTTAAAAAATTATTTTTACACTTTTTTTTTAACGTTATTACATTGTCCCAGGGGGGACATACCTGTCATGTGACAGATCGCTGATCTGTCACATCACAGATCACTGTGACAGATCAGCGATCTGTCACAGGCACTGCACAAGGCTTCCTTCTTGCCTGCGCTTTGCAGGCATGAGGAAGCCAGTAACCCGGCAGGCCCCCGAAGGTCCCCGTCGCCATCTTGGATTCGAGGACCTGCAGGGATGGAGCCCCCACAGCAGCGCTGCACATTACGCTGCTGTGGGGGGCTCAAGGAAGCACGGAGGGAGCCCCTCCCTGCCGATGCTTCCCTTTAACCCCTGGTACACCGCGATCGTGTTTGATTGCGGTGTGCAAGGGGTTAACGTGTCGGGGGCGGTCCGTGTCCACCCCTTACTAGAGTTGAGCGAAACGGGTCGAACAATTTCAAAAGTCGCCGACTTTTGGCAAAGTCGGGTTTCATGAAACGAAACCCGACCCTAGTATGAGGTCGGCCACGAGGTCGGCGACTTACGCGCCAAAGTCGCATTTCAAAAGTTTGTTTAGCGCTCTTTTTCAGCCAATCAGGATCCACGGACACTGTGGGCAACGTGATGACATAGGCAGGGGTCACCACCATCTTTCAGAAGGGCATGCAAGTGATTGGCTTGCTTTGGTGGGCGTCACAGGGGTTATAAAAGGACGTGCACGCCGACCGCCATCTTACTTCTGCCGATCTTAGCATAGGGAGAGGTTGCTGATTCTGTAGGGAGAGCGTTAGGCAGGGAAGAAGACAAAAAAACTGCTTCTGCTGCTAGCGATTTTGCCTGTGCAACACACCAGTCACTGTGTGTGCAGTGCAAGGGAAGGCTATATTGTGGTGGATCAGCGGTGTTGGTTGTTAGGCTGCCTTCTAAGGCTTCCTGACAGCTGCATTGCTGTTTCCCCACTGCTCTGCAAACTGCTTTTTTAAAAGCAATCCCAATTTTTTTTTTGTCCTGCTAAGGTACTGAGCGTGCATTTATTCACACCATACAGCGGTGTACGCTGCTCACACAGTACCGTGTAACGGCTGTTATCACAGCCACAGTGAAGCTATCTGTGTGTCACTGTGGAAGGATAAGTGGAGGACTTGTTCCGTTCTTACAGACCTACACTCTAGGGAGATTCCTATTCTGCCCAATTCTACAATTCACTTTTTTCACACCTGTGCCATCGAGCCTGTGACATAGCGCTCTGATATTCAGTGGGCCTCACACAAACCAAAAGTGTCCAGTGTCCACAAGTGTCTGCAGAAATTCAAAATCTCCCTTATCCTGTAGTCACTTTTTTCACACCTGCTGCATCGAGCCTGTGACATAGCGCTCTGATATTCATTGGGCATCACACAATCAAAAAGTGTCCAGTGTCTGCAGAAATTCAAAATCTCCCTTATCCTGTAGTCACTTTTTTCACACCTGCTGCATCGAGCCTGTGACATAGCGCTCTGATATTCATTGGGCCTCACACAATCCAAAAGTGTCCAGTGTCCACAAGTGTCTGCAGAAATTCAAAATCTCCCTTATCCTGTAGTCACTTTTTTCACACCTGTGCCATCGAGCCTGTGACATAGCGCTGTGATATTCAGTGGGCCTCACACAATCCAAGTGTCCAGTGTCCACAAGTGTCTGCAGAAATTCAAAATCTCCCTTATCCTGTAGTCACTTTTTTCACACCTGTGCCATTGAGCCTGTGACATAGCACTGTGATATTCAGTGGGCCTCACACAATCCAAGTGTCCAGTGTCCACAAGTGTCTGCAGAAAATCTAAATCTCCCTTATCCTGTAGTCACTTTTTTCACACCTGTGCCATCGAGCCTGTGACATAGCGCTGTGATATTCAGTGGGCCTCACACAATCCAAGTGTCCAGTGTCCACAAGTGTCTGCAGAAATTCAAAATCTCCCTTATCCTGTAGTCACTTTTTTCACACCTGTGCCATCGAGCCTGTGACATAGCACTGTGATATTCAGTGGGCCTCACACAATCCAAGTGTCCAGTGTCCACAAGTGTCTGCAGAAATTCAAAATCTCCCAGAAATTCAAAATCTCCCTTATCCTGTAGTCACTTTTTTCACACCTGTGCCATCGAGCCTGTGACATAGCACTGTGATATTCAGTGGGCCTCACACAATCCAAGTGTCCAGTGTCCACAAGTGTATGCAGAAATTCAAAATCTCCCTTATCCTTTAGTCACTTTTTTCACACCTGTGCCATCGAGCCTGTGACATAGCGCTGTGATATTCAGTGGGCCTCACACAATCCAAGTGTCCAGTGTCCACAAGTGTCTGCAGAAATTCAAAATCTCCCTTATCCTGTAGTCACTTTTTTCACACCTGTGCCATCGAGCCTGTGACATAGCACTGTGATATTCAGTGGGCCTCACACAATCCAAGTGTCCAGTGTCCACAAGTGTCTGCAGAAATTCAAAATCTCCCTTATCCTGTATTCACTTTTTTCACACCTGCTGCATCGAGCCTGTGACATAGCGCTGTGATATTCAGTGGGCCTCACACAATCCAAGTGTCCAGTGTCCACAAGTGTCTGCAGAAAATCTAAATCTCCCTTATCCTGTAGTCACTTTTTTCACACCTGTGCCATCGAGCCTGTGACATAGCGCTGTGATATTCAGTGGGCCTCACACAATCCAAGTGTCCAGTGTCCACAAGTGTCTGCAGAAATTCAAAATCTCCCAGAAATTCAAAATCTCCCTTATCCTGTAGTCACTTTTTTCACACCTGTGCCATCGAGCCTGTGAGATAGCACTGTGATATTCAGTGGGCCTCACACAATCCAAGTGTCCAGTGTCCACAAGTGTCTGCAGAAATTCAAAATCTCCCTTATCCTGTAGTCACTTTTTTCACACCTGTGTCATCGAGCCTGTGACATAGCGTTGTGATATTCAGTGGGCCTCACACAATCCAAGTGTCCAGTGTCCACAAGTGTCTGCATAAATTCAAAATCTCCCTTATCCTGTAGTCACTTTTTCACACCTGTGCCATCAAGCGTGTGACATAGCGCTGTGATATTCAGTGGGCCTCACACAATCCAAGTGTCCAGCGTCCACAAGTGTCTGCAGAAAATCTAAATCTCCCTTATCCTGTAGTCACTTTTTTCACACCTGTGCCATCGAGCCTGTGACATAGCGCTGTGATATTCAGTGGGCCTCACACAATCCAAGTGTCCAGTGTCCACAAGTGTCTGCAGAAATTCAAAATCTCCCAGAAATTCAAAATCTCCCTTATCCTGTAGTCACTTTTTTCACACCTGTGCCATCGAGCCTGTGACATAGCGCTGTGATATTCAGTGGGCCTCACACAATCCAAGTGTCCAGTGTCCACAAGTGTCTGCAGAAATTCAAAATCTCCTAGAAATTCAAAATCTCCCTTATCCTGTAGTCAATTTTTTCACACCTGTGCCATCGAGCCTGTGACATAGCACTGTGATATTCAGTGGGCCTCACACAATCCAAGTGTCCAGTGTCCACAAGTGTATGCAGAAATTCAAAATCTCCCTTATCCTGTAGTCACTTTTTTCACACCTGTGCCATCGAGCCTGTGACATAGCGCTGTGATATTCAGTGGGCCTCACACAATCCAAGTGTCCAGTGTCCACAAGTGTCTGCAGAAATTCAAAATCTCCCAGAAATTCAAAATCTCCCTTATCCTGTAGTCACTTTTTTCACACCTGTGCCATCGAGCCTGTGACATAGCGCTGTGATATTCAGTGGGCCTCACACAATCCAAGTGTCCAGTGTCCACAAGTGTCTGCAGAAATTCAAAATCTCCTAGAAATTCAAAATCTCCCTTATCCTGTAGTCAATTTTTTCACACCTGTGCCATCGAGCCTGTGAGATAGCACTGTGATATTCAGTGGGCCTCACACAATCCAAGTGTCTAGTGTCCACAAGTGTCTGCAGAAATTCAAAATCTCCCTTATCCTGTAGTCACTTTTTTCACACCTGCTGCATCGAGCCTGTGACATAGCACTGTGATATTCAGTGGGCCTCACACAATCCAAGTGTCCAGTGTCCACAAGTGTCTGCAGAAAATCTAAATCTCCCTTATCCTGTAGTCACTTTTTTCACACCTGTGCCATCGAGCCTGTGACATAGCGCTGTGATATTCAGTGGGCCTCACACAATCCAAGTGTCCAGTGTCCACAAGTGTCTGCAGAAATTCAAAATCTCCCAGAAATTCAAAATCTCCCTTATCCTGTAGTCACTTTTTTCACACCTGTGCCATCGAGCCTGTGACATAGCACTGTGATATTCAGTGGGCCTCACACAATCCAAGTGTCCAGTGTCCACAAGTGTCTGCAGAAATTCAAAATCTCCCTTATCCTGTAGTCACTTTTTTCACACCTGCTGCATCGAGCCTGTGACATAGCACTGTGATATTCAGTGGGCCTCACACAATCCAAGTGTCCAGTGTCCACAAGTGTCTGCAGAAAATCTAAATCTCCCTTATCCTGTAGTCACTTTTTTCACACCTGTGCCATTGAGCCTGTGACATAGCACTGTGATATTCAGTGGGCCTCACACAATCCAAGTGTCCAGTGTCCACAAGTGTCTGCAGAAATTCAAAATCTCCCTTATCCTTTAGTCACTTTTTTCACACCTGTGCCATCGAGCCTGTGACATAGCGCTGTGATATTCAGTGGGCCTCACACAATCCAAGTGTCCAGTGTCCACAAGTGTCTGCAGAAATTCAAAATCTCCCTTATCCTGTAGTCACTTTTTTCACACCTGTGCCATCGAGCCTGTGACATAGCACTGTGATATTCAGTGGGCCTCACTCAATCCAAGTGTCCAGTGTCCACAAGTGTCTGCAGAAATTCAAAATCTCCCTTATCCTGTAGTCACTTTTTTCACACCTGCTGCATCGAGCCTGTGACATAGCGCTGTGATATTCAGTGGGCCTCACACAATCCAAGTGTCCAGTGTCCACAAGTGTCTGCAGAAAATCTAAATCTCCCTTATCCTGTAGTCACTTTTTTCACACCTGTGCCATCGAGCCTGTGACATAGCGCTGTGATATTCAGTGGGCCTCACACAATCCAAGTGTCCAGTGTCCACAAGTGTCTGCAGAAATTCAAAATCTCCCAGAAATTCAAAATCTCCCTTATCCTGTAGTCACTTTTTTCACACCTGTGCCATCGAGCCTGTGAGATAGCACTGTGATATTCAGTGGGCCTCACACAATCCAAGTGTCCAGTGTCCACAAGTGTCTGCAGAAATTCAAAATCTCCCTTATCCTGTAGTCACTTTTTTCATACCTGTATCATCGAGCCTGTGACATAGCGCTGTGATATTCAGTGGGCCTCACACAATCCAAGTGTCCAGTGTCCACAAGTGTCTGCATAAATTCAAAATCTCCCTTATCCTGTATTCACTTTTTCACACCTGTGCCATCAAGCGTGTGACATAGCGCTGTGATATTCAGTGGGCCTCACACAATCCAAGTGTCCAGTGTCCACAAGTGTCTGCAGAAATTCAAAATCTCCCTTATCCTGTAGTCACTTTTTTCACACCTGCTGCATCGAGCCTGTGACATAGCGCTGTGATATTCAGTGGGCCTCACACAATCCAAGTGTCCAGTGTCCACAAGTGTCTGCAGAAAATCTAAATCTCCCTTATCCTGTAGTCACTTTTTTCACACCTGTGCCATCGAGCCTGTGACATAGCGCTGTGATATTCAGTGGGCCTCACACAATCCAAGTGTCCAGTGTCCACAAGTGTCTGCAGAAATTCAAAATCTCCCTTATCCTGTAGTCACTTTTTTCACACCTGTGCCATCGAGCCTGTGACATAGCACTGTGATATTCAGTGGGCCTCACACAATCCAAGTGTCCAGTGTCCACAAGTGTCTGCAGAAATTCAAAATCTCCCAGAAATTCAAAATCTCCCTTATCCTGTAGTCACTTTTTTCACACCTGTGCCATCGAGCCTGTGACATAGCACTGTGATATTCAGTGGGCCTCACACAATCCAAGTGTCCAGTGTCCACAAGTGTATGCAGAAATTCAAAATCTCCCTTATCCTTTAGTCACTTTTTTCACACCTGTGCCATCGAGCCTGTGACATAGCGCTGTGATATTCAGTGGGCCTCACACAATCCAAGTGTCCAGTGTCCACAAGTGTCTGCAGAAATTCAAAATCTCCCTTATCCTGTAGTCACTTTTTTCACACCTGTGCCATCGAGCCTGTGACATAGCACTGTGATATTCAGTGGGCCTCACACAATCCAAGTGTCCAGTGTCCACAAGTGTCTGCAGAAATTCAAAATCTCCCTTATCCTGTAGTCACTTTTTTCACACCTGCTGCATCGAGCCTGTGACATAGCGCTGTGATATTCAGTGGGCCTCACACAATCCAAGTGTCCAGTGTCCACAAGTGTCTGCAGAAAATCTAAATCTCCCTTATCCTGTAGTCACTTTTTTCACACCTGTGCCATTGAGCCTGTGACATAGCGCTGTGATATTCAGTGGGCCTCACACAATCCAAGTGTCCAGTGTCCACAAGTGTCTGCAGAAATTCAAAATCTCCCAGAAATTCAAAATCTCCCTTATCCTGTAGTCACTTTTTTCACACCTGTGCCATCGAGCCTGTGAGATAGCACTGTGATATTCAGTGGGCCTCACACAATCCAAGTGTCGAGTGTCCACAAGTGTCTGCAGAAATTCAAAATCTCCCTTATCCTGTAGTCACTTTTTTCACACCTGTGTCATCGAGCCTGTGACATAGCGTTGTGATATTCAGTGGGCCTCACACAATCCAAGTGTCCAGTGTCCACAAGTGTCTGCATAAATTCAAAATCTCCCTTATCCTGTAGTCACTTTTTCACACCTGTGCCATCAAGCGTGTGACATAGCGCTGTGATATTCAGTGGGCCTCACACAATCCAAGTGTCCAGTGTCCACAAGTGTCTGCAGAAAATCTAAATCTCCCTTATCCTGTAGTCACTTTTTTCACACCTGTGCCATCGAGCCTGTGACATAGCGCTGTGATATTCAGTGGGCCTCACACAATCCAAGTGTCCAGTGTCCACAAGTGTCTGCAGAAATTCAAAATCTCCCAGAAATTCAAAATCTCCCTTATCCTGTAGTCACTTTTTTCACACCTGTGCCATCGAGCCTGTGACATAGCGCTGTGATATTCAGTGGGCCTCACACAATCCAAGTGTCCAGTGTCCACAAGTGTCTGCAGAAATTCAAAATCTCCTAGAAATTCAAAATCTCCCTTATCCTGTAGTCAATTTTTTCACACCTGTGCCATCGAGCCTGTGAGATAGCACTGTGATATTCAGTGGGCCTCACACAATCCAAGTGTCCAGTGTCCACAAGTGTCTGCAGAAATTCAAAATCTCCCTTATCCTGTAGTCACTTTTTTCACACCTGCTGCATCGAGCCTGTGACATAGCACTGTGATATTCAGTGGGCCTCACACAATCCAAGTGTCCAGTGTCCACAAGTGTCTGCAGAAAATCTAAATCTCCCTTATCCTGTAGTCACTTTTTTCACACCTGTGCCATCGAGCCTGTGACATAGCGCTGTGATATTCAGTGGGCCTCACACAATCCAAGTGTCCAGTGTCCACAAGTGTCTGCAGAAATTCAAAATCTCCCAGAAATTCAAAATCTCCCTTATCCTGTAGTCACTTTTTTCACACCTGTGCCATCGAGCCTGTGACATAGCACTGTGATATTCAGTGGGCCTCACACAATCCAAGTGTCCAGTGTCCACAAGTGTCTGCAGAAATTCAAAATCTCCCTTATCCTGTAGTCACTTTTTTCACACCTGCTGCATCGAGCCTGTGACATAGCACTGTGATATTCAGTGGGCCTCACACAATCCAAGTGTCCAGTGTCCACAAGTGTCTGCAGAAAATCTAAATCTCCCTTATCCTGTAGTCACTTTTTTCACACCTGTGCCATTGAGCCTGTGACATAGCACTGTGATATTCAGTGGGCCTCACACAATCCAAGTGTCCAGTGTCCACAAGTGTCTGCAGAAATTCAAAATCTCCCTTATCCTTTAGTCACTTTTTTCACACCTGTGCCATCGAGCCTGTGACATAGCGCTGTGATATTCAGTGGGCCTCACACAATCCAAGTGTCCAGTGTCCACAAGTGTCTGCAGAAATTCAAAATCTCCCTTATCCTGTAGTCACTTTTTTCACACCTGTGCCATCGAGCCTGTGACATAGCACTGTGATATTCAGTGGGCCTCACTCAATCCAAGTGTCCAGTGTCCACAAGTGTCTGCAGAAATTCAAAATCTCCCTTATCCTGTAGTCACTTTTTTCACACCTGCTGCATCGAGCCTGTGACATAGCGCTGTGATATTCAGTGGGCCTCACACAATCCTAGTGTCCAGTGTCCACAAGTGTCTGCAGAAAATCTAAATCTCCCTTATCCTGTAGTCACTTTTTTCACACCTGTGCCATCGAGCCTGTGACATAGCGCTGTGATATTCAGTGGGCCTCACACAATCCAAGTGTCCAGTGTCCACAAGTGTCTGCAGAAATTCAAAATCTCCCAGAAATTCAAAATCTCCCTTATCCTGTAGTCACTTTTTTCACACCTGTGCCATCGAGCCTGTGAGATAGCACTGTGATATTCAGTGGGCCTCACACAATCCAAGTGTCCAGTGTCCACAAGTGTCTGCAGAAATTCAAAATCTCCCTTATCCTGTAGTCACTTTTTTCATACCTGTATCATCGAGCCTGTGACATAGCGCTGTGATATTCAGTGGGCCTCACACAATCCAAGTGTCCAGTGTCCACAAGTGTCTGCATAAATTCAAAATCTCCCTTATCCTGTATTCACTTTTTCACACCTGTGCCATCAAGCGTGTGACATAGCGCTGTGATATTCAGTGGGCCTCACACAATCCAAGTGTCCAGTGTCCACAAGTGTCTGCAGAAATTCAAAATCTCCCTTATCCTGTAGTCACTTTTTTCACACCTGCTGCATCGAGCCTGTGACATAGCGCTGTGATATTCAGTGGGCCTCACACAATCCAAGTGTCCAGTGTCCACAAGTGTCTGCAGAAAATCTAAATCTCCCTTATCCTGTAGTCACTTTTTTCACACCTGTGCCATCGAGCCTGTGACATAGCGCTGTGATATTCAGTGGGCCTCACACAATCCAAGTGTCCAGTGTCCACAAGTGTCTGCAGAAATTCAAAATCTCCCTTATCCTGTAGTCACTTTTTTCACACCTGTGCCATCGAGCCTGTGACATAGCACTGTGATATTCAGTGGGCCTCACACAATCCAAGTGTCCAGTGTCCACAAGTGTCTGCAGAAATTCAAAATCTCCCAGAAATTCAAAATCTCCCTTATCCTGTAGTCACTTTTTTCACACCTGTGCCATCGAGCCTGTGACATAGCACTGTGATATTCAGTGGGCCTCACACAATCCAAGTGTCCAGTGTCCACAAGTGTATGCAGAAATTCAAAATCTCCCTTATCCTTTAGTCACTTTTTTCACACCTGTGCCATCGAGCCTGTGACATAGCGCTGTGATATTCAGTGGGCCTCACACAATCCAAGTGTCCAGTGTCCACAAGTGTCTGCAGAAATTCAAAATCTCCCTTATCCTGTAGTCACTTTTTTCACACCTGTGCCATCGAGCCTGTGACATAGCACTGTGATATTCAGTGGGCATCACACAATCCAAGTGTCCAGTGTCCACAAGTGTCTGCAGAAATTCAAAATCTCCCTTATCCTGTAGTCACTTTTTTCACACCTGCTGCATCGAGCCTGTGACATAGCGCTGTGATATTCAGTGGGCCTCACACAATCCAAGTGTCCAGTGTCCACAAGTGTCTGCAGAAAATCTAAATCTCCCTTATCCTGTAGTCACTTTTTTCACACCTGTGCCATTGAGCCTGTGACATAGCGCTGTGATATTCAGTGGGCCTCACACAATCCAAGTGTCCAGTGTCCACAAGTGTCTGCAGAAATTCAAAATCTCCCAGAAATTCAAAATCTCCCTTATCCTGTAGTCACTTTTTTCACACCTGTGCCATCGAGCCTGTGAGATAGCACTGTGATATTCAGTGGGCCTCACACAATCCAAGTGTCGAGTGTCCACAAGTGTCTGCAGAAATTCAAAATCTCCCTTATCCTGTAGTCACTTTTTTCACACCTGTGTCATCGAGCCTGTGACATAGCGTTGTGATATTCAGTGGGCCTCACACAATCCAAGTGTCCAGTGTCCACAAGTGTCTGCATAAATTCAAAATCTCCCTTATCCTGTAGTCACTTTTTCACACCTGTGCCATCAAGCGTGTGACATAGCGCTGTGATATTCAGTGGGCCTCACACAATCCAAGTGTCCAGTGTCCACAAGTGTCTGCAGAAAATCTAAATCTCCCTTATCCTGTAGTCACTTTTTTCACACCTGTGCCATCGAGCCTGTGACATAGCGCTGTGATATTCAGTGGGCCTCACACAATCCAAGTGTCCAGTGTCCACAAGTGTCTGCAGAAATTCAAAATCTCCCAGAAATTCAAAATCTCCCTTATCCTGTAGTCACTTTTTTCACACCTGTGCCATCGAGCCTGTGACATAGCGCTGTGATATTCAGTGGGCCTCACACAATCCAAGTGTCCAGTGTCCACAAGTGTCTGCAGAAATTCAAAATCTCCTAGAAATTCAAAATCTCCCTTATCCTGTAGTCAATTTTTTCACACCTGTGCCATCGAGCCTGTGAGATAGCACTGTGATATTCAGTGGGCCTCACACAATCCAAGTGTCCAGTGTCCAAAAGTGTCTGCAATAATTCAAAATCTCCCTTATCCTGTAGTCACTTTTTTCACACCTGCTGCATCGAGCCTGTGACATAGCACTGTGATATTCAGTGGGCCTCACACAATCCAAGTGTCCAGTGTCCACAAGTGTCTGCAGAAAATCTAAATCTCCCTTATCCTGTAGTCACTTTTTTCACACCTGTGCCATCGAGCCTGTGACATAGCGCTGTGATATTCAGTGGGCCTCACACAATCCAAGTGTCCAGTGTCCACAAGTGTCTGCAGAAATTCAAAATCTCCCAGAAATTCAAAATCTCCCTTATCCTGTAGTCACTTTTTTCACACCTGTGCCATCGAGCCTTTGACATAGCACTGTGATATTCAGTGGGCCTCACACAATCCAAGTGTCCAGTGTCCACAAGTGTCTGCAGAAATTCAAAATCTCCCTTATCCTGTAGTCACTTTTTTCACACCTGCTGCATCGAGCCTGTGACATAGCACTGTGATATTCAGTGGGCCTCACACAATCCAAGTGTCCAGTGTCCACAAGTGTCTGCAGAAAATCTAAATCTCCCTTATCCTGTAGTCACTTTTTTCACACCTGTGCCATTGAGCCTGTGACATAGCACTGTGATATTCAGTGGGCCTCACACAATCCAAGTGTCCAGTGTCCACAAGTGTCTGCAGAAATTCAAAATCTCCCTTATCCTTTAGTCACTTTTTTCACACCTGTGCCATCGAGCCTGTGACATAGCGCTGTGATATTCAGTGGGCCTCACACAATCCAAGTGTCCAGTGTCCACAAGTGTCTGCAGAAATTCAAAATCTCCCTTATCCTGTAGTCACTTTTTTCACACCTGTGCCATCGAGCCTGTGACATAGCACTGTGATATTCAGTGGGCCTCACTCAATCCAAGTGTCCAGTGTCCACAAGTGTCTGCAGAAATTCAAAATCTCCCTTATCCTGTAGTCACTTTTTTCACACCTGCTGCATCGAGCCTGTGACATAGCGCTGTGATATTCAGTGGGCCTCACACAATCCAAGTGTCCAGTGTCCACAAGTGTCTGCAGAAAATCTAAATCTCCCTTATCCTGTAGTCACTTTTTTCACACCTGTGCCATCGAGCCTGTGACATAGCGCTGTGATATTCAGTGGGCCTCACACAATCCAAGTGTCCAGTGTCCACAAGTGTCTGCAGAAATTCAAAATCTCCCAGAAATTCAAAATCTCCCTTATCCTGTAGTCACTTTTTTCACACCTGTGCCATCGAGCCTGTGAGATAGCACTGTGATATTCAGTGGGCCTCACACAATCCAAGTGTCCAGTGTCCACAAGTGTCTGCAGAAATTCAAAATCTCCCTTATCCTGTAGTCACTTTTTTCATACCTGTATCATCGAGCCTGTGACATAGCGCTGTGATATTCAGTGGGCCTCACACAATCCAAGTGTCCAGTGTCCACAAGTGTCTGCATAAATTCAAAATCTCCCTTATCCTGTATTCACTTTTTCACACCTGTGCCATCAAGCGTGTGACATAGCGCTGTGATATTCAGTGGGCCTCACACAATCCAAGTGTCCAGTGTCCACAAGTGTCTGCAGAAATTCAAAATCTCCCTTATCCTGTAGTCACTTTTTTCACACCTGCTGCATCGAGCCTGTGACATAGCGCTGTGATATTCAGTGGGCCTCACACAATCCAAGTGTCCAGTGTCCACAAGTGTCTGCAGAAAATCTAAATCTCCCTTATCCTGTAGTCACTTTTTTCACACCTGTGCCATCGAGCCTGTGACATAGCGCTGTGATATTCAGTGGGCCTCACACAATCCAAGTGTCCAGTGTCCACAAGTGTCTGCAGAAATTCAAAATCTCCCAGAAATTCAAAATCTCCCTTAACCTGTAGTCACTTTTTTCACACCTGTGCCATCGAGCCTGTGACATAGCGCTGTGATATTCAGTGGGCCTCACACAATCCAAGCGTCCAGTGTCCACAAGTGTCTGCAGAAATTCAAAATCTCCCAGAAATTCAAAATCTCCCTTATCCTGTAGTCACTTTTTTCACACCTGTGCCATCGAGCCTGTGAGATAGCACTGTGATATTCAGTGGGCCTCACACAATCCAAGTGTCCAGTGTCCACAAGTGTCTGCAGAAATTCAAAATCTCCCTTATCCTGTAGTCACTTTTTTCACACCTGTGTCATCGAGCCTGTGACATAGCGCTGTGATATTCAGTGGGCCTCACACAATCCAAGTGTCCAGTGTCCACAAGTGTCTGCAGAAATTCAAAATCTCCCTTATCCTGTAGTCACTTTTTTCACACCTGCTGCATCGAGCCTGTGACATAGCGCTGTGATATTCAGTGGGCCTCACACAATCCAAGTGTCCAGTGTCCACAAGTGTCTGCAGAAATTCAAAATCTCCCTTATCCTGTAGTCACTTTTTTCACACCTGTGCCATTGAGCCTGTGACATAGCACTGTGATATTCAGTGGGCCTCACACAATCCAAGTGTCCAGTGTCCACAAGTGTCTGCAGAAATTCAAAATCTCCCTTATCCTGTAGTCACTTTTTTCACACCTGCTGCATCGAGCCTGTGACATAGCACTGTGATATTCAGTGGGCCTCACACAATCCAAGTGTCCAGTGTCCACAAGTGTCTGCAGAAAATCTAAATCTCCCTTATCCTGTAGTCACTTTTTTCACACCTGTGCCATCGAGCCTGTGACATAGCGCTGTGATATTCAGTGGGCCTCACACAATCCAAGTGTCCAGTGTCCACAAGTGTCTGCAGAAATTCAAAATCTCCCTTATCCTGTAGTCACTTTTTTCACACCTGTGCCATCGAGCCTGTGACATAGCCCTGTGATATTCAGTGGGCCTCACACAATCCAAGTGTCCAGTGTCCACAAGTGTCTGCAGAAATTCAAAATCTCCCAGAAATTCAAAATCTCCCTTATCCTGTAGTCACTTTTTTCACACCTGTGCCATCGAGCCTGTGACATAGCACTGTGATATTCAGTGGGCCTCACACAATCCAAGTGTCCAGTGTCCACAAGTGTATGCAGAAATTCAAAATCTCCCTTATCCTTTAGTCACTTTTTTCACACCTGTGCCATCGAGCCTGTGACATAGCGCTGTGATATTCAGTGGGCCTCACACAATCCAAGTGTCCAGTGTCCACAAGTGTCTGCAGAAATTCAAAATCTCCCTTATCCTGTAGTCACTTTTTTCACACCTGTGCCATCGAGCCTGTGACATAGCACTGTGATATTCAGTGGGACTCACACAATCCAAGTGTCCAGTGTCCACAAGTGTCTGCAGAAATTCAAAATCTCCCTTATCCTGTAGTCACTTTTTTCACACCTGCTGCATCGAGCCTGTGAAATAGCGCTGTGATATTCAGTGGGCCTCACACAATCCAAGTGTCCAGTGTCCACAAGTGTCTGCAGAAAATCTAAATCTCCCTTATCCTGTAGTCACTTTTTTCACACCTGTGCCATCGAGCCTGTGACATAGCACTGTGATATTCAGTGGGCCTCACACAATCCAAGTGTCCAGTGTCCACAAGTGTCTGCAGAAATTCAAAATCTCCCAGAAATTCAAAATCTCCCTTATCCTGTAGTCACTTTTTTCACACCTGTGCCCTCGAGCCTGTGAGATAGCACTGTGATATTCAGTGGGCCTCACACAATCCATGCGTCCAGTGTCCACAAGTGTCTGCAGAAATTCAAAATCTCCCTTATCCTGTAGTCACTTTTTTCATACCTGTGTCATCGAGCCTGTGACATAGCGCTGTGATATTCAGTGGGCCTCACACAATCCAAGTGTCCAGTGTTCACAAGTGTCTGCATAAATTCAAAATCTCCCTTATCCTGTATTCACTTTTTCACACCTGTGCCATCAAGCGTGTGACATAGCGCTGTGATATTCAGTGGGCCTCACACAATCCAAGTGTCCAGTGTCCACAAGTGTCTGCAGAAATTCAAAATCTCCCTTATCCTGTAGTCACTTTTTTCACACCTGCTGCATCGAGCCTGTGACATAGCGCTGTGATATTCAGTGGGCCTCACACAATCCAAGTGTCCAGTGTCCACAAGTGTCTGCAGAAAATCTAAATGTCCCTTATCCTGTAGTCACTTTTTTCACACCTGTGCCATCGAGCCTGTGACATAGCGCTGTGATATTCAGTGGGCCTCACACAATCCAAGTGTCCAGTGTCCACAAGTGTCTGCAGAAATTCAAAATCTCCCAGAAATTCAAAATCTCCCTTAACCTGTAGTCACTTTTTTCACACCTGTGCCATCGAGCCTGTGACATAGCGCTGTGATATTCAGTGGGCCTCACACAATCCAAGTGTCCAGTGTCCACAAGTGTCTGCAGAAATTCAAAATCTCCCAGAAATTCAAAATCTCCCTTATCCTGTAGTCACTTTTTTCACACCTGTGCCATCGAGCCTGTGAGATAGCACTGTGATATTCAGTGGGCCTCACACAATCCAAGTGTCCAGTGTCCACAAGTGTCTGCAGAAATTCAAAATCTCCCTTATCCTGTAGTCACTTTTTTCACACCTGTGTCATCGAGCCTGTGACATAGCGCTGTGATATTCAGTGGGCCTCACACAATCCAAGTGTCCAGTGTCCACAAGTGTCTGCAGAAATTCAAAATCTCCCTTATCCTGTAGTCACTTTTTTCACACCTGCTGCATCGAGCCTGTGACATAGCGCTGTGATATTCAGTGGGCCTCACACAATCCAAGTGTCCAGTGTCCACAAGTGTCTGCAGAAAATCTAAATCTCCCTTATCCTGTAGTCACTTTTTTCACACCTGTGCCATCGAGCCTGTGACATAGCGCTGTGATATTCAGTGGGCCTCACACAATCCAAGTGTCCAGTGTCCACAAGTGTCTGCAGAAATTCAAAATCTCCCAGAAATTCAAAATCTCCCTTATCCTGTAGTCACTTTTTTCACACCTGTGCCATCGAGCCTGTGACATAGCGCTGTGATATTCAGTGGGCCTCACACAATCCAAGTGTCCAGTGTCCACAAGTGTCTGCAGAAATTCAAAATCTCCTAGAAATTCAAAATCTCCCTTATCCTGTAGTCAATTTTTTCACACCTGTGCCATCGAGCCTGTGACATAGCACTGTGATATTCAGTGGGCCTCACACAATCCAAGTGTCCAGTGTCCACAAGTGTATGCAGAAATTCAAAATCTCCCTTATCCTTTAGTCACTTTTTTCACACCTGTGCCATCGAGCCTGTGACATAGCGCTGTGATATTCAGTGGGCCTCACACAATCCAAGTGTCCAGTGTCCACAAGTGTCTGCAGAAATTCAAAATCTCCCTTATCCTGTAGTCACTTTTTTCACACCTGTGCCATCGAGCCTGTGACATAGCACTGTGATATTCAGTGGGCCTCACACAATCCAAGTGTCCAGTGTCCACAAGTGTCTGCAGAAATTCAAAATCTCCCTTATCCTGTAGTCACTTTTTTCACACCTGCTGCATCGAGCCTGTGACATAGCGCTGTGATATTCAGTGGGCCTCACACAATCCAAGTGTCCAGTGTCCACAAGTGTCTGCAGAAAATCTAAATCTCCCTTATCCTGTAGTCACTTTTTTCACACCTGTGCCATTGAGCCTGTGACATAGCGCTGTGATATTCAGTGGGCCTCACACAATCCAAGTGTCCAGTGTCCACAAGTGTCTGCAGAAATTCAAAATCTCCCAGAAATTCAAAATCTCCCTTATCCTGTAGTCACTTTTTTCACACCTGTGCCATCGAGCCTGTGAGATAGCACTGTGATATTCAGTGGGCCTCACACAATCCAAGTGTCCAGTGTCCACAAGTGTCTGCAGAAATTCAAAATCTCCCTTATCCTGTAGTCACTTTTTTCACACCTGTGTCATCGAGCCTGTGACATAGCGTTGTGATATTCAGTGGGCCTCACACAATCCAAGTGTCCAGTGTCCACAAGTGTCTGCATAAATTCAAAATCTCCCTTATCCTGTAGTCACTTTTTCACACCTGTGCCATCAAGCGTGTGACATAGCGCTGTGATATTCAGTGGGCCTCACACAATCCAAGTGTCCAGTGTCCACAAGTGTCTGCAGAAAATCTAAATCTCCCTTATCCTGTAGTCACTTTTTTCACACCTGTGCCATCGAGCCTGTGACATAGCGCTGTGATATTCAGTGGGCCTCACACAATCCAAGTGTCCAGTGTCCACAAGTGTCTGCAGAAATTCAAAATCTCCCAGAAATTCAAAATCTCCCTTATCCTGTAGTCACTTTTTTCACACCTGTGCCATCGAGCCTGTGACATAGCGCTGTGATATTCAGTGGGCCTCACACAATCCAAGTGTCCAGTGTCCACAAGTGTCTGCAGAAATTCAAAATCTCCTAGAAATTCAAAATCTCCCTTATCCTGTAGTCAATTTTTTCACACCTGTGCCATCGAGCCTGTGAGATAGCACTGTGATATTCAGTGGGCCTCACACAATCAAAGTGTCCAGTGTCCACAAGTGTCTGCAGAAATTCAAAATCTCCCTTATCCTGTAGTCACTTTTTTCACACCTGCTGCATCGAGCCTGTGACATAGCACTGTGATATTCAGTGGGCCTCACACAATCCAAGTGTCCAGTGTCCACAAGTGTCTGCAGAAAATCTAAATCTCCCTTATCCTGTAGTCACTTTTTTCACACCTGTGCCATCGAGCCTGTGACATAGCGCTGTGATATTCAGTGGGCCTCACACAATCCAAGTGTCCAGTGTCCACAAGTGTCTGCAGAAATTCAAAATCTCCCAGAAATTCAAAATCTCCCTTATCCTGTAGTCACTTTTTTCACACCTGTGCCATCGAGCCTGTGACATAGCACTGTGATATTCAGTGGGCCTCACACAATCCAAGTGTCCAGTGTCCACAAGTGTCTGCAGAAATTCAAAATCTCCCTTATCCTGTAGTCACTTTTTTCACACCTGCTGCATCGAGCCTGTGACATAGCACTGTGATATTCAGTGGGCCTCACACAATCCAAGTGTCCAGTGTCCACAAGTGTCTGCAGAAAATCTAAATCTCCCTTATCCTGTAGTCACTTTTTTCACACCTGTGCCATTGAGCCTGTGACATAGCACTGTGATATTCAGTGGGCCTCACACAATCCAAGTGTCCAGTGTCCACAAGTGTCTGCAGAAATTCAAAATCTCCCTTATCCTTTAGTCACTTTTTTCACACCTGTGCCATCGAGCCTGTGACATAGCGCTGTGATATTCAGTGGGCCTCACACAATCCAAGTGTCCAGTGTCCACAAGTGTCTGCAGAAATTCAAAATCTCCCTTATCCTGTAGTCACTTTTTTCACACCTGTGCCATCGAGCCTGTGACATAGCACTGTGATATTCAGTGGGCCTCACTCAGTCCAAGTGTCCAGTGTCCACAAGTGTCTGCAGAAATTCAAAATCTCCCTTATCCTGTAGTCACTTTTTTCACACCTGCTGCATCGAGCCTGTGACATAGCGCTGTGATATTCAGTGGGCCTCACACAATCCAAGTGTCCAGTGTCCACAAGTGTCTGCAGAAAATCTAAATCTCCCTTATCCTGTAGTCACTTTTTTCACACCTGTGCCATCGAGCCTGTGACATAGCGCTGTGATATTCAGTGGGCCTCACACAATCCAAGTGTCCAGTGTCCACAAGTGTCTGCAGAAATTCAAAATCTCCCAGAAATTCAAAATCTCCCTTATCCTGTAGTCACTTTTTTCACACCTGTGCCATCGAGCCTGTGACATAGCGCTGTGATATTCAGTGGGCCTCACACAATCCAAGTGTCCAGTGTCCACAAGTGTCTGCAGAAATTCAAAATCTCCTAGAAATTCAAAATCTCCCTTATCCTGTAGTCAATTTTTTCACACCTGTGCCATCGAGCCTGTGAGATAGCACTGTGATATTCAGTGGGCCTCACACAATCAAAGTGTCCAGTGTCCACAAGTGTCTGCAGAAATTCAAAATCTCCCTTATCCTGTAGTCACTTTTTTCACACCTGCTGCATCGAGCCTGTGACATAGCACTGTGATATTCAGTGGGCCTCACACAATCCAAGTGTCCAGTGTCCACAAGTGTCTGCAGAAAATCTAAATCTCCCTTATCCTGTAGTCACTTTTTTCACACCTGTGCCATCGAGCCTGTGACATAGCGCTGTGATATTCAGTGGGCCTCACACAATCCAAGTGTCCAGTGTCCACAAGTGTCTGCAGAAATTCAAAATCTCCCAGAAATTCAAAATCTCCCTTATCCTGTAGTCACTTTTTTCACACCTGTGCCATCGAGCCTGTGACATAGCACTGTGATATTCAGTGGGCCTCACACAATCCAAGTGTCCAGTGTCCACAAGTGTCTGCAGAAATTCAAAATCTCCCTTATCCTGTAGTCACTTTTTTCACACCTGCTGCATCGAGCCTGTGACATAGCACTGTGATATTCAGTGGGCCTCACACAATCCAAGTGTCCAGTGTCCACAAGTGTCTGCAGAAAATCTAAATCTCCCTTATCCTGTAGTCACTTTTTTCACACCTGTGCCATTGAGCCTGTGACATAGCACTGTGATATTCAGTGGGCCTCACACAATCCAAGTGTCCAGTGTCCACAAGTGTCTGCAGAAATTCAAAATCTCCCTTATCCTTTAGTCACTTTTTTCACACCTGTGCCATCGAGCCTGTGACATAGCGCTGTGATATTCAGTGGGCCTCACACAATCCAAGTGTCCAGTGTCCACAAGTGTCTGCAGAAATTCAAAATCTCCCTTATCCTGTAGTCACTTTTTTCACACCTGTGCCATCGAGCCTGTGACATAGCACTGTGATATTCAGTGGGCCTCACTCAGTCCAAGTGTCCAGTGTCCACAAGTGTCTGCAGAAATTCAAAATCTCCCTTATCCTGTAGTCACTTTTTTCACACCTGCTGCATCGAGCCTGTGACATAGCGCTGTGATATTCAGTGGGCCTCACACAATCCAAGTGTCCAGTGTCCACAAGTGTCTGCAGAAAATCTAAATCTCCCTTATCCTGTAGTCACTTTTTTCACACCTGTGCCATCGAGCCTGTGACATAGCGCTGTGATATTCAGTGGGCCTCACACAATCCAAGTGTCCAGTGTCCACAAGTGTCTGCAGAAATTCAAAATCTCCCAGAAATTCAAAATCTCCCTTATCCTGTAGTCACTTTTTTCACACCTGTGCCATCGAGCCTGTGAGATAGCACTGTGATATTCAGTGGGCCTCACACAATCCAAGTGTCCAGTGTCCACAAGTGTCTGCAGAAATTCAAAATCTCCCTTATCCTGTAGTCACTTTTTTCATACCTGTATCATCGAGCCTGTGACATAGCGCTGTGATATTCAGTGGGCCTCACACAATCCAAGTGTCCAGTGTCCACAAGTGTCTGCATAAATTCAAAATCTCCCTTATCCTGTATTCACTTTTTCACACCTGTGCCATCAAGCGTGTGACATAGCGCTGTGATATTCAGTGGGCCTCACACAATCCAAGTGTCCAGTGTCCACAAGTGTCTGCAGAAATTCAAAATCTCCCTTATCCTGTAGTCACTTTTTTCACACCTGCTGCATCGAGCCTGTGACTTAGCGCTGTGATATTCAGTGGGCCTCACACAATCCAAGTGTCCAGTGTCCACAAGTGTCTGCAGAAAATCTAAATCTCCCTTATCCTGTAGTCACTTTTTTCACACCTGTGCCATCGAGCCTGTGACATAGCGCTGTGATATTCAGTGGGCCTCACACAATCCAAGTGTCCAGTGTCCACAAGTGTCTGCAGAAATTCAAAATCTCCCAGAAATTCAAAATCTCCCTTATCCTGTAGTCACTTTTTTCACACCTGTGCCATCGAGCCTGTGACATAGCACTGTGATATTCAGTGGGCCTCACACAATCCAAGTGTCCAGTGTCCACAAGTGTCTGCAGAAATTCAAAATCTCCCTTATCCTGTAGTCACTTTTTTCACACCTGCTGCATCGAGCCTGTGACATAGCACTGTGATATTCAGTGGGCCTCACACAATCCAAGTGTCCAGTGTCCACAAGTGTCTGCAGAAAATCTAAATCTCCCTTATCCTGTAGTCACTTTTTTCACACCTGTGCCATTGAGCCTGTGACATAGCACTGTGATATTCAGTGGGCCTCACACAATCCAAGTGTCCAGTGTCCACAAGTGTCTGCAGAAATTCAAAATCTCCCTTATCCTTTAGTCACTTTTTTCACACCTGTGCCATCGAGCCTGTGACATAGCGCTGTGATATTCAGTGGGCCTCACACAATCCAAGTGTCCAGTGTCCACAAGTGTCTGCAGAAATTCAAAATCTCCCTTATCCTGTAGTCACTTTTTTCACACCTGTGCCATCGAGCCTGTGACATAGCACTGTGATATTCAGTGGGCCTCACTCAATCCAAGTGTCCAGTGTCCACAAGTGTCTGCAGAAATTCAAAATCTCCCTTATCCTGTAGTCACTTTTTTCACACCTGCTGCATCGAGCCTGTGACATAGCGCTGTGATATTCAGTGGGCCTCACACAATCCAAGTGTCCAGTGTCCACAAGTGTCTGCAGAAAATCTAAATCTCCCTTATCCTGTAGTCACTTTTTTCACACCTGTGCCATCGAGCCTGTGACATAGCGCTGTGATATTCAGTGGGCCTCACACAATCCAAGTGTCCAGTGTCCACAAGTGTCTGCAGAAATTCAAAATCTCCCAGAAATTCAAAATCTCCCTTATCCTGTAGTCACTTTTTTCACACCTGTGCCATCGAGCCTGTGAGATAGCACTGTGATATTCAGTGGGCCTCACACAATCCAAGTGTCCAGTGTCCACAAGTGTCTGCAGAAATTCAAAATCTCCCTTATCCTGTAGTCACTTTTTTCATACCTGTATCATCGAGCCTGTGACATAGCGCTGTGATATTCAGTGGGCCTCACACAATCCAAGTGTCCAGTGTCCACAAGTGTCTGCATAAATTCAAAATCTCCCTTATCCTGTATTCACTTTTTCACACCTGTGCCATCAAGCGTGTGACATAGCGCTGTGATATTCAGTGGGCCTCACACAATCCAAGTGTCCAGTGTCCACAAGTGTCTGCAGAAATTCAAAATCTCCCTTATCCTGTAGTCACTTTTTTCACACCTGCTGCATCGAGCCTGTGACATAGCGCTGTGATATTCAGTGGGCCTCACACAATCCAAGTGTCCAGTGTCCACAAGTGTCTGCAGAAAATCTAAATCTCCCTTATCCTGTAGTCACTTTTTTCACACCTGTGCCATCGAGCCTGTGACATAGCGCTGTGATATTCAGTGGGCCTCACACAATCCAAGTGTCCAGTGTCCACAAGTGTCTGCAGAAATTCAAAATCTCCCTTATCCTGTAGTCACTTTTTTCACACCTGTGCCATCGAGCCTGTGACATAGCACTGTGATATTCAGTGGGCCTCACACAATCCAAGTGTCCAGTGTCCACAAGTGTCTGCAGAAATTCAAAATCTCCCAGAAATTCAAAATCTCCCTTATCCTGTAGTCACTTTTTTCACACCTGTGCCATCGAGCCTGTGACATAGCACTGTGATATTCAGTGGGCCTCACACAATCCAAGTGTCCAGTGTCCACAAGTGTATGCAGAAATTCAAAATCTCCCTTATCCTTTAGTCACTTTTTTCACACCTGTGCCATCGAGCCTGTGACATAGCGCTGTGATATTCAGTGGGCCTCACACAATCCAAGTGTCCAGTGTCCACAAGTGTCTGCAGAAATTCAAAATCTCCCTTATCCTGTAGTCACTTTTTTCACACCTGTGCCATCGAGCCTGTGACATAGCACTGTGATATTCAGTGGGCCTCACACAATCCAAGTGTCCAGTGTCCACAAGTGTCTGCAGAAATTCAAAATCTCCCTTATCCTGTAGTCACTTTTTTCACACCTGCTGCATCGAGCCTGTGACATAGCGCTGTGATATTCAGTGGGCCTCACACAATCCAAGTGTCCAGTGTCCACAAGTGTCTGCAGAAAATCTAAATCTCCCTTATCCTGTAGTCACTTTTTTCACACCTGTGCCATTGAGCCTGTGACATAGCGCTGTGATATTCAGTGGGCCTCACACAATCCAAGTGTCCAGTGTCCACAAGTGTCTGCAGAAATTCAAAATCTCCCAGAAATTCAAAATCTCCCTTATCCTGTAGTCACTTTTTTCACACCTGTGCCATCGAGCCTGTGAGATAGCACTGTGATATTCAGTGGGCCTCACACAATCCAAGTGTCCAGTGTCCACAAGTGTCTGCAGAAATTCAAAATCTCCCTTATCCTGTAGTCACTTTTTTCACACCTGTGTCATCGAGCCTGTGACATAGCGTTGTGATATTCAGTGGGCCTCACACAATCCAAGTGTCCAGTGTCCACAAGTGTCTGCATAAATTCAAAATCTCCCTTATCCTGTAGTCACTTTTTCACACCTGTGCCATCAAGCGTGTGACATAGCGCTGTGATATTCAGTGGGCCTCACACAATCCAAGTGTCCAGTGTCCACAAGTGTCTGCAGAAAATCTAAATCTCCCTTATCCTGTAGTCACTTTTTTCACACCTGTGCCATCGAGCCTGTGACATAGCGCTGTGATATTCAGTGGGCCTCACACAATCCAAGTGTCCAGTGTCCACAAGTGTCTGCAGAAATTCAAAATCTCCCAGAAATTCAAAATCTCCCTTATCCTGTAGTCACTTTTTTCACACCTGTGCCATCGAGCCTGTGACATAGCGCTGTGATATTCAGTGGGACTCACACAATCCAAGTGTCCAGTGTCCAAAAGTGTCTGCAGAAATTCAAAATCTCCTAGAAATTCAAAATCTCCCTTATCCTGTAGTCAATTTTTTCACACCTGTGCCATCGAGCCTGTGAGATAGCACTGTGATATTCAGTGGGCCTCACACAATCCAAGTGTCCAGTGTCCACAAGTGTCTGCAGAAATTCAAAATCTCCCTTATCCTGTAGTCACTTTTTTCACACCTGCTGCATCGAGCCTGTGACATAGCACTGTGATATTCAGTGGGCCTCACACAATCCAAGTGTCCAGTGTCCACAAGTGTCTGCAGAAAATCTAAATCTCCCTTATCCTGTAGTCACTTTTTTCACACCTGTGCCATCGAGCCTGTGACATAGCGCTGTGATATTCAGTGGGCCTCACACAATCCAAGTGTCCAGTGTCCACAAGTGTCTGCAGAAATTCAAAATCTCCCAGAAATTCAAAATCTCCCTTATCCTGTAGTCACTTTTTTCACACCTGTGCCATCGAGCCTGTGACATAGCACTGTGATATTCAGTGGGCCTCACACAATCCAAGTGTCCATTGTCCACAAGTGTCTGCAGAAATTCAAAATCTCCCTTATCCTGTAGTCACTTTTTTCACACCTGCTGCATCGAGCCTGTGACATAGCACTGTGATATTCAGTGGGCCTCACACAATCCAAGTGTCCAGTGTCCACAAGTGTCTGCAGAAAATCTAAATCTCCCTTATCCTGTAGTCACTTTTTTCACACCTGTGCCATTGAGCCTGTGACATAGCACTGTGATATTCAGTGGGCCTCACACAATCCAAGTGTCCAGTGTCCACAAGTGTCTGCAGAAATTCAAAATCTCCCTTATCCTTTAGTCACTTTTTTCACACCTGTGCCATCGAGCCTGTGACATAGCGCTGTGATATTCAGTGGGCCTCACACAATCCAAGTGTCCAGTGTCCACAAGTGTCTGCAGAAATTCAAAATCTCCCTTATCCTGTAGTCACTTTTTTCACACCTGTGCCATCGAGCCTGTGACATAGCACTGTGATATTCAGTGGGCCTCACTCAATCCAAGTGTCCAGTGTCCACAAGTGTCTGCAGAAATTCAAAATCTCCCTTATCCTGTAGTCACTTTTTTCACACCTGCTGCATCGAGCCTGTGACATAGCGCTGTGATATTCAGTGGGCCTCACACAATCCAAGTGTCCAGTGTCCACAAGTGTCTGCAGAAAATCTAAATCTCCCTTATCCTGTAGTCACTTTTTTCACACCTGTGCCATCGAGCCTGTGACATAGCGCTGTGATATTCAGTGGGCCTCACACAATCCAAGTGTCCAGTGTCCACAAGTGTCTGCAGAAATTCAAAATCTCCCAGAAATTCAAAATCTCCCTTATCCTGTAGTCACTTTTTTCACACCTGTGCCATCGAGCCTGTGAGATAGCACTGTGATATTCAGTGGGCCTCACACAATCCAAGTGTCCAGTGTCCACAAGTGTCTGCAGAAATTCAAAATCTCCCTTATCCTGTAGTCACTTTTTTCATACCTGTATCATCGAGCCTGTGACATAGCGCTGTGATATTCAGTGGGCCTCACACAATCCAAGTGTCCAGTGTCCACAAGTGTCTGCATAAATTCAAAATCTCCCTTATCCTGTATTCACTTTTTCACACCTGTGCCATCAAGCGTGTGACATAGCGCTGTGATATTCAGTGGGCCTCACACAATCCAAGTGTCCAGTGTCCACAAGTGTCTGCAGAAATTCAAAATCTCCCTTATCCTGTAGTCACTTTTTTCACACCTGCTGCATCGAGCCTGTGACATAGCGCTGTGATATTCAGTGGGCCTCACACAATCCAAGTGTCCAGTGTCCACAAGTGTCTGCAGAAAATCTAAATCTCCCTTATCCTGTAGTCACTTTTTTCACACCTGTGCCATCGAGCCTGTGACATAGCGCTGTGATATTCAGTGGGCCTCACACAATCCAAGTGTCCAGTGTCCACAAGTGTCTGCAGAAATTCAAAATCTCCCAGAAATTCAAAATCTCCCTTAACCTGTAGTCACTTTTTTCACACCTGTGCCATCGAGCCTGTGACATAGCGCTGTGATATTCAGTGGGCCTCACACAATCCAAGCGTCCAGTGTCCACAAGTGTCTGCAGAAATTCAAAATCTCCCAGAAATTCAAAATCTCCCTTATCCTGTAGTCACTTTTTTCACACCTGTGCCATCAAGCCTGTGAGATAGCACTGTGATATTCAGTGGGCCTCACACAATCCAAGTGTCCAGTGTCCACAAGTGTCTGCAGAAATTCAAAATCTCCCTTATCCTGTAGTCACTTTTTTCACACCTGTGTCATCGAGCCTGTGACATAGCGCTGTGATATTCAGTGGGCCTCACACAATCCAAGTGTCCAGTGTCCACAAGTGTCTGCAGAAATTCAAAATCTCCCTTATCCTGTAGTCACTTTTTTCACACCTGCTGCATCGAGCCTGTGACATAGCGCTGTGATATTCAGTGGGCCTCACACAATCCAAGTGTCCAGTGTCCACAAGTGTCTGCAGAAATTCAAAATCTCCCATATCCTGTAGTCACTTTTTTCACACCTGTGCCATTGAGCCTGTGACATAGCACTGTGATATTCAGTGGGCCTCACACAATCCAAGTGTCCAGTGTCCACAAGTGTCTGCAGAAATTCAAAATCTCCCTTATCCTGTAGTCACTTTTTTCACACCTGCTGCATCGAGCCTGTGACATAGCACTGTGATATTCAGTGGGCCTCACACAATCCAAGTGTCCAGTGTCCACAAGTGTCTGCAGAAAATCTAAATCTCCCTTATCCTGTAGTCACTTTTTTCACACCTGTGCCATCGAGCCTGTGACATAGCGCTGTGATATTCAGTGGGCCTCACACAATCCAAGTGTCCAGTGTCCACAAGTGTCTGCAGAAATTCAAAATCTCCCTTATCCTGTAGTCACTTTTTTCACACCTGTGCCATCGAGCCTGTGACATAGCCCTGTGATATTCAGTGGGCCTCACACAATCCAAGTGTCCAGTGTCCACAAGTGTCTGCAGAAATTCAAAATCTCCCAGAAATTCAAAATCTCCCTTATCCTGTAGTCACTTTTTTCACACCTGTGCCATCGAGCCTGTGACATAGCACTGTGATATTCAGTGGGCCTCACACAATCCAAGTGTCCAGTGTCCACAAGTGTATGCAGAAATTCAAAATCTCCCTTATCCTTTAGTCACTTTTTTCACACCTGTGCCATCGAGCCTGTGACATAGCGCTGTGATATTCAGTGGGCCTCACACAATCCAAGTGTCCAGTGTCCACAAGTGTCTGCAGAAATTCAAAATCTCCCTTATCCTGTAGTCACTTTTTTCACACCTGTGCCATCGAGCCTGTGACATAGCACTGTGATATTCAGTGGGCCTCACACAATCCAAGTGTCCAGTGTCCACAAGTGTCTGCAGAAATTCAAAATCTCCCTTATCCTGTAGTCACTTTTTTCACACCTGCTGCATCGAGCCTGTGAAATAGCGCTGTGATATTCAGTGGGCCTCACACAATCCAAGTGTCCAGTGTCCACAAGTGTCTGCAGAAAATCTAAATCTCCCTTATCCTGTAGTCACTTTTTTCACACCTGTGCCATCGAGCCTGTGACATAGCGCTGTGATATTCAGTGGGCCTCACACAATCCAAGTGTCCAGTGTCCACAAGTGTCTGCAGAAATTCAAAATCTCCCAGAAATTCAAAATCTCCCTTATCCTGTAGTCACTTTTTTCACACCTGTGCCATCGAGCCTGTGAGATAGCACTGTGATATTCAGTGGGCCTCACACAATCCATGTGTCCAGTGTCCACAAGTGTCTGCAGAAATTCAAAATCTCCCTTATCCTGTAGTCACTTTTTTCATACCTGTGTCATCGAGCCTGTGACATAGCGCTGTGATATTCAGTGGGCCTCACACAATCCAAGTGTCCAGTGTTCACAAGTGTCTGCATAAATTCAAAATCTCCCTTATCCTGTATTCACTTTTTCACACCTGTGCCATCAAGCGTGTGACATAGCGCTGTGATATTCAGTGGGCCTCACACAATCCAAGTGTCCAGTGTCCACAAGTGTCTGCAGAAATTCAAAATCTCCCTTATCCTGTAGTCACTTTTTTCACACCTGCTGCATCGAGCCTGTGACATAGCGCTGTGATATTCAGTGGGCCTCACACAATCCAAGTGTCCAGTGTCCACAAGTGTCTGCAGAAAATCTAAATCTCCCTTATCCTGTAGTCACTTTTTTCACACCTGTGCCATCGAGCCTGTGACATAGCGCTGTGATATTCAGTGGGCCTCACACAATCCAAGTGTCCAGTGTCCACAAGTGTCTGCAGAAATTCAAAATCTCCCAGAAATTCAAAATCTCCCTTAACCTGTAGTCACTTTTTTCACACCTGTGCCATCGAGCCTGTGACATAGCGCTGTGATATTCAGTGGGCCTCACACAATCCAAGTGTCCAGTGTCCACAAGTGTCTGCAGAAATTCAAAATCTCCCAGAAATTCAAAATCTCCCTTATCCTGTAGTCACTTTTTTCACACCTGTGCCATCGAGCCTGTGAGATAGCACTGTGATATTCAGTGGGCCTCACACAATCCAAGTGTCCAGTGTCCACAAGTGTCTGCAGAAATTCAAAATCTCCCTTATCCTGTAGTCACTTTTTTCACACCTGTGTCATCGAGCCTGTGACATAGCGCTGTGATATTCAGTGGGCCTCACACAATCCAAGTGTCCAGTGTCCACAAGTGTCTGCAGAAATTCAAAATCTCCCTTATCCTGTAGTCACTTTTTTCACACCTGCTGCATCGAGCCTGTGACATAGCGCTGTGATATTCAGTGGGCCTCACACAATCCAAGTGTCCAGTGTCCACAAGTGTCTGCAGAAAATCTAAATCTCCCTTATCCTGTAGTCACTTTTTTCACACCTGTGCCATCGAGCCTGTGACATAGCGCTGTGATATTCAGTGGGCCTCACACAATCCAAGTGTCCAGTGTCCACAAGTGTCTGCAGAAATTCAAAATCTCCCAGAAATTCAAAATCTCCCTTAACCTGTAGTCACTTTTTTCACACCTGTGCCATCGAGCCTGTGACATAGCGCTGTGATATTCAGTGGGCCTCAAACAATCCAAGTGTCCAGTGTCCACAAGTGTCTGCAGAAATTCAAAATCTCCCAGAAATTCAAAATCTCCCTTATCCTGTAGTCACTTTTTTCACACCTGTGCTATCGAGCCTGTGACATAGCGCTGTGATATTCAGTGGGCCTCACACAATCCAAGTGTCCATTGTCCACAAGTGTCTGCAGAAAATCTTAATCTCCCCTGTCCTATAGACACCTTGTACCTTGTTTTACATTACTATGTAGTTTGTAGGATTTTGTCTACATTTCTACCTAAAATGAGGAAGGCTGGTGGAAGAGGCCGTGGAATTGGGCGGGGGTTGGCAGCTGGTAATGATGGTGTTGGTGGTGGATCTGATGGTAGTGGCAAAAGCAAAATAGGACCGAATGCAGGAGGTCTTGAGCCTACATCATCGTCTGGCTCCATAAGGCTTCGAAGGCTTAGTTTTCTAGGAGTTGGCAAACCGCTTTTAACGCCAGAGCATCAGGAAAAAGTTTTGTCTTACATTGCTGACTCAGCCTCCAGCTCTATCGCCTCCTCTTCTGAAGTTGTAAAAAGTAAAAGCACTGAGTCGTCATTGGAGGCTCATGTTCATGAACCACACCTTTCCTTGTGTCCTTCACCACAACCAAGATGGAAGGATGACGCAGGCCATACTACTGATTACTCCATGGAGCTGTTTTCACATACCATGCCTGGATTATCAAGTGAAATGGTGAATTACCCAGGCCAAGATGAATCTGACATGGAGTGCACTGATGCACAGCCGCTGATAGATGATTCTGCTGGTACATTCACTCAGAGCACTACATTGTCCTCGCAGTGTACAGAGCCAGATTCTGACCCTGATGAGACTCAGGTGCCCCTTCCCGCACACTATACCACCATACACGGTGACACAGAGGAAGGTGCACATGACATTGAAGAGGAGGTGATGGATGACCCAGTTGTTGACCCAGGTTGGCATCCATTGGGGGAAGAGGGTGCTGCTTCCAATAGCTCTGATGAGGAGCATCCACAGCAGACATCAACATCGCAACAGCTGTTATCTGGCAGGCCCGGAGCACTCCAAAGACAGGTTCCAAAAATCAAAAGTGTTGCTGGACACCTTGTCCAGAGGGTCAAAACATCACAGCGTGCTAGGCCGCAAAATGTCTGCCAATGTAGGAAGAGTGCAGTGTGGCACTTTTTTGAACAAAATCCTCATGATCAGGCCAAGGTTATCTGTAAGAAGTGCGCAAAGACCTTTAGCCGAGGGAAAAATCTGAAAAATTTGAATACCAATTGCATGCTTAGACATTTAACCAGCATGCACTTGCAAGCGTGGACACAACACCAAACCTCAAGTGCCACATGTGCAACTGATCACAAAGAAGGTAGTCAGCAACGCTACATTGTTTCCCCCACTGTAAGCCCACCGGTTAGCACAGCAGCAAATGTTGAGGTGTCGTTGCAAGGCCACAGCAGTCAGGGAATCCCACTGTTATATCAACGAAATACTGAATCTAGGCCATCAGAAAGAACACCAACTCCATCACCATCATCAACCCTCTCTCAGTCCGCCCTGTTCACCGCTACTTCCACCATATGCAGCTCTCAAGTCCAGCTCACCCTCCCAGACACTATGAGTAGGTCAAGAAAGTACTCAGTCTCTCATCCGCGTACACTGGGTTTGAATGCCCACATTGCCAAACTAATCTCGTTTGAGATGATGCCCTATCGGTTGGTGGAAAGCGCAGCTTTCCGCGAACTCATGGCCTATGCAGTACCACGCTATGACCTACCCAGTCGCCACTTCTTCTCTCGCAAAGCCATCCCAGCCCTCCACCATCATGTGAAAGACCACATTGTCCATGCACTCAAGCAGTCAGTGAGTGGAAAGGTGCACCTCACAACTGATGCATGGTCCAGTCAGCATGGCCAGGGCCGTTACGTGTCCATCACTGCGCACTGGGTTAATGTGGTGGATGCAGGGTCCACAGGGGACAGCGGTGGTGGGACAGTGCTGCCTAGCCCTCGGTATAGGAAGCAGTTGGCTGTAGGCGTTCCACCCTCCTCCTCCTCCTCCTCCTCCAGAAGCGAAAGCTCGTCCACAGAGCGCAGTCGTACAAGCACTCCATCTGCAGCTGCCACTGTTGCACACAAGGTCTCCCCCTATCGAGCAGATAGTGGAAAGCGTCAGCAGGCTGTGTTGCAGATGATGTGTTTGTGCGACAGACACACCACCGAGGTGCTGGCCGAGTACTTGAAGCGACAAACTGAGTCAAGGCTGGGCAGTGTACATCTTGAGGCAGGCAAGGTAGTTAGTGATAACGGCCGTAATTTTGTGGCAGCCATAGCCCTTTCAAAACTCAGCCACATACCTTGCTTGGCTCACACCTTGAACCTGGTGGTGAAGTGCTTCCTCAAAAATTATCCGGAGTTAACAGCCCTGCTCCATAAGGTGCGATGACTGTGCACGCACATCCGCCGGTCGCCTGTACACTCCGTTCGTATGCAGAAGCTGCAGCGATTGCTCCACCTTCCCAACCACCGCCTCATTATCGACATTGCAACAAGGTGGAACTCCACCCTGCACATGGTGGAGCGGCTGTGCGAGCAGAGGCAGGCCATAATGCATTTGTGGGAGGATACACGGCCAAGCACTTTGAGAGCAGACATGGAGTTGACAGGTGTGCAGTGGTCGAAGCTGAAAGACCTCTGTAAAGTCCTTCAGTGTTTTGAGGAATGCACACGGCTGGTAAGCGCAGACGACGCCATCCTAAGCATGAGCATCCCACTTATGCGTCTGCTCATGCAAACTTTGACGCACCTTAAGGAGCAGGCGTCTGCAGCCAATGTTGATGAGGAGGAAGAGGTGGAGGGAATCCTTGATGACATTCAGCCATTATCTGCTCAGGGACCTCTCCTGGACGAGTTGGAGGAAGAAGAGGAGGAGGAGGATGATGATGGGGATGATTACTTAGGGGAGGAGGATGCATCTCGTGGGGCAAGTGAAAATGTTGGCGTGGCAAGGTCTGGTACAGGGTTTGTGCGTGACTGGAGGGATGTGGATTTGCCAGAAAGTGCTCCTCCAACCAGCACTCGCAGTGCATCATTGACACCGTGAACATTGGCCCACATGTCAGATTATGCCTTGCAGATCCTAAAAAGGGACCCCCGCATTGCCAAAATGATGAACGATGACGACTACTGTTTGGCCAGCATCCTGGATCCACGCTATAAAGGCAAATTACAAAACATCATGCCACAGGAGAACCTTGACCTAATATTGGCTAATAAACAAGCAACTCTGGTAAATCGGTTGCTTGAGGCATTCCCAGCACACAGCAGCGGTGATGGTTCTCACATGAGCCGTACGGGCCGGGGGCAGCTTGGCAGAGGTGTTCATGGTGCACACAGCAGAAGTGGCGTTGGAGACAGGGGTTTCATGACAATGTTGTGGACTGATTTTTCAAGTACCGCTCACACAACTGGTAATACAGCATCGATGGAAAGTGACAGGAGACAGCCGTTGTCAACTATGGTTACAAACTATTTTTCCTCCCATATCGATGTTCTCCCACACAGGTCATTCCCCTTTGACTATTGGGCTGCTAAACTGGACACCTGGCCTGAATTGGCACAATATGCCTTACAGGAGCTCGCTTGCCCAGCTGCAAGTGTGCTATCGGAAAGAGTCTTCAGTGCAGCTGGATCAATCCTGACAGAAAGAAGGACCCGTCTGTCAACCCAAAATGTGGATGATCTAACCTTCATTAAAATGAACCATGCATGGGTTTCCAAGGATTTTGTCCCACCTTCCCCTGATGACACATAGGGTGACAGAAAAATGGCTTGCTTTGGTCCACCTCTTCCTGGGACTTGACCTATTTCGCCTTTTGCATCAGCTGAATGTCCAACATCAACATATGCCACTTTCTAAAACTCCCTAACTGTGCTGCCTCCCACCCCATGGCCGGGGTCACCACCTAGCGCACGACACCGTGTGAGTGCCGTTGCCCTGGACAGGTGGGTAGGCCGACTCTTTGGCGCGGGCACTGGCACAGGGTCCCTCATAGTGCAATCAAGTGTCTCTGACGGTGGTGGTGCACACCCGCCGTCAGACACACCGCCGTACTATGAGGGGCCCAGTGCCAGTACCGACACCCACGAGTGGGCCCCCCTTGCTTGGGCAGGGCCCCAGCATTTGCAATCTTTACCTCTCCTTGCTACTCCGCTGTGTAGTCTGGGCCTTCAAATCCATACTGTGCCTGACACCATCTGAGCCTGCCTCCTGATGTATAGACATATCTTTTGAATGTGTACGCTATCCATACATGTTATCCGGGGATACGGTACCCTTTCTCACATTTGTGCAATCACATGCAAGCCATACTGGGCCTAACACCGTCTGAGCCTGCCTCCTGAGACATATCTTTTGAATGTGTACGCTATCCATACATGTTATCCGGGGATACGGTACCCTTTCTCACCTTTGTGCAATCACTTGCAAGCCATACTGGGCCTAACACCGTCTGAGCCTGCCTCCTGATGTATAGACATATCTTTTGAATGTGTACGCTATCCATACATGTTATCCGGGGATACGGTACCCTTTCTCACCTTTGTGCAATCACTTGCAAGCCATACTGGGCCTTACACCGTCTGAGCCTGCCTCCTGATGTATAGACATATCTTTTGAATGTGTACGCTATCCATACATGTTATCCGGGGATACGGTACCCTTTCTCACCTTTGTGCAATCACTTGCAAGCCATACTGGGCCTTACACTGTCTGAGCCTGCCTCCTGATGTATAGACATATCTTTTGAATGTGTACGCTATCCATACATGTTATCGGGGGATACGGTACCCTTTCTCACCTTTGTGCAATCACTTGCAAGCCATACTGGGCCTTACACTGTCTGAGCCTGCCTCCTGATGTATAGACATATCTTTTGAATGTGTACGCTATCCATACATGTTATCGGGGGATACGGTACCCTTTCTCACCTTTGTGCAATCACTTGCAAGCCATACTGGGCCTAACACCGTCTGAGCCTGCCTCCTGATGTATAGACATATCTTTTGAATGTGTACGCTATCCATACATGTTATCGGGGGATACGGTACCCTTTCCCACCTTTGTGCAATCACTTGCAAGCCATACTGGGCCTTACACCGTCTGAGCCTGCCTCCTGATGTATAGACATATCTTTTGAATGTGTACGCTATCCATACATGTTATCCGGGGATACGGTACCCTTTCTCACCTTTGTGCAATCACGTGCAAGCCATACTGGGCCTAACACCGTCTGAGCCTGCCTCCTGATGTATAGACATATCTTTTGAATGTGTACGCTATCCATACATGTTATCGGGGGATATGGTACCCTTTCTCACCTTTGTGCAATCACTTGCAAGCCATACTGGGCCTTACACCGTCTGAGCCTGCCTCCTGATGTATAGACATATCTTTTGAATGTGTACGCTATCCATACATGTTATCCGGGGATACGGTACCCTTTCTCACCTTTGTGCAATCACTTGCAAGCCATACTGGGCCTTACACCGTCTGAGCCTGCCTCCTGATGTATAGACATATCTTTTGAATGTGTACGCTATCCATACATGTTATCGGGGGATACGGTACCCTTTCTCACCTTTGTGCAATCACTTGCAAGCCATACTGGGCCTTACACCGTCTGATCCTGCCTCCTGATGTATAGACATATCTTTTGAATGTGTACGCTATCCATACATGTTATCCGGGGATACGGTACCCTTTCTCACCTTTGTGCAATCACGTGTAACCCATACTGGGCGTGAGTACGGCTGGCGAGCTGTTAAGCAAGCTACAGCACCTGTGGTTTGTACACGTAAGTTTTTCATTTTTTTCAGGAATGACGGTTAGGCCTAATTCCGGACCTGCGGTTGACCTGCACTTACTGGGAAATCATCGTTCGCGAGTAATAATTGTAATCAGTGATCCCCATCACTAACGTTGTTCAGCGGGTTATCTGCACCTGTAAGCGACAAATGCTGGCCTTTTCAGTGTAGCGCACATGCAGCCACGGACATGTAAGGGCATGACACACCAGTTATTGGCCAATCTCATGTGCCAGAGCCTCACGTGTCCCTCTAGTAAGCCGGACTCGGACCGCGGGGCATGACGGAGTCTCGTTCGTTAACGGAATTAAGCTTGCAATGTGTGCATCTGTTCTGTAGCTGGCATGGTTGAGGTTGCCCGTGTTGAGTCAAATTACGCCGTAGGCTCCACTCCTAGTGGTGCCCTTCTGGACATTCCTTTAAGGTTCAGCTTTGCAACCATACTGCCCACGTAAAACAAACACTTTGCCTTCATGAACGCTGTTTGGAGGGTCATGACTCGTGGGAATAACGCCGCCCAATCAGTTAACCTGCTAGAGAGATCCTTCGTTGCTCCCAAGCATGACATCACACTCCCTAGGAGGAAGGTAATGCCACTGTGGCGACTGTACTCCTGGGGGCGACACAAGTGCACTGATGCCCAGCCACTGCTCGATGAATCTGCTGGTACATTGACCCAGACCACTACATTCCCCTCGCACGCTACCCGGCCTGAATCTGACCCTGATGAAACTCAGGTTACCCTTCCCATATACAGTTCCATCTTACACGGTGACAAAGAGGAAGCTGCAGATGAAAGTGCAGGTTCGGCCCACCCGCCATCAGACACACCACCGTACTATCAGGGGCCCTGTGCCAGTGCCGTCGCCAATGAGTGGGCCCCCCCTGCTTGCTCAGGATCACAGCACTTGCAAGGTTGAAATACTGTGCAGTGAGATAGAAGATGGGGACGACGAGGAGTCCAGACTAGTACAGGGATTCCCTAGCGAGGAGACTTATTTGATTGTTTTCAATGTTGGGACAGCAATTTTTGGGGAGCACTAAACTCTGGAGAATGATAGATGGGGCCCACCATACACTGGAACATTCCAAAGGTGGACATCAGACACTGGAGCAGCATTTACAGGGCCCATTATACACTAGAGCATTAGAAATGGGGCCCATTATGTTTGGAGCATTATTTGGGCCCATAAGACAGTGGAGCTTCATCCATGGGGACCAACATATACTGTAGCATTATGTGGAGCTCATCATATACTGTTTCAAACATTATATGGGACCAATGATTCTGTATGGAGAAATAGATGGGCCTCGTCATGAGATGTAAAAAGTGAAGTATTTTTCATTGTACTATACCGCTATTTCTCTGCCGTATCGGAGCATGATGAGTTGTGGTATTATGTGTTAAAGGGGCGCTCTTTCGCCCAGGGCACATGAAAACCTGGAGCCAGCCCTACCCCCCCACAACTTTAGCCAAATAACCCCCATTTTTCAGTGCGTAACTTGTATTTTGAAGTTAATTAAGGTTGACCAGCTTAAGTAAGAAGAATTGATGCTTTTGACATTCAAATGAGCAC
Source organism: Dendrobates tinctorius (assembly GCF_039654945.1). Taxonomy (NCBI): domain Eukaryota; kingdom Metazoa; phylum Chordata; class Amphibia; order Anura; family Dendrobatidae; genus Dendrobates; species Dendrobates tinctorius. The sequence goes on along the minus strand of NW_027361770.1, from coordinate 26,015,925 downwards.
TGTAGGTGTGTTTCCTGTCCTCCTCTCACTGCCGACTTTTATTCCCCATTGACTTACATTGGGTTTCGTGTTTCGGGACGACCCCGACTTTTCCCTATAATCGGCCGATCTTGCTCGACCCGACTTTTGGAAAAGTCGGGTTTCACGAAACGAAACTCGACCATAAAAAACCAAAAGTCGCTCAACTCTACCCCTGACACATTGTGCCGGGTGTCAGCTGTGATAATCACAGCGTGGGTGCCGCTGATCGCTGTGACGTACTATCCCGTCCCTGGGAATTAAGTACCAGGGCACATGGACTGGATAGTACGTCACATGACAGAAAGGGGTTAATAAATCCTGTGCTGCATTGAGCACAGGGTTAGAGATGATGACCCTTGAGATCCCTTCCAACTGTAAAATTCTATGATTCTATCATTCAATGATAAGTTGCTAAAAATTTCTGGTTCAAGAAATTATCGTCATAAATCACATGTTTAATGAAAAGAAGTCCACCTATGTGCAATCAAAATATCACAAGCAAGAAGCTCCACTAACCAAACAACACCATGAAAATCAAGGAGATCTCCAGACAAGTCAGGGACAAAGTTGTAGAGAAGTGCAAGTCAGGGTTGAGTTATATAAAAAAAACAGTCGTTGATGATCCAACTGAGTGCCATCAAATCCATTATCATCAAATAGCAAGAACATGGTACCACATCAAACCTGCCAATATAGGGCCACCCACCAAAACGCTCAGCCAATTCAAAGAGGGAATTAATCAGAGAAGCAGCACAGAGACCAAAGGTAATCTTGAAGGAGCTGCAGAGTTCTCAAGTCGAGACTGGAATATTTGTTCATTCGACCACAATTATCCGTACACTCCATGATGGTGGCCTTTAAGTAAGAGTGGGCAGAAAACAGCCCTTACTTACACACAAAAATTGTTAGGCTTATTTTCAGTTTGCCAAAAGATATGTGGGATACATGGCGATGTATGGCGATAGGTGCTATGGTCAGATGAGACCAAAATTTAACTTTTTGTCCACCAAGGTAAACATTATGTCTGGTGCCAAACCAACACTGCTCATCACCCTAAGAACACCATCCCCACAGTTTTAATTCCAAACAATTTTATTAACATTTTATACATAAATGCAATATCATGAGGCATTCATGACACATGAAAGAAAAAATAAAAAACAACCAGACTATAAATAATAATAAGAAGAAGAACTCATGGAAACTTTTCCAGCCAGCGAGACCATTTCTTTATAAAGGAAGGAAGACAGCCATTCAGCAACGCCAATTTTTGCTCATATGACTTGTGTAAAGTCAGCTTTGCATTAATATCGAGTGAAGAGGGCACTCGAGTGGATTTCCAATGAAATGCAATTTCATTTTTAGAAACCAAAAGTAAATGAATAACCAATTTCCTAACAGAAGGATTCAAACGACTTGCATCCAACGAGAGCAGGGCGAACTGAGGAGTCAGTGATAAATCTGATTGATTTAAAATATCCCCACAGTTTTTCAGCAGCAAAAATGGTTTGAGTTGAAAGGAAGATTGATGGTGCGAAATACAGGATATTCTAGAGCAAAACCTCCATCCCAGTCTGTCAGAGACTGAGTTGGAGGTTTACCTTCCAACAAGACAATGACACAAAGCATACTACTAAAGCAAAACTCGAGTGGCTTAAGGGAAAATGTGTAAACATTTTGGAGTGGCCTAGTCAAAGACCAGATCTTAATCCCATTGGGAATCTGTGGTCAGAAGGCAGATTGTGCAAAATTGCTATTCACTAGAGGAAATCATCTAACTTGAAAGAGCTGGAGCAGTTTTGCCTTGAGGAATGGGCAAAAATCCCAGTGGCAAGATGTGGAAAGCTCACAGAGATTTATCCAAAGTAACTTGCAGCTGTAATTGACGCAAAAGGAGGAGGACTTTACTGACATTAGAGGGGTGAATAGTTATGCACACTGAAGTTTTCATATAATTTTGTCCTATTTGTTGTCTGCCTCACACTAAAACGAAAACCAAATTTTCACAGTTGTAGGAATGCAATCATGAACTGATACAAACCCTCAAAATAGTGAAATTCCAGGTTGTGAGGTATCAAAATATGAAAAATGTCTGACTACACTATTGAAGCCTGGCATGTTTTCTCTGATATGCTCTGGTTTTTCAGATTTCAGAGAAATTATTGTTAGTAGACACAGCAAGGTAATATCTGGAGAGATTAGATCATCTGGGCTCCACCCCAGCTGTCTTCTCTAGTTGAATTAGAGGTCTACATGTGTACCTTGGGAAATAGCTAAAACTCACCGAGGGGTGCAGGGAGAAGCTGGTGCCAAAAAAGCCTCATCTCTTCCAAAAATACTTCATCTGATCTTTAAACTGCTATTCCTGAAATTCCAGAGCAATCTAAAATGTGCAGTTGTACAGCCAGGCTATGATTCATGCTGCCATTGAATTTGGCAGCATCAATCAACTGATAGGTTCTCTTTAACTTCCCATAACAGCAGAGTTATCCTTTAATTGTTCATATACAGTGCCTTGCGAAAATATTTGGCCCCCTGGAACTTTTCAACCTTTTCCCCCACATCATGCTTCAAGCATAAAGATACCAAATGTAAATTTTTGGTGAAGAATCAACAACAAGTGGGACACAATTGTGAAGTTTAACGAAATTTATTGGTTATTTTAAATTTTTGTGGAAATTCAAAAACTGAAAAGTGGGGCGTGCAATATTATTCGACCCCTTTAACTTAATACTTTGTTGCGCCACCTTTTGCTGCGATTACAGTTGCAAGTCGCTTGGGGTATGTCTCTATCAGTTTTGTACATCGAGAGACTGAAATTCTTGCCCATTCTTCCTTGGCAAACAGCTCGAGCTCAGTGAGGTTTGATGGAGATCGTTTGTGAACAGCAGTTTTCAGCTCTTTCCACAGATTCTCGATTGGATTCAGGTCTGGACTTTGACTTGGCCATTCTGACACATGGATATGTTTATTTGTGAGCCATTCCATTTTTGTTTTGTTTTATGTTTGGGATTATTGCCTTGTTGGAAGACAAATCTCCGTCCCAGTCTCAGGTCTTTTGCAGACTCCAACAGGTTTTCTTCAAGAATGGTCCTGTATTTGGCTCCATCCATCTTCCCATCAATTTTAACCATCTTCCCTGTCCCTGCTGAAGAAAAGCAGGACCAAACCATGATGCTGCCACCACCATGTTTGACAGTGGGGATGGTGTGTTCAGGGTGATGAGCTGTGTTGCCTTTACGCCAAACATATAGTTTGGCATTGTGCCAAAAAGTTCAATTTTGGCTTCATCTGACCAGAGCACCTTCTTCTACATGTTTGGTGTGTCTCCCAGGAGGCTTGTTGCAAACTTTAAACAACACTTTTTATGGATATCTTTGAAAAATGGCTTTTTTCTTGACACTCTTCCATAAAGGTCAGATTTGTGCAGTGTATGACTGATTGTTGTCCTAGGGACAGACTGTCCCACCTCAGCTGTAGATCTCTGCAGTTCATCCAGAGTGATCATGGGCATCTTGGCTGCATCTCTGATCAGTCTTCTCCTTGTTTGAGATGAAAGTTTAGAGGGATGGCTGGGTCTTGGTAGATTTGCAGTGGTATGATACTCCTTCCATTTCAATATGATCGCTTGCACAGTGCTCCTTGGAATGTTTAAAGTTTTGGAAATCATTTTGTATCCAAATCTGGCTTTAAACGTCTCCACAACAGTTTCACAAAAATGCCTGTTGTGTTCCTTGGTCTTCATGATGCTCTCTGTGCTTCAAACAGAACCCTGAGACTATCACAGAGCTGGTGCATTTATACGGAGACTTGATTACACGCAGGTGGATTATATTTATCATCATTAGTCATTTAGGACAAAATTGGATAATTCAGAGATCCAAAATGAACTTCTGGAGTTAGTTTGCTGCACTGAAAGTAAAGGGGCATGCCCCACTTTTCAGTTTTTGACTTTCCACAAAAATTTTAAATAACCAATAAATTTCGTTCTACTTCACAATTGTGTCCCACTTGTTGTTGATTCTTCACCAAAAATTTACATTTGGTATCTTTATGTTTGAAGCATGATATGTGGGAAAAGGTTTCAAAGTTCCAGGGGGCCGAATACTTTCGCAAGGCACTGTAGTTTCTATGCAATTAAGGTGTGGGCAACCTCCCAAATGTGTACTTTCCTTTCTAGTATTGTTTATTATTAGAGTTGAGCGAAACGGGTCGAACAATTTCAAAAGTCGCCGACTTTTGGCAAAGTCGGGTTTCGTTTCATGAAATGAGGTCGGCCACGAGGTCGGCGACTTACGCGCCAAAGTCGCGTTTCAAAAGTTTGTTTAGCGCTCTTTTTCAGCCAATCAGGATCCACGGACACTGTGGGCAACGTGATGACATAGGCAGGGGTCACCACCATCTTTCAGAAGGGCATGCAAGTGATTGGCTTGCTTTGGTGGGCGTCACAGGTGTTAAAAAAAGGGCGTGCACGCCGACCGCCATCTTACTTCTGCCGATCTTAGCATAGGGAGAGGTTGCTGATTCTGTAGGGAGAGCGTTAGGCAGGGAAGAAGACAAAAAAACTGCTTCTGCTGCTAGCGATTTTGCCTGTGCAACACACCAGTCACTGTGTGTGCAGTGCAAGAGGAGGCTATATTGTGGTGGATCAGCGGTGTTGGTTGTTAGGCTGCCTTCTAAGGCTTCCTGACAGCTGCATTGCTGTTTCCCCACTGCTCTGCAAACTGCTTTTTTAAAAGCAATCCCAATTTTTTTTTTGTCCTGCTAAGGTACTGAGCGTGCATTTATTCACACCATACAGCGGTGTACGCTCCTCACACAGTACCGTGTAACAGCTGTTATCACAGCCACAGTGAAGCTATCTGTGTGTCACTGTGGAAGGATAAGTGGAGGACTTGTTCCATTCTTACAGACCTACACTCTAGGGAGATTCCTATTCTGCCCAATTCTACAATTCACTTTTTTCACACCTGTGCCATCGAGCCTGTGACATAGCGCTCTGATATTCAGTGGGCCTCACATAATCCAAAAGTGTCCAGTGTCCACAAGTGTCTGCAGAAATTCAAAATCTCCCTTATCCTGTAGTCACTTTTTTCACACCTGCTGCATCGAGCATGTGACATAGCGCTCTGATATTCATTGGGCCTCACACAATCCAAAAGTGTCCAGTGTCTGCAGAAATTCAAAATCTCCCTTATCCTGTAGTCACTTTTTTCACACCTGCTGCATCGAGCCTGTGACATAGCGCTCTGATATTCATTGGGCCTCACACAATCCAAAAGTGTCCAGTGTGCACAAGTGTCTGCAGAAATTCAAAATCTCCCTTATCCTGTAGTCACTTTTTTCACACCTGTGCCATCGAGCCTGTGACATAGCGCTGTGATATTCATTGGGCCTCACACAATCCAAAAGTGTCCAGTGTCTGCAGAAATTCAAAATCTCCCTTATCCTGTAGTCACTTTTTTCACACCTGCTGCATCGAGCCTGTGACATAGCGCTCTGATATTCATTGGGCCTCACACAATCCAAAAGTGTCCAGTGTCCACAAGTGTCTGCAGAAATTAAAAATCTCCTTTATCCTGTAGTCACTTTTTTCACACCTGTGCCATCGAGCCTGTGACATAGCGCTCTGATATTCAGTGGGCCTCACATAATCCAAAAGTGTCCAGTGTCCACAAGTGTCTGCAGAAATTCAAAATCTCCCTTATCCTGTAGTCACTTTTTTCACACCTGCTGCATCGAGCATGTGACATAGCGCTCTGATATTCATTGGGCCTCACACAATCCAAAAGTGTCCAGTGTCTGCAGAAATTCAAAATCTCCCTTATCCTGTAGTCACTTTTTTCACACCTGCTGCATCGAGCCTGTGACATAGCGCTCTGATATTCATTGGGCCTCACACAATCCAAAAGTGTCCAGTGTCCACAAGTGTCTGCAGAAATTCAAAATCTCCCTTATCCTGTAGTCACTTTTTTCACACCTGTGCCATCGAGCCTGTGACATAGCGCTGTGATATTCATTGGGCCTCACACAATCCAAAAGTGTCCAGTGTCTGCAGAAATTCAAAATCTCCCTTATCCTGTAGTCACTTTTTTCACACCTGCTGCATCGAGCCTGTGACATAGCGCTCTGATATTCATTGGGCCTCACACAATCCAAAAGTGTCCAGTGTCCACAAGTGTCTGCAGAAATTAAAAATCTCCCTTTCCTGTAGTCACTTTTTTCACACCTGTGCCATCGAGCCTGTGACATAGCACTGTGATATTCAGTGGGCCTCACACAATCCAAGTGTCCAGTGTCCACAAGTGTCTGCAGAAATTCAAAATCTCCCTTATCCTGTAGTCACTTTTTTCACACCTGTGCCATCGAGCCTGTGACATAGCACTGTGATATTCAGTGGGCCTCACACAATCCAAGTGTCCAGTGTCCACAAGTGTCTGCAGAAATTTAAAATCTCCCTTATCCTGCAGTCACTTTTTTCACACCTGTGCCATCGAGCCTGTGACATAGCGCTGTGATATTCAGTGGGCCTCACACAATCCAAGTGTCCAGTGTCCACAAGTGTCTGCAGAAATTTAAAATCTCCCTTATCCTGTAGTCACTTTTTTCACACCTGTGCCATCGAGCCTGTGACATAGCGCTGTGATATTCAGTGGGCCTCACACAATCCAAGTGTCCAGTGTCCACAAGTGTCTGCAGAAATTCAAAATCTCCCAGAAATTCAAAATCTCCCTTATCCTGTAGTCACTTTTTTCACACCTGTGCCATCGAGCCTGTGACATAGCACTGTGATATTCAGTGGGCCTGAGAGTCTTGAGGAGATCATTTGCATATTCCCAGTGCCTTCTGGGATAAGTGAAGAGTCTCCGCGAGCTCAACGATCACTGGGTTTTGGCCATTGCAGCTGAAAAGAGGAAATCGGAAAACCAGGGGAAGAGTCTTGAGGAGATCATTTGTATATTCCCAGTGCCTTCTGGGATAAGTGAAGAGTCTCCGCGAGCTCAACGATCACTGGGTTTTGGCCGTTGCAGCTGAAAAGAGGAAATCGGAAAACCAGGGGAAGAGTCTTGAAGAGATCATTTGCATATTCCCAGTGCCTTCTGGGATAAGTGAAGAGTCTCCGCGAGCTCAACAATCACTGGGTTTTGGCCGTTGCAGCTGAAAAGAGGAAATCGGAAAACCAGAGGAAGAGTCTTGAGGAGATCATTTGCATATTCCCAGTGCCTTCTGGGATAAGTGAAGAGTCTCCGCGAGCTCAACGATCACTGGGTTTTGGCTGTTGCAGCTGAAAAGAGGAAATCGGAAAACCAGAGGAAGAGTCTTGAGGAGATCATTTGCATATTCCCAGTGCCTTCTGGGATAAGTGAATAGTCTCCGCGAGCTCAGCGATCACTGGGTTTTGGCCGTTGCAGCTGAAAAGAGGAAATCGGAAAACCAGGGGAAGAGTCTTGAGGAGATCATTTGCATATTCCCAGTGCCTTCTGGGATAAGTGAAGAGTCTCCGCGAGCTCAACGATCACTGGGTTTTGGCCGTTGCAGCTGAAAAGAGGAAATCGGAAAACCAGGGGAAGAGTCTTGAGGAGATCATTTGCATATTCCCAGTGCCTTCTGGGATAAGTGAAGAGTCTCTGCGAGCTCAACGATCACTGGGTTTTGGCCGTTGCAGCTGAAAAGAGGAAATCGGAAAACCAGGGGAAGAGTCTTGAGGAGATCATTTGCATATTCCCAGTGCCTTCTGGGATAAGTGAAGAGTCTCCGCGAGCTCAACGATCACTGGGTTTTGGCCGTTGCAGCTGAAAAGAGGAAATCGGAAAACCAGGGGAAGAGTCTTGAGGAGATCATTTGCATATTCCCAGTGCCTTCTGGGATAAGTGAAGAGTTTCCGCGAGCTCAACGATCACTGGGTTTTGGCCGTTGCAGCTGAAAAGAGGAAATCGGAAAACCAGGGGAAGAGTCTTGAGGAGATCATTTGCATATTCCCAGTGCCTTCTGGGATAAGTGAAGAGTCTCCGCGAGCTCAACGATCACTGGGTTTTGGCCGTTGCAGCTGAAAAGAGGAAATCGGAAAACCAGGGGAAGAGTCTCCTGGCACTGGGTTTTGGCCGTTGCAGCTGAAAAGAGGATATCGGAAAACCAGGGGACGAGTCTTGAGGAGATCATTTGCATATTCCCAGTGCCTTCTGGGATAAGTGAAGAGTCTCCGCGAGCTCAACGATCACTGGGTTTTGGCCGTTGCAGCTGAAAAGAGGAAATTGGAAAACCAGGGGAAGAGTCTTGAGGAGATCATTTGCATATTCCCAGTGCCTTCTGGGATAAGTGAAGAGTCTCCGCAAGCTCAACGATCACTGGGTTTTGGCCGTTGCAGCTGAAAAGAGGAAATCGGAAAACCAGGGGAAGAGTCTCCTGGCACTGGGTTTTGGCCGTTGCAGCTTAAAAGAGGATATCGGAAAACCAGGGGAAGAGTCTTGAGGAGATCATTTGCATATTCCCAGTGCCTTCTGGGATAAGTGAAGAGTCTCCGCGAGCTCAACGATCACTGGGTTTTGGCCGTTGCAGCTGAAAAGAGGAAATTGGAAAACCAGGGGAAGAGTCTTGAGGAGATCATTTGCATATTCCCAGTGCCTTCTGGGATAAGTGAAGAGTCTCCGCAAGCTCAACGATCACTGGGTTTTGGCCATTGCAGCTGAAAAGAGGAAATCGGAAAACCAGGGGAAGAGTCTCCTGGCACTGGGTTTTGGCCGTTGCAGCTGAAAAGAGGACATCGGAAAAACCGAGCGCCGATAGGCGCGCAAATTTTGGCTCATCTTTCATCGTTTTTAAGAAATCTCAAGATGGAAGAGGCCAGGAGCCATTTGGTGAGCTGCATTTCTTGCTACATGTTCACAGATTTACCAGTGGAAAAGCCAAACTTCACATGCCACAAATGCAAGCTTGTGTCCCTGTTGGAGGAAAAGTTGCAAAATCTCGAAGAGAGGTTAGCTACGTTGAAGATCATTAAGGAAGGTGAAGAGTTCTTGGACAGAGCAGAATTATCTCTTCATGTTACAGAAAGAGAAGAAATTCGAAGTGCACCTGAAGAAACAGGAATGGAAACATGTGACCCAGAGAAGCAGGAGGCAGTCAGCACCCATACTGCTCAGAAACCAGTACCAGGCTCTCACGCAGAAAAACGATGAAGAAATACATCAGGATAAGACTTTGCCAACAAACAGCAACCTTGTACGCCTTCAGATTCCTCCTGGATGGAGAAAGAAAAATGTTGTGAAGAAGAAATGGAGAGTGGTGGTCATGGGGGATTCCCTGTTGAGAGGAACAGAGGCCGCTATCTGCAGACCGGATATAACTTCAAGAGAAATGTGCTGTCTTCCAGGTGCAAAAATTAAAGATGTGTCTGACAGGATATCAGGACTCTTCAGACCTACAGATGACTACCCATTCCTGCTACTATATGTGGGGACAAATGACACCGCAAGAAACGACCTGGAAACCATCTGCAGAGACTTTGAAGACTTAGGCAAGAAAGTGAAAGAACTGGGAGCACAGGTGGTCTTCTCTTCCATCCTCCCAGTGGATGGCCATGGAACAAGGAGGTGGAATAAGATTCTGCAGGTGAACAACTGGCTACGTCGATGGTGCCGTCAGCAACGATTTGGATTTCTGGATCACGGAGTGAACTACTTATATGATGGACTACTTGCTAGAGATGGGGTGCACCTTACGAAGACTGGAAAGCATGTATTTGGAAGTCGCCTTGCTACACTTGTAAGGAGAGCTTTAAACTAGAACAACATGGGAAGGGAAGCAAAAGACCAGAAAAAGCCATACACCTGACAAATGCTATTGAGAACTCTGCTATTAGAAGTGGAAAGGAAGAACAAAGACGAAAGAATCTAATCAATAAAAATATTGGAGAAAGAGAAACCAATCACAAACTAAAATGTTTCTATACTAATGCACAAAGCATGGGCAACAAACAAGGAGAACTGGAACTACTAACACAGGAAAAGAAATATGATGTCATTGGAATCACTGAAACTTGGTGGGACAATACACATGATTGGAATACAAGACTAGAAGGATACAACTTATTTGCAAGAAACAGAATTGATAAACGAGGAGGGGGTGTCGCATTGTATGTTAGAAACGCGTATATCTGCACAGAGATTGAAGCTTCAGAGACTGGGAGTTCTGTGGAAACTGTTTGGGTAAGAATACAAGGACAGAACAATGGAAAGGACACCATTGTAGGCATTTACTACAGGCCGCCTGTGCAAGCTGAAGATATGGATGAACTCTTTATGCATCAAATGGCCAAGTTCTCCAAAAAATATGACATAGTTGTCATGGGAGATTTCAACTATCCAGAAATTTGTTGGGAATCTCTCTCAGGCAAAACTAACAGGTCAAGGAAATTCTTATCCTCTCTTGCTGACAACTTTATCTTCCAAAAGGTAAGGGAGAACACAAGGGGAACTGCTACCTTGGATCTAAACCTTATAAACAGGGAGGAAATGGTTGAGGAGGTAAAAGTGGCTGGGACCCTAGGAGGTAGCGACCATGCTATTTTAGAATTTTGGATAACTAGAGGCGGAAGACCTGTGAAGACTCAGACATCAAGGTTAGATTTCAGAAAGGCAGATTTTAAGGGATTCAGAAAGAGAATTGGAGGGATCCAATGGCTGGATATCCTTAAAGACAAAAATGTCCAGGAAGGATGGGAAATCTTGAAAAATGAAATTCTCAAAGCACAGTTGTGAACAATTCCGAAAAGAGGGAAGAATAGGAAGCATTTAAGGAAACCAGGATGGATGAACACAGAACTTAAGCACATGCTAAAAAGGAAGAAAAAAATGTTTATAAAATGGAAAGAGGGAGGCATATCTAAAGAAGAATATAATGCAGTCTGCAGAACCTGCAGGGCACAAATCAGATTATCTAAAGCTGAAAATGAATTGAGGCTTGCAAGAGATGTCAAAAGCAATAATAAAGGATTTTGGGGATATGTCAAAAGTAAAAGAAAAGTCAAAGATGCTATAGGATTTTTACAGGATGAAAATGATGAAATGGATGTTGAGAAGGCTGAACTTTTAAATTCCTATTTTGCATCTGTTTTCTCTCAGAAAGGAAATGTAACATCAACTGTTATTCACTGTCCTATTAAGGGAATAGAAGAATCCAGGATATCTATAAACAGAAAGATAGTGAGGAAACACTTAGCTAACCTAAATGAATTCAAGTCTCCAGGTCCAGATGAATTACACCCCAGAGTACTGAAGGAGATAGCAGAAGAAATTTTTGAACCCCTCTCCATAATCTTTGAAAATTCTTGGAGAACAGGAGAAGTGCCAGAAGACTGGAGAAGAGCAAATGTTGTTCCTATCTTCAAAAAGGGGAAGAAGGTGGACCCAAGCAAATATAGGCCGGTGAGTCTGACTTCTATACCAGGAAAGATCTTTGAGCAAATTATTGAACAACATGTATGTCAATACCTGGATAAGAATGAAGTGATTAAACAGAGTCAGCATGGGTTTGTAACTAATAAGTCATGTCAGACTAACTTAATTTCCTTCTATGACGGTATCACTGATTGGGTGGATCAAGGAAATGCTGTAGATATAGTATATCTTGACTTCAGCAAAGCATTTGACAAAGTCTCTCATACAATCCTTATTGAAAAAATGACTAAGTATGGAATGGACAAGGCAACTGTTAGGTGGATTCATAACTGGCTTAGTGATCGGACCCAAAGAATGGTGGTAAATGGCTGCACATCCAGTTGGAAGAATGTCTCAAGTGGGGTACCACAGGGCTCTGTCCTGGGCCCTGTATTGTTCAACATCTTTATCAATGATTTAGATGAAGGAATTGAGGGTAAACTGATTAAATTTGCTGATGACACAAAGCTAGGAGGGATAGCTAATACTAGAGAAGAGAGAGGATTCAAAAAGATTTAAATAAACTGGAGAAGTGGGCAGCAACTAACACAATGGTTTTTAACAGGGAGAAATGCAAAGTACTACATCTGGGCAATAAAAATGAAAAAAGCATATATAGAATGGGAGGAATAGGGCTAAGTGACAGCACATGTGAAAAAGACTTGGGTATACTAATAGATCACAGACTGAATATGAGTCAACAGTGTGATGCAGCAGCAAAAAAGGCAAATGCAATTCTAGGATGTATTAACAGAAGCATACAGTCTAGATCACATGAAGTCATTATTTCCCTCTACTCCTCTTTGGTCAGACCTCATCTGGAATATTGTGTCCAGTTTTGGGCACCACATTTTAAAAAAGACATCAACAAACTGGAGCAAGTTCAGAAAAGAGCGACCAGAATGGTGACCGGTCTGCAAACCCTGTCTTATGAGGAAAGGTTGCAGTATTTGGGAATGTTTAGTTTGCAAAAGAGAAGACTGAGAGGAGACTTAATAGCTGTCTACAAATATCTAAAGGGCTGTCACATTGTAGAAGGATCAACTTTATTCTCATTTGCACAAGGAAAGACTAGAAGCTATGGGATGAAACTGAATGGGAGGAGACACAGATTAGATATTAGAAAAAACTTTTTGACAGTTAGAGTGATCAATGAGTGGAACAGGCTGCCACGAGAAGTGGTGAGTTCTCCTTCAATGGAAGTCTTCAAACAGAGGCTGGACAGACATCTGACTGGGATGATTTAGCGAATCCTGCTTTGAGCAGGGGGTTGGACCAGATGGCCCAGGAGGTCCCTTCCAACTCTACAATTCTATGATTCTATGATTCAATCCAAGTGTCCAGTGTCCACAAGTGTCTGCAGAAATTCAAAATCTCACTTATCCTGTAGTCACTTTTTTCACACCTGTGCCATCGAGCCTGTGACATAGCGCTGTGATATTCAGTGGGCCTCACACAATCCAAGTGTCCACAAGTGTCTGCAGAAATTCAAAATCTCCCAGAAATTCAAAATCTCCCTTATCCTGTAGTCACTTTTTTCACACCTGTGCCATCGAGCCTGTGACATAGCACTGTGATATTCAGTGGGCCTCACACAATCCAAGTGTCCAGTGTCCACAAGTGTCTGCAGAAATTCAAAATCTCCTTTATCCTGTAGTCACTTTTTTCACACCTGTGCCATCGAGCCTGTGATATAGCGCTGTGATATTCAGTGGGCCTCACACAATCCAAGTGTCCAGTGTCCACAAGTGTCAGCAGAAATTCAAAATCTCCCAGAAATTCAAAATCTCCCTTATCCTGTAGTCACTTTTTTCACACCTGTGCCATCGAGCCTGTGACATAGCAGTGTGATATTCAGTGGGCCTCACACAATCCAAGTGTCCACAAGTGTCTGCAGAAAATCTAAATCTCCCCTGTCCTATAGACACCTTGTACCTTGTTTTACATTACTATATAGTTTGTAGGATTTTGTCTACATTTCTACCAAAAATGAGGAAGGCTGGTGGAAGAGGCCGTGGAATTGGGCGGGGGTTGGCAGCTGGTAATGATGGCGTTTGTGGTGGATCTGATGGTAGTGGCAAAAGCAAAATAGGACCGAATGCAGGAGGTGTTGAGCCTGCGTCATCGTCTGGCTCCATAAGGCTTCGAAGGCTTAGTTTTCTAGGAGTTGGCAAACCGCTTTTAACGCCAGAGCATCAGGAAAAAGTTTTGTCTTACATTGCTGACTCAGCCTCCAGCTCTATCGCCTCCTCTTCTGAAGTTGTAAAAAGTAAAAGCACTGAGTCGTCATTGGAGGCTCATGTTCATGAACCACACCTTTCCTTGTGTCCTTCACCACAACCAAGATTGAAGGATGACGCAGGCCATACTACTGATTACTCCATGGAGCTGTTTTCACATACCATGCCTGGATTATCAAGTGAAATGGTGAATTACCCAGGCCAAGATGAATCTGACATGGAGTGCACTGATGCACAGCCGCTGATAGATGATTCTGCTGGTACATTCACTCAGAGCACTACATTGTCCTCGCAGTGTACAGAGCCAGATTCTGACCCTGATGAGACTCAGGTGCCCCTTCCCGCACACTATACCACCATACACGGTGACACAGAGGAAGGTGCACATGACATTGAAGAGGAGGTGATGGATGACCCAGTTGTTGACCCAGATTGGCATCCATTGGGGGAAGAGGGTGCTGCTTCCAATAGCTCTGATGAGGAGCATCCACAGCAGACATCAACATCGCAACAGCTGTTATCTGGCAGGCCCGGAGCACTCCAAAGACAGGTTCCAAAAATCAAAAGAGTTGCTGGACAGCTTGTCCAGAGGGTCAAAACATCACAGCGTGCTAGGCCGCAAAATGTCTGCCAAAGTAGGAAGAGTGCAGTGTGGCACTTTTTTGAACAAAATCCTCATGATCAGGCCAAGGTTATCTGTAAGAAGTGCGCAAAGACCTTTAGCCGAGGGAAAAATCTGAAAAATTTGAATACCAGTTGCATGCTTAGACATTTAACCAGCATGCACTTGCAAGCGTGGACACAACACCAAACCTCAAGTGCCACATGTGCAACTGATCACAAAGAAGGTAGTCAGCAACGCTACATTGTTTCCCCCACTGTAAGCCCACCGGTTAGCACAGCAGCAAATGTTGAGGTGTCGTTGCAAGGCCACAGCAGTCAGGGAATCCCACTGTTATATCAACGAAATACTGAATCTAGGCCATCAGAAAGAACACCAACTCCATCACCATCATCAACCCTCTCTCAGTCCACCCTGTCCACCGCTACTTCCACCATATGCAGCTCTCAAGTCCAGCTCACCCCCCCAGACACTATGAGTAGGTCAAGAAAATACTCAGTCTCTCATCCGCGTACACTGGGTTTGATCGCTCACATTGCCAAACTAATCTAGTTTGAGATGATGCCCTTTCGTTTGGTGGAAAGCGTAGCTTTCCGCGAACTCATGGCCTATGCAGTACCACGCTATGACCTACCCAGTCGCCACTTCTTCTCTCGCAAAGCCATCCCAGCCCTCCACCATCATGTGAAAGACCGCATTGTCCATGCACTCAAGCAGTCAGTGAGTGGAAAGGTGCACCTCACAACTGATGCATGCTCCAGTCGGCATGGCCAGGGCCGTTACGTGTCCATCACTGCGCACTGGGTTAATGTGGTGGATGCAGGGTCCACAGGGGACAGCGGTGGTGGGACAGTGCTGCCTAGCCCACGGTATAGGAAACAGTTGGCTGTAGGCGTTCCACCCTCCTCCTCCTCCTCCAGAAGCGAAAGCTCGTCCACAGAGAGCAGTCGTACGAGCACTCCATCTGCAGCTGCCACTGTTGCACATGAGGTGTCCCCCTATCGAACAGCTAGTGAAAAGCGTCAGCAGGCTGTGTTGCAGATGATGTGTTTGGGCGACAGACACACCGCCGAGGTGCTGGCCAAGTACTTGAAGCGACAAACTGAGTCATGGCTGGGCAGTGTACATCTTGAGGCAGGCAAGGTAGTTAGTGATAACGGCCGTAATTTTGTGGCAGCCATAGCCCTTTCAAAACTCAGCCACATACCTTGCTTAGCTCACACCTTGAACCTGGTGGTGCAGTGCTTCCTCAAAAATTATCCAGAGTTAACAGCCCTGCTCCATAAGGTGCGAAGACTGTGCGCGCACATCCGCCGGTTGCCTGTACACTCCGTTCGTATGCAGAAGCTGCAGCGATTGCTCCACCTTCCCAACCACCGCCTCATTATCGACATTGCAGCAACAAGGTGGAACTCCACCCTGCACATGGTGGAGCGGCTGTGCGAGCAGAGGCAGGCCATAATGCATTTGTGGGAGGATACACGGCCAGGCACTTTGAGAGCAGACATGGAGTTGACAGGTGTGCAGTGGTCGAAGCTGAAAGACCTCTGTAAAGTCCTTCAGTGTTTTGAGGAATGCACACGGCTGGTAAGCGCAGACGACGCCATCCTAAGCATGAGCATCCCACTTATGCGTCTGCTCATGCAAACTTTGATGCACCTTAAGGAGCAGGCGTCTGCAGCCAATGTTGACGAGGAGGAAGAGGTGGAGGGAATCCTTGATGACATTCAGCCATTGTCTGCTCAGGGACCTCTCCTGGACGAGTTGGAGGAAGAAGAGGAGGAGGAGGATGATGGGGATGATTACTTAGGGGAGGAGGATGCATCTCGTGGGGCAAGTGAAAATGTTGGCGTGGCAAGGTCTGGTACAGGGTTTGTGCATGACTGGAGGGATGTGGATTTGCCAGAAAGTGCTCCTCCAACCAGCACTCGCAGTGCATCATTGACACCGGGAACATTGGCCCACATGTCAGATTATGCCTTGCGGATCCTAAAAAGGGACCCCCGCATTGCCAAAATGATGAACGATGACGTTTACTGGTTGGCCAGCATCCTGGATCCACGCTATAAAGGCAAATTACAAAACATCATGCCACAGGAGAACCTTGACCTAATATTGGCTAATAAACAAGCAACTCTGGTAAATCGGTTGCTTGAGGCATTCCCAGCACACAGCAGCGGTGATGGTTCTCACACGAGCCGTACGGGCCCGGGGCAGCTTGGCAGAGGTGTTCATGGTGCACACAGCAGAAGTGGCGTTGGAGACAGGGGTTTCATGACAATGTTGTGGACTGATTTTTCAAGTACCGCTCACACAACTGGTAATACAGCATCGATGGAAAGTGACAGGAGACAGCAGTTGTCAACTATGGTTACAAACTACTTTTCCTCCCATATCGATGTTCTCCCACACAGGTCATTCCCCTTTGACTATTGGGCTGCTAAACTGGACACCTGGCCTGAATTGGCACAATATGCCTTACAGGAGCTCGCTTGCCCAGCTGCAAGTGTGCTATCGGAAAGAGTCTTCAGTGCAGCTGGATCAATCCTGACAGAAAGAAGGACCCGTCTGTCAACCCAAAATGTGGATGATCTAACCTTCATTAAAATGAACCATGCATGGGTTTCCAAGGATTTTGTCCCACCTTCCCCTGATGACACATAGGGTGACAGAAAAATGGCTTGCTTTGGTCCACCTCTTCCTGGGACTTGACCTATTTCGCATTTTGCATCAGCTGAATGTCCAGCATCAACATATGCCACTTTCTAAAACTCCCTAACTGTGCTGCCTCCCCCCCCATGGCCGGGGTCACCACCTAGCGCACGACACCGTGCGAGTGCCATTGCCCTGGACAGGTGGGTAGGCCGACTCTTGGGCGCGGGCACTGGCACAGGGTCCCTCATAGTGCAATCAAGTGTCTCTGACGGTGGTGGTGCATACATGTTATCCGGGGATACGGTACCCTTTCTCACCTTTGTGCAATCACTTGCAAGCCATACTGGGCCTTACACCGTCTGAGCCTGCCTCCTGATGTATAGACATATCTTTTGAATGTGTACGCTATCCATACATGTTATGTGGGGATACGGTACCCTTTCTCACCTTTGTGCAATCTCTTGCAAGCCATACTGCGCCTTACACCGTCTGAGCCTGCCTCCTGATGTATAGACATATCTTTTGAATGTGTACGCTATCCATACATGTTATCCGGGGATACGGTACCCTTTCTCACCTTTGTGCAATCACTTGCAAGCCATACTGGGCCTTACACCGTCTGAGCCTGCCTCCTGATGTATAGACATATCTTTTGAATGTGTACGCTATCCATACATGTTATCCGGGGATACGGTACCCTTTCTCACCTTTGTGCAATCACTTGCAAGCCATACTGGGCCTTACACCGTCTGAGCCTGCCTCCTGATGTATAGACATATCTTTTGAATGTGTACGCTATCCATACATGTGTAATCACGTGTAATCCATACTGGGCGTGAGAACGGCTGGCGAGCTGTTAAGCAAGCTACAGCACCTGTGGTTTGCACACGTAAGTTTTTCATTTTTTCAGGAATGACGGTTAGGCCTAATTCCGGAACTGCGGTTGACCTGCACTTACTGGGAAATCATTGTTTGCGGGTAATAATTGTAATCAGTGATCCCCATCACTAACGTTGTTTAGCGGGTTATCTGCACCTGTAAGCGACAAACGCTGGCCTTTTCAGTGTAGCGCACATGCAGCCACGGACATGTAAGGGCATGACACACCAGTTATTGGCCAATCTCATGTGCCAGAGCCTCACGTGTCCCTCTAGTAAGCCGGACTCGGACCGCGGGGCATGACGGAGTCTCGTTCGTTAACGGAATTAAGCTTGCAATGTGTGCATCTGTTCTGTAGCTGGCATGGTTGAGGTTGCCCGTGTTGAGTCAAATTACGCCGTAGGCTCCACTCCTGGTGGTGCCCTTCTGGACATTCCTTTAAGGTTCAGCTTTGCAACCATACTGCCCACGTAAAACAAACACTTTGCCTTCATGAAGGCTGTTTGGAGGGTCATGACTCGTGGGAATAACGCCGCCCAATCAGTTAACCTGCTAGAGAGATCCTTCGTTGCTCCCAAGCATGACATCACACTCCCTAGGAGGAAGGTAATGCCACTGTGGCGACCGTACTCCTGGGGGCGACACAAGTGCACTGATGCCCAGCCACTGCTCGATGAATCTGCTGGTACATTGACCCAGACCACTACATTCCCCTCGCACGCTACCCGGCCTGAATCTGACCCTGATGAAACTCAGGTTACCCTTCCCATATACAGTTCCATCTTACACGGTGACAAAGAGGCAGCTGCAGATGAAAGTGCAGGTTCGGCCCACCCGCCATCAGACACACCACCGTACTATCAGGGGCCCTGTGCCAGTGCCGTCGCCAACGAGTGGGCCCCCCCTGCTTGCTCAGGATCACAGCACTTGCAAGGTTGAAATACTGTGCAGTGAGATGGAAGATGGGGACGACGAGGAGTCCAGACTAGTACAGGGATTCCCTAGCGAGGAGACTTATTTGATTGTTTTCAATGTTGGGACAGCAATTTTTGGGGAGCACTATACTCTGGAGAATGATAGATGGGGCCCACCATACACTGGAACATTCCAAAGGTGGACATCAGACACTGGAGCAGCATTTACAGGGCCCATTATACACTAGAGCATTAGAAATGGGGCCCATTATGTTTGGAGCATTATTTGGGCCCATAAGACAGTGGAGCTTCATCCATGGGGACCAACATATACTGTAGCATTATGTGGAGCTCATCATATACTGTTTCAAACATTATATGGGACCAATGATTCTGTATGGAGAAATAGATGGGCCTCGTCATGAGATGTAAAAAGTGAAGTATTTTTCATTGTACTATACCGCTATTTCTCTGCCGTATCGGAGCATGATGAGTTGTGGTATGTGTTAAAGGGGCGCTCTTTCGCCCAGGGCACATGAAAACCTGGAACCAGCCCTACCCCCCCCACAACTTTAGCCAAATAACCCCCATTTTTCAGTGTGTAACTTGTATTATGAAGTTAATTAAGGTTGACCAGCTTAAGTAAGAAGAATTGATGCTTTTGGCATTCAAATGGGCACTGTAGGTGTGTTTCCTGTCCTCCTCTCACTGCCGACTTTTATTCCCCATTGACTTACATTGGGTTTCGTGTTTCGGGACGACCCCGACTTTTCCCTATAATCGGCCAATCTTGCTCGACCTGACTTTTGGAAAAGTCGGGTTTCACGAAACGAAACTCGACCATAAAAAAACAAAAGTCGCTCAACTCTATTTATTATATTAAGCTATGGTTTTGCGCTACTGCATTTTATTTATAATGTCCAGTTGTCAAGTAGCGCTAGAAGTGCAGTGGAATATATGGCTCATAGTCAGTGTTTCTTGAAATCTATAAGAGATTGACAGGTGAAAAGCAGGAAAACTTGAAAAGAAGATTGAAACACCCCAGAAATGAGCTCTGTCATTTAAACTTTAGATTCAGAGCATCAATTACTGAGACCAGCCACAAATATCTTCCTCTGCTGCATCCTTGTTGGACTCTAATAGGTCTTGCTTGGGCTTTCATGGACCTTTGCCCTATCCAGGCTTCTTTATGGCTGGATAAATTTAATCAGATTCCTTGACCTCTATTTGGGTAAGCCACAGGTGTGCAATTATTTTTTTGTTGCAAATTCATATGATTGGGGGCAGGTGTACACTCTTGTGGGGAGCTTTTTGCCATTCTTTCTGTTTTTGATTATATCTAAATCCCTGGCTTTCATCTCTCCCCCCTCTTTTGTCTTATTAAATGGCATGCTGTTTATATATTTGTACACAGGTATTTCTTGCTCACATGTGTGATTGGTTTAAGGCTATAGCGTTATCATGAGCTTCATTGTTGTTTAGGCTATGTCACATGAGTGACTTTTAATGTTTTTAATGTTTTTTGTGTGTCTTTTTGTACTCAATAAAATTTATGTGTCATTTCTATGTGGTGTGTTGATCCCCTTCATAGTGGCCTATATCTTTTTCTTCTTTTTATATGTGGTATAGTGTTTATAGGCCTAAGTTGGATCCCACTTTGATTGCCCTGTGGTGCCCTCTCAATTTATGTAGTACAAAAACCGTTTAGCACAGCTATATAAGTGGTGGTGCAGCAAGTAGGATCCTAGTCCGTAATCATATGAATATAGAAACTTGGCACACATTATATATAATTTCCAGGGAAAAGGTAGTTTTTAATGTACAGTACATACAGTATAGATGTTTCGGTCACATTGACCTTCATCACAGTACTGCAAAAAATAATAATTGAAATAATCAAAAACAACAGAAGTATATACAATAATCAGAGTATCTGGGACGCATAAAAAATTGAAGATGATGTCCATAACATATCAGACATTAATAGCATATTCATGAGTTTATAAAAAGGAGAGCATAAATGCCCAAAGGACCAAGATAACTATAACATCAGCATGAATCATTCATTAATTACAGGATAAACATACCTATGTATTGTACTGCTGTCATTTGCATTATGCTCAAAAGAAGGCGAGCCAAAAAAGGTAAAGGGGGTTTTACACATAGCCATATCGCTAGCAATATCGCTAAAACGTCACTGATTTTGTGACGATATGGCGATATCGCTAGCGATATCGCTATGTGTGATAGTTACCTCCGACCGGCTCCCCCGCTGTCCATCGCTGATCGCGCGAGATCGGGCGGCTCCATTTCTCGTCGTCAGCTTCCTGCTGGGCTTCCTGCTGTGTGAGACGAGCGACGCGTGGACGCGGGCGGGAGGACGTCAGGATCGCTGTGTGTGAAAGGTGAGTATCGTGCGCTGCTGCATCGCTGTGAGATCTTCCTGTGTGGAAGCTCACTAGCGATCATTTAGCGATGCACCAGGGATCCTGACCAGGTCGTATCACTGGTCGGCTCGCTGGTGCATCGCTAAATGTAAAAGGGCCTTAAGTGGTCCTGTGTGGTGAAAAGATAAGTATCTCCTATTATATGCTGTTGACTATAGTACATTGTGAGAGGTGACAGGAGGAGTTAATGAGTACATAACCCCCAGGAGTAGGAACAAAAGGCACAATTATGCAGAGTCTGTAGAATAAGAACAGAGAATACTCCTTGTTAGCAGACAAAACAATAGAGCAAAGTGTCCTACAGTGTGGAGGGGCGAAGTGCTTACCAGTCCGGTCAGTGTGCAGCATATGGGGCAATGACACGGCGTCCGCCACGGGTCAGAAGCGTCGTTAGCAGCGTCTGCTGCTTCTATAAATAGAGGCCAAGATGGCGACCGGAGAGGACGTGTGAGACCGGAAGTGATGATACTGTGCACTCCAATACAGCCTGTTGCGATCCCCAGGCTGGAGGAGGGAGTGGGAGGTCTCAAAAGTGACGTCACTGTGCTGTCACCAACAGGAAGTGTCCTATGTAACAGTGAAAAGTCTCCCCACACTAACGATCTTGAAAGGGGAAAATGCAGCATAACAAAAGGATACTAGTGGAAACTGTGCATGTTGGAACGGCTGTGAATAATCCAGATGGCTCTATATTACTCTTTAGGGATGTGGTGGTTCAGTGAAGAGCAAGTAAAAACATGGAAGGAACGATTCCTTCAACTCTTTGACATTAGGGTGAGCTGTATTGAGGAGATGCCAGTGGATCCGGTATGCTAAGGGATGATATTCTTGGACAAAAGGGATACGATCCCTTGTTCTGGTGCTGGAAGTGTTAGGTGTACTAGAGAAAACCAATGTATGTTGGGGATAACCCCTCTCTACAAATTTAGCTTGCATTTCTTGCATGCGTTTTTCTTTAGTGGTCTGGTTAGATACAATTCCATTGACGCTCGTAAATTGTGTTTTTGGTATGGAATTCTTCATTTTTTGTTGGATGGAAACTGGTGTAATGGAGAAGGCTATTATGGTCGGTGGGTTTCATGTATACGTCTGTGGATAAATGACTCATGTCGTCTTTGATCACAAGAGTGTCCAAGAAATTCATTTTGTCAATACTATGTGACATTGTGAAATCAAGACCAGGCCAGGATGTTTTAAGATGCTGGTAGAACGTGTTGAGTGTGGCCAGGGAACTGTTGTGAGTTCATTTTCCCCTTCACTACTGAGGCCCGAGGAACTCCCTCTTCTGGTGAAGAAAGGTAGTGAGCCTGATTGTCAAACACCTGGGGCTGATGATGATGACTGGCTGAGTGGAGTTAATGACTGGATATAAGGCTGCCGACGCCCTTCTGGCCTGCGGGTGATTCTCTGTGGACTTCTAGGAAACCAGTCTGATTCCTGCTCATCTAAAGCTAAGATTTCTGCTTTGCCTTTTTGCATTAGTGTTTTGTTTTCCTTGCTTTTCTGGATTCTGCCATTCCCTGCTGGGGTTAGCTGAATCTCCTTTTGCCTGTTGCTCTGTCTTCAGAATATTCCTGAGTACTGACATAGGTTTTTTGAAGCCTAGCATCTTCAGGGCCTTTTTTACTGTCAGTTTGTTGGCTCTTATTTTCATAGGGTTTTTCACGGATTGCAGACAGCAGCCTTCCTGTCCTTTCCTATCTAAGCTAGCGTGGGCCCCATCTTTGCTCAGTCTATCTTTCTGTCTGTGTTTTGTTCTTTCTTTTTACTTCACCGTCATTATATGTGGGGGGCTGCCTTTTACTTTGGGGTCTGCTCTGGGGCAGTTTAGATTTCCCTTTCTGTCTTTAGGCTATGTAGTCCTCCGGCTGTGATCGAGGGGCCTAGGGCATCGTAGGAGCCCCCCACGGCTACTGCTAGTTGTGTTGATAGGTTCAGGGGTCTGCAATCCGATAGCTGCCAACTTCTCTGGTTTTCTGGACTTAGCTAGCATTACTATTTTTGCCTCCTGCGGTGACTCAATCATAACAGGGAACCATTCCAAATACAGAAAATATCGTCGATATACCTCTTCCACATCACACAATGTGAGCAGAAGAGGTCATCTGGGTACAGTATACTATCCTCATAGTGAGCCATATAGTAATTAGCATATGGCGGGGCTGCGTTCGAGCCCATCTCTGTGCCCTTGATTTGAAGATAGTATCTGTCCTCAAAAAGAAAGAAATTCTGTGTTAAAAGAATGGAAAACAGATCACAAATTAGATCAATTTGATCAGTGCTAAAGTTGGACACATCCAATAGCCTCCGTATAGATTCAATGCCATTCTGCCCCGCAGAGGTGGTAATCGCATTAATTTTTTAAAAAAACGTGAGGCTTTTTGGATTCATGAGCTCCAGACATTGACCCCTAAAGGGTTAAATAGGGACTATGACATCCAATCATTTCTGTTCTGATGTATTAAGAAATATATGATGTGATGCTCTATTTTTTCTTCATCTCTAATACTTATTTTCCTTTTTTCAGAATCTATAGCACTAGATACATGTATACCTCATGGAGATTTCTTATTACTTGCTCTTCACTGAACCACCACATCCCTAAAGAGTAATATAGAGCCATCTGGATTATTCACAGCCGTTCCAACATGCACAGCTTCCACTAGTATCCTTTTGTTATGCTGCATTTTCCCCTTTCAAGAACATTAGTGTGGGGAGACTTATCACTGTTACATAGGACACTTCCTGTTGGTGACAGCACAGTGACGTCACTATTGAGACCTCCCACTCCCTCCTCCAGTCTGGGGATCGAATCAGGCTGTATTGGAGTGCACAGTATCGTCTCTTCCGGTCTCACACTTCCTCTCCGGCCGCCATCTTGGCCTCTATTTATAGAAGCAGCAGATACTGCTAACGGCGCTTCTGACCCGCGGTGGACGCCTTGTCATTGCCCCATATGCTGCACACTGACCGGACTGGTAAGCACTTCACCCCTCCACCACCACTGTAGGACACTTTGCTCTATTGTTTTGTCTGCTAACAAGGAGTATTCTCTGTTCTTATTCTACAGACTCTGCATAAGTGTGCCTTTTGTTCCTACTCCGGGGGGCATGTACTCATTAACTCCTCCTGTCACCTCTCACAATGTACTATAGACAACAGCATATAATAGGAGATACTTATCTTTTCACCACACAGGACCACTTACCTTTTTTGGCTCTCCTTCTTTCGAGCATAATGCAAATGTCATCAGTACAATACATAGGTATGTTTATCCTGTAATTAATGAATGATTCATGCTGATGTTATAGTTATCTTGGTCCTTTGGGCATTTATGCTCTCCTTTTTATAAACTCATGAATGTGCTATTAATGTCTGATATGTTATCGACATCATCTTCAATTTTTTCTGTGTCCCAGATACTCTGATTATTCTATATACTTCTGTTGTTTTTGATTATTTCAATTATTATTTTTTGCAGTACTGTGATGAAGGTCAATGTGACCGAAACGTCTATACTGTATGTACTGTACATTAAAAACTACCTTTTCACTGGAAATTATATATAATGTGTGCCAAGTTTCTATATTCATCCCTCAATTTATGTAACTCTCCTATCTTGGATCTCGTCATACCTAACAGACCGGACATTCAGTGTCTCCCACTCACAACCACCTCCTCACCTTGCCCCCTATCTGCCAGAGTCCCTCAAGGTTCAGTCCTAGGGCCCCTGCTCTTCTCCATTTACACCTTCAGCCTGGGACAGCTCATAGATTCTCACAGCTGGCAGTATTACCTCTATGCTGATGACTCACAGATCTACCTCTCTGGACCAGATATCACCTCCCTACTAACCAAAATTCCAAAATGTCTGTCCGCTATTTCATCCTTCTCCGCCAGATTTCTAAAACTAACATGGAAAAAACAGAATTCATCATCTTTCCCCATCTCACTCAACTCCCCCAACAGACCTATCCATTAAAGTAAATGGCTGCTTACTCTCCCCAGTCCCACCAGCTCGCTGCCTTGGGGTAAACTTTGTCTTTGATCTCTCCTTCAAGCCACATATCCAAGCCCTTTCCACTTCCTGCCGAATCCAACTCAAAAATATTTCCTGGATCCGTATATTCCTCAACCTAGAATCTGCAAAAACTATAGTACATGACCTCATCATCTCCCACCTGATCTCACTGTAGAGCTGTGTGTAATTATAACTAACACATCTGCAGGTTCCTCTCAGTGCTTCAGCTTCCATCTCACAGGCAGACATGGTGTATAATAATTATAATAATAATAATAATAATACATTTTATTTCTATAGTGCTGACATATTCCTCAGCACTTTACATTTCAGAGGGGATTTGTACAGATGATAGACATTACAGCATAGCAATAATCACATACATCTTAACAGATACCAAGAGGAATGAGGGCCCTGCTCACAAGCTTACAATCTAGGAGGAAAAAAGGTAGTCACGAAAGGTGGGTGGTAGAGTTGAGCGACTTTAGTCGGATCGGGTTTCATGAAACAAAATTTGTTTCAGATGAAACTGGTCAGACTAGGGCAAAAAAAAGTCGGAGTTTCGTCCGAAACCCGACCCCAATGCAAGTCAATGGGAAATAAAAGTCGGCATTGAGCGGATGACATTCATCCACTCTATGCTGACATTTATTTCCCATTGACTTGCATTGGGGTCGGGTTTTGGACGAAACTCCGACTTTTTTTGCCCTTGTCGGACCAGTTTCATCCGAAACAAATTTTGTTTCATGAAACCTGATCCGACTAAAGTCGCTCAACTCTAGTGGGTGGTAACAATTGCCCTGTTTGTATGGACCAGCCATAATATTTAGTGTGTAACAGTACAGACACAGAGGGCTAATGGATGCATAAAGCATGTGGGAACATGATGCGGGGAACCTGGTTATGGTAAAAACTTTTGTTTGTGCCACACAGGGATAGATTAGGTTAATGTGTTGAGGCGATAGGCCAGTCTGAATAAATGTGTTTTCAGGGCACGCTTAAAATTGTCGGGATTGGGGACTAATTGAATTGACCTGGGAAGTGCATGCCAAGGAATTGGCGCAGCACATGTATAGTCTTGGAGATGGGAGTGGGAGGTTCTGATTATTGAGGATGCTAACCTCAGGTCATCAGCAGAATGGAGGGCACGGGTAGGGTGGTATACTGAAACACTGAAACAAGGGGGAGATGTAGAGTGGTGCTGAGCCATGGAAAGCTTTGTGGGTGAGGGTAATAAGTTTGTACTGGATTCTGGAGTGGATGGGTAGCCAGTGTAATGACTTGCACAAGGTAGAGGCGTCGGTGTAACGATTGGCGAGGAATACGATCCTGGCTGCAGCATTCAAGACAGATTGGAGGGGGGAGAGTTTGATAAGAGGGAGACCGATTAGAAGAGAGTTACAATAGTCGAGACGAGAATGAATAAGAGAAACAGTAAGAGTTTTTGCAGAGTCAAAAGTAAGAAAAGGTCGAATTCTAGAAATGTTTTTGAGGTACAGATAACAAGAGCTAGCCAGTGATCGTATGTGGGGGGCAAAGGAAAACTCGGAGTCATGTATGACCCCAAGACAGTGGGCATGTTGCTGGGGAGTAATAGTGGAACCACACATGGAAATGGCAATGTCGGGTATAGGTACATTAGTAGCGGGAGGAAACACAAGGAGTTCAGTCTTTGACAGGTTCAGTTTTAGATATAGTGAGGACATGATGTTAGACACAGCATTTAGACAATTGCTGGTGTTTTCTAGAAAGGCAATACATCAGAGTTGTGAGAGTTGCAGTAAATGTGTTTGAAAGGAGACAAAGTTCAGGTCTACTGTTCTGTGTTAGTTACATGTCTCATACTTTTAAAGCCCACCTTATATTTAAAATAAGCCTTGGAGGCACATTCTCATGCAGATCCATAACAGGCCCAGAGATCTTAGCTCATTTACATACAAGAAATATATGGCTATCTCTGGAAGATATCAGATCTCAGATATCAAGGCAGCACTGTACTCAACCTGTGTGTCCAAATGTAGGTTTGCTCCTATTGGTAAACTCTCTTTAACAGAAATATCTTAATAGTTGAAATAAATTTGCATTGTAAGTAGAGAGGAAGCTTACTCTACAGATAAATCCCCCTACTGTAATGTAAAAAAATGTGTCTGAGTGTCCATTTTTAAAAAAGGGCATTGCATATTTATTTCAGGAAATCTGACTTTTTAAGTTAGTGTATTGTATCTCTGAACCAAATTTTCTACACTTCTGAAAAGCATATATGTACCATTGGCAGTGGGCACGGTGTGAGAGTGGGGGATGTAAAACTAGTTACCCTACTTAAAGAACGTTAACAAAAAGTATGTGAGAGAATGATATAAGTATGACTGTAAGATCAGACTGCACAGAATTTGTTTATTGTCCGTTTCTGGACATACGTTTGCATTTGTGGACCCCCCAAAATTGAACATTTTTGGTAAATTTTATTATTTTTTTATTTCCAATTCAGTTTAACAATAAAGAAAAAACTGTTACAAAGGTAGGTATATAAAATAAAATGTTTGAATTTCACAATATCTTCTACATATTTATACCTTGGAAATAAAAGAACTGGTTTCTATTCAAGTATATTTGTTAGAAATACATTAGAAAAAGTGTACATTTTTCTTGTAACATGTGACAAATCTAACCTTTGGAAAACCTTCTTCATATTTAACTTTCCCTCAAGATTTATGAGTAATAATTTGGAAATGTGAAGATACTGCTTAGTTTCTGCAAACATCAAAGCTTAATTTCAACCATACAACCTTTAATTCTTTCTGCACAAACACTTCAACACAAGTGTTTGACAGAGCTGTACATAAAGTGCTGAAAAAGTGAAGCTGTCTATAGATCTCTGAAAGGGTTTTAATCTTTAAACCTTTAGACCATTTTAGATAAGTCTTAACCCACCTTTTTGAATAAAAACTACTTTGAAGTGGGAACAAGTGATGTACACCAGTACTCAAATGTTGGGTGCAATGTGTTTTCATGCTGTGTTTAACAGTCTTTAGGTTTCTGGAATTGCTCTTTAATATATGCTTTATGTGTAAGGTAAAAATGCTAAAGCAGTCATATAAAGGTGGTAATTTAACTCTGTGAGTTTGCCATAATTTATTTTACACATGCAATTGTTTTAACCTACATTAAATACGTGATACAGATGTTTTTTTACCTGATAATGCAAAGATAAAATTATATTACCAGGCTGGGCTGTAGTTTAAACCTTTTTGCATGTTTAAATTTGGGATCATGAAAAAGTAAAAAATAACCTTAAAAGAGAACCTGTCATTAGATGAATTCTGTCCAAACCATACTGGCCAGAGTCCACCATCAGGGTTCTGGCATACAACGAAGGCCGGGTTCACATAGCGTTAACACAGCCCATTCAACGCATAGCGTTGACGGGCTGCGTTAGCGCTATAGCATAACGTGATATGCGTTATGCTATACCACTAGCACTGATGCTTCATCAGCGCTAGCGGTGACGGAGGCTCAGATGCTGCAGGCCGCGTCCGAGGCTCCATCAGTGAATAACGGCACGTCGCGAACATATGCCGCTTTACGGGATACGTTGCAATGTGCCACATAATGGGGGGTCTATGGCAGCATTAGCGGACTGCGTTACACCGCGATGTAATGCAGTCCATTTAACAGCCTGCCATAATGCAGTGTGACCCCAGCCTAAGCTAATTGCACCAAGCTGGTGTCCGACAATCTGAACTTTAGCATGCCTAATGAATATCTTAAAAATGTAATCAGTAGGGATGTAATGGGGTATCTGATAGACTTCTCTCCATTACCAACTTATGGGCTTGATAACTAAAACAATATTCATAAACCATAAATGTTTTAACCAGGCAGAGAACATGTCCAGAAAACATTACAGTGTTCTCCCTACATATGAAAAAAGAAATTGGAGTGGTGGAGCACTCTCACATACATTGAAACACCAACAAAATTGAAGTAACCAAAAACCACCAAGTAAAAATATAAATGCTTAATTTATTTAGAAATTATAACTTTATCAAAGTATACATACAGAGGAGACATGGAAACAAGCAAATCCTCTCTTTGCTTGTTTTCATGTCTACTTTGATATTTTGTATAGTCTATATACAGGTGCTTCTCACAAAAATAGAATATCACCAAAAAGTTAATTTATTTCAGTTCTTCAATACAAAAAGTGAGATACTGAGATAATGTCTTTTGGGTTTTCATTGGCTGTAAGACATAATCATCAACATTAACAGAAATAAACACTTGAAATAGATCACTCTGTTTGTAATGACTCTATATGATATATGAGTTTCACTTTTTGTATTGAAGAGCTGAAATAAATTTACTTTGTGATGTTATTATAATTTTGTGAAAAGTACCTGTACAATTCCTCATAAAATAATTAAATTGGCAAATGGACAAAAGGATACTTTCATGCACTGTTGCTGGTAATTGTATATACTTCCACTTCAACACACGTTTGGCCTCCTTTGACAGGGGGTGTGATACATGCCTGATTTATTTTGAGAAATATTAGGTTTTTCAGGCTCATATCTGATACCCAGGTCCAGGTGGAATGAAAATGCTGAACACCCACTCTGACATTACGCTGGGTCTGGACATGATAGCAAGCCCATTGAAAACTGGACATTCCTTGCCACTGGTCCAATTTGTTGACCCAAAAATCCATGGAATCAGAACTCAGGCTATCTGATTGAAAACCATCACAGTCTTTGTACTACTGAATTTGGCTGTTTAGATGATGCAACTTTGTTTTCTAATTTACATCGATTTTTGCAATGTCAGATAAACCACCTGGTCCATCATGTCATATACATATATTGCAATTGGTGCTGCTTTCTTGTTTTTTTGTAAAATTATTAACTTTGTGAAATAAAATTGCACTTATGGAACTCAAATAATTTGGTTGTGAACATTTTAAACAATTAGGTGCTTTCTGATAATATTTCCTGTTCTGATGACCCTACAATAGGGCAAAATATTCTGGAAAGTGTTGATTCTGCAGGAAGCGCATAGTGGTCACCTGGTCATACATGTAATTGGCAACCATCCACTGTGCAAAAGCTTCACCAGTTAGGGAATTCATATTTATATATTGTGACAAAGTCACTGACAAAGTACTGGAGGGGAGATACGTTTCACTGAGGTTATTAGCTTCAGTGATTTGAAACCCAGAAATTTGCTTCAGCACACTATGTTTGAGAGGGCTTAATTGGCCATTTTAAGGGTTTGATTTTTGTGGATAACCATAGAGTGGGTGGGAGGTTGTGTAACTTATTTCCACCCTAGGGTGTGGTCTGGGGTTTAAAAACTCGGCTATCAGGATCCTGACAGCACCGGCGTACAGCCTCCGCTGAGCAGGGACTCACCCGCACTGTAGGGACCCCTGGGGACAAGAACAGCCAGAAAGTACAGATGCACAGGACCTGAACGCTGAAGGTTAGCAAGCCGGCACAGGACCTACTGTTCTGACTGAGTCACCGAGGAGGAAAAAACAAAGCACAAGCTCAGCCCAGAAAATCAGAGAGGTTGGAAACTAGCGCATTGCAGACCCCTAATCCTATCACACAACTAGCAGTAGCCGTAGAGTGTTCCTACGGTGATCCTAGACACCTCGTCACAGCCGGAGATCTAAATAAGCCTAAAGAGAGAAAAGGGAAAAACTGACTGCCCCAGAGCAGACCCCAAAGCAATAGGCAGCCCCCAACATATAATGACGGTGAAACAAGATAAAAACACTAACACAGATAGAAATATAGGTTGAGCAAACGATGGGGACCAAGCTAACTAAAAAGGACAGGACAGAAAAGCTGCTGTCTGCAATCCGAGAAAAACCCTGCTAAAAATATTACCAACACAACTGATAAGCAAAAAGGACCCTGAAGTCACTAGACTTCAAACCCTATATCAGCACTCAGAATATTCTGAAAGCAGAGAAAAAGAGAACACTGATCAAGGAATAAGAATCCACCACATCCCCGGCCGGGGATGGCTGAACTCAAAAAACAAGGTAAACAAAACCAAAACTAATAAGTTCAATAGCAGAGCAAAAACTTATGTTTGGGAAGCAGGAATCAGACTGGTCTCCAAGAATCCAGCAGAGAAATCACCAGCCACTCAGAAGGGCGTCGGCTGCCTTATATCCAATCTGAAGTTCCTGTTACCAAGTCACAATCCACCTGATCAAGTGTTTGATTTCTTTCATACAAATCAGCCTCACTACCTTCCTTCACCAGCAGAGGGAGATCCTCGGACACAAAAGGTGAATGTACAGATGAGCTCACAACAACCTACGGTCATGTGACAGCAAGGGGGCGGGGCTTAGCGTCCTGCTTTCAGAGAAGATAGAAAACTCAGAGTTAGGCAAAACGGAGTTCATACGCAGTACGGGCAAACGAGGCACAGGAGGGGTAAACAGACGGGAGGTCAGACAAAGCCAAAGGTCATATACAAGAGGGCGGTGCAGTACCAAAGGGACAAGCAGAGAGTAGTCGAGTCACAAGCAGAGAGTCATACACGAGAGAGCGGTGCGGTAGAAGAGGGGCAGGCAGAGCTCGTAACAGGGACAGAACCGGATCATAACCAAACAAGCAACAAGTTATCAAGCACAAGGCACACGTATACAAGAGGTCAACTAATTCAGCCGAGGGCAGGAGTATAACTGACACCGGACCTAGGTCCAGTGAGCATTAAATAGCCACCCTCTGCCAGAGAGAGGCAGAGCAATTAACCCCCAGTCTGACCAGGATGGGTCAAAGCGAAACCCCATCCTGGATCATGACAGTACCCTCCTCTCAATGGGGGGCCACAGGACCCCCAAGTCTCTCAGGGTACTTGGCGTGAAAGGCCCGGACCAACCGATCCGCATGAACCGATCGAGCAGGAACCCATGAGTGTTCTTCCGGACCATAGCTTTTCCAATGTACCAGACATTGAAGGGCACGACGGACCAACCTGGAGTCGACAATTTGTTCCACCTCATACTCCGACTGCCCATCTACCAAAACCGGTGGTGGGGAAGCTGATGATCCCTGCCCACCGGACCTCAAAGGTTTCAAAAGGGCCTTATGGAAAACATTTGGGATCCGCAGAGATGGCGAGAGATGCAACCGAAAAGCCACCAGATTAACTGCTTCGGTAATTTCATAGGGACCTATAAACTTGGGTCCAAGTTTCGCCGTGGGGACCTTGAGCCTTATATTCTTGGTGGACAACCATACCTTATCCCCAATCTGAAACACCGATCCCGCGGATCATTTTTTGTCCGCAAAAAATTTAAATTTGTCCTGGGCCTTCATAATGTTACTCTGGACCTCCCGCCATACCTCCCCCAACTGCTGGATCGTCTCATCCACCCCAGGACATCCAGAATTCAAACGGGAAAATTCTCCAAAATGAGGATGAAACCCATAATTGCAGAAAAAGGGAGATGTACCCGTAGACTGGTTAATGCGGTTGTTAAATGCAAACTCGGCCAACTGTAACACAGAACACCAATCATCCTGTCGGGCTGAGGTCAAGCAGTGCAGAATTTGCTCCAGAGACTGATTGGTCCGCTCGGTCTGCCCATTAGTCTCTGGATGATAAGCGGATGAAAAGAACAGAACAATACCTAACCTCTTACAAAAAGCTCTCCAAAATCTGGAAACAAATTGCACGCCCCTATCAGACACCACATTCAGGGGTACCCCATGTAACCGCAGAACATGCTCAACAAACAATCTGGACAATGTTTCCGCATTAGGTAGAACTGCCAAAGGTACAAAATGTGCCTGTTTACTAAACCTGTCCACCACAACCCAGATGACAGTATTACCCTTGGAGGGGGGAAGGTTGGTGATGAAATCCATGGACAGATGAGTCCATGGTCTCTCAGGAATTGGCAGTGGTACCAATTCCCCGGCCGGCCGGTTATGGGGGGTTTTTGCACGAGCACAAACATCACATGCAGACACATATTCCCCAACATCAGAGGCTAAAGAAGACCACCAGAATACTCTAGCAATGGCCTTCCGGGTGGCTGAGATCCCTGGATGTCCACCCAGAACTGAGTCATGGAACTCCCGGAGGACCTTGAGACGAAACTGAGCTGGCACAAAAAGTTTATCCACCGGCTTAGCCGGAGGTGGAAGGGACTGGGCTTCCCGAATCTCCCGTTCCAACATATTAGAAATACCTGGCACCACCACCCCAGGCTGAAGGATGGAGGTTCCGGGGGGACACCGGATCTAGACTGCATAACAAGGCATCCGCTCTGACATTTTTGGATCCTGGCCGAAAAGTGATCGAGAAGTTGAATCGGGAAAAAAAAGTGACCATCTAGCCTGTCTGTCACAACACCGCAGATCCCTGCCGCTCTCTTGCCAAAGCCCTTACTTTGGGACTCTGAAAAATTGTCCTCTTTCCATATACCTTGACACTCCTATTGAGTATGGTTTGAGAAAGACCTAGGTATAGGTCGAAACGTAACCGTGTAATACTCATGTTTGGAATCTGATCTCTGTTTGCGGTGTTTTTTCACTGTTTTTGATTTATTGAAAAAGATGAATAAAAATCATAATAATTCCCTTAATGACTCTGATGCAAGTGACATTCAATTTTGAGTGCGACTGTCTACCCGTTGACTTTTACTTGTGGTATATCCACGTTCAGTCAGCACCTCCTCCTACAGCACGAGTGCGCATCTTTATTTTTTCTATAGCCTGTCTGGGAGTCAACCTTTTAGCTGACTCAATGTAAGCTAGGTTTTTGTGGTCCGTAATTACGGTTATAGGATGGACAGCCCCCTCCAAAAAATGCCTCTATTCTTCAAAGGCCAACTTTATGGCTAAAAGTTCTCGATTCCCCACATCATAGTTTCTCTCGCAGGGGAGAATTTATTTGAGAAAAAGGTGCAAGGTCTCAAATTGGTCAAAGTGGTGGGTCCCTGGGACAATATCGCCCCCACCCCCACCTCTGAGGCATCCACCTCAACAATAAATGGTTCAGACGGGTCCGGTTGAATCAGAACCGGGGCAGATATGAAACACTTTTTCAAAAGCTGAAATGCCGCTACTGCTGCGGTTGACCAATTCTTGATATTGGCCCCCTTTTGAGTCATGTCTGTGAAGGGTTTAACCCCCTGTGAGAATCCCCTTATAAATTTACGATAATAATTGGCGAATCCTAAGAAACACTGCAGAGCCTTCAAATCACAAGGTTGAATCCAATCGACAATGGCCTGCACCTTATTAGGATCCATGCGATACCCTTCAGCAGACACGATGAACCCCAAAAAAGACAGTTCCTGGACAAAAAATAAACATTTTTCTAGTTTAGCAAAGAGACAGTTCTCCCGAAGCCTTTGGAGAACTGCCAGAACATGACCAATGTGAGCCTGTTTATCAGGAGAGTAGATCAATATGTCATCCAAATATACCACCATAAAATGTCCAATAAAATCTGAGAATACAAGATTTATGAAATTTTGGAAGACCACTGGAGCATTGGTCAGGCCGAAAGGCATGACCAAATTTTCAAACAACCCTTCAGTAGTGAGAAAAGCGGTTTTCGACTCATCTCCGTCCCGGACTCGGATAAGGTTATACGCTCCCCATAGATCTAATTTCGAAAACTACTTAGCTCCGGATAACTGGTTGTATAAATCAGGAATAAGTGGAAGGCGATACGTATTCCTCACAGTTATCTTATTTAACTCACGAAAATCGAGGCAAGGGCGTAAACCACCATCTTTTTTCTTTACAAAAACGAACCCCGCTGCCACGGGAGAAACAGAAGGACGAATGTGTCCCTTACGGAGACTCTCGGAAATATATTCCTTCATCGCAGCCCGTTCTGGACCCGAAAGGTTATACAAGCGGGCTTTGGGCAATTTAGCATCTGGAACTAGGTCAATGGCACAATCAAATGGGCGGTGTGGTGGTAAAACCTCAGCCTCTTTTTCGGAGAAAACGTCCGTGTAGTCTTTCAGGCACTCTGGAATACCTTCCAGAACCACGGACGACACAGACACAGTAACCAGACATTTTTCAGAACAATAGGGACCCCACTTAACAATGTCCCGAGATTCCCAATTAATCACAGGATTATGCAATTTTAGCCAGGGGAACCCCAACACCAGTCCCACCGGCAGGTTGTCCATCACAAAACATGAAATATGTTCCTGGTGCAAGGAACTTACTTTAAGGAGAAACTCTTCAGTACAAAACATAACGTCGTTCTTAACCAGTGGTGTTTTGTCAATGGCAACAATGTGAATAGGAGTCTCCAACCTAACTGTCCCTAACTTACACCTGGACACCAAGTCAGAGTCAATAAAGTTCAAAGACGATCCGCAATCCACGAAGGCAGAAGTGGATGTGGAAACACTCCCACAACAAAGTTCCACTTGCAACAACATTTTAGAGAAGGCAGAAAAGGGTACCTGAGAGACTGGGTGACCTCCACGACAATCACCCAGGCTCAGTCGCTTGTTGGCTAGTGGACGGGAGAGGCAATCCTTTTTCCAATGTCCAGAATCGCCACCATGAGAACAGCATTTTCCCACACGCCGTTGTCTCCTTTCATTCTCTTTGAGGTCGATGGTTCCCATCTCCATGATTTCCAATGTAGGACTGGCTCCCCTTCCTTGGGAAAACAACGGTGTATCAATTTGCATCACTCCCCTGGCCCGTAGCCTGCGATCCATTCGGAGAGCCTGTGTCATAGACTCCTCCAGGGAATCAGTCGGAGGGTTGAGAGACAAGGCATCTTTCAGATGTTCAGACAGGCCTCTACAGAACAAACCCTGGAGGGCGGCATCATTCCAGCAGACCTCAGCAGCCCAGCGTCTGAACTCTGAGCAAAACCACTCGGCTGAGTGCTTCCCCTGACACATACTCATCACCATGTCCTCAGCCATACGCATCCGATCAGGCTCATCATAAATATGCCCCAGGGCCTCAAAAAATGCATCCACAGTCATACATTCAGGGGCCGTGGTCGGAAGGGAGAAGGCCCAGGCTTGGGGGGCTCCCGTTAACAGAGATATAATGACCCCCACTCTCTGAGTTTCATCCCCAGAAGAGTGTGGTCTTAATGAAAAAAAAAGCTTACAGCCCTCCTTGAAAACTCTGAATTTTTTTTATCTCCGGAAAAGGTATCCAGTAACTTAATCGGAGACTCAGGGGAAACTAATGTAACATCCCGAGCTCCTGATAAAAAAGCCCACTGCACAGTGTCTGCAATCAGCTGCTGAGACTGAGCCAGGACTTGTTGTTCTCCAAGGAGTTTCTGAGATATCTGAGTCAGGTGCTTTACCTGCTCAGAAAGAGCGTGCATAGGATCCATCACAACACACAGGAGAAGGGGAGCAGAGAAAAAAAATGGTATGGGTCAGTTATAATATCAGGATCCTGACAGCGCCGGCATACAGCCTCTGCTGAGCAGGGACTCACCTGCACTGTAGGGACCCCTGGGGACAAGAACAGCCAGAAAGTACAGATGCACAGGACCTGAGCGCTGAAAGTTAGCAAGCTGGCACACGACCTACGGTCAAGTGACAGCAAGGGGGCGGGGCATAGCATCCTGCTTTCAGAGAAGATAGAAAACTCAGAGTCAGGCAAAACGGAGTTCATACCCAGTACGGGCAAATGAGGCACAGGAGGGGTAAAAAGACGGGAGGTCAGACAAAGCCAAATATCATACACAAGAGGGCAGTGCGGTACCAAAAGGACAAGCAGAGAGTAGTCGAGTCACAAGCAGAGAGTCATACACGAGAGAGCGGTGCGGTACAAGAGGGGCAGGCAGAACTCGTAACAGGGACAGAACTGGATCATAACCAAACAAGCAACAAGTTATCAAGCACAAGGCACACGTATACAAGAGGTCAACTAACTCAGCCGAGGGCAGGAGTATAACTGACACCGGACATAGGTCCAGTGAGCATTAAATAGCTGCCCTCTGCCAGAGAGAGGCAGAACAATTTACCCCCAGTCTGACCAGGACGGGTCAAAGCAAAACCTCGTCCTGGATCATGACATCGGCCTTCTGAGACATTCATTGTTCTGTAGGCCTGGTAAGTGGGACTCCAGTGCTATGTGTCCTGACAAGGAAACTGAATCATTATGTGTGAATTTCCTGCATGGGCAGAGCCCTGCAACAACACAGACTGTTAGATTTTGTTTTTCTTTAGGCCTGAAAGGCCTTAATTATTTTTGCTAACTTTGCACTTGCTTATGCATCACCCTTAATAAACTAGTGAGAGTCTTAAAGAGACAGTGTACCCGTGTCTACCTCCATGATGCAGCCAAGTAAGTCAATCTACCAGAGTGTTAATAAGCAAATTTCCATGCCCCAAAAATGTCTTAATAATTTTAGAAAAAAATAACCTTTTTTTACAGAAAATTTAATTTAAGAAATTCAAAGAATTTAGTTTTAATAATTTTATTTTTTCCCCCTTTCTAAACTGCTCGTGCAGAGGCTTCATACACAAAGAAGTGGTGACCTTAGAAAGTAACACAGAGTGGTGACCTGGTCATGCATGCGGTTGACAACCGTCCGCTGTGTAAATGCTTTACCTGTTAAGGGCCTGTCACACTAAGTGATAGCGCTAGCAATATCGCTATAACGTCACTGGTTTTTGTGACGTTATAGCGATATTGCTAGCGATATCGCTATGTCTGATACTTACCTCCGACCGCTCCCCGCTGGTTATTGCTGATCGCGCAAGAGCGTCCTGGATTGTTTCTCGTCGTCAGCTACCTGCTGGGCTTCCTGCTGTGGAGACGAGCGACGCGTGGACGCAGGCGGGAGGACGTCAGGATCGCCTCGTCTGACAGGAAAGTAGCGACCCCCGACCCCTGCGATGTCGCTGGTGAGATCTGCCTGTGTGGCAGCTCACTAGCGTCCACATAGCGATGCACCAGCAATCCTGACCGCGTCATATCGCTGGTCGGGATCGCTGGTGCATCGCTAAGTGTGACAGTACCTTTACAGAACACAGAGTTTCCTGCGAATATGATAATTCCACCTCCCCAAAAGTTTCTGAACAATTTGGGAAAAAAATTGATAAATAGAAAAAAATCCCTTATGAATAGAGTTGAGCGAAATGGGTCGGTCATATTCAAAAGTTGGCGACTTTCGCTGAAGTCGGGTTTCATGAAACGAAACCCGACCATAGCGTGAGGTCGGCCATGAGGTCGGCGACCAGAGCGTCAAAGTCGCATTTCAAAAGATGCTTCCAGCGCCCTTTTTCAGCCAATGATGGAGGACGCACACTGTGGGCAACGCTATGACATAGGCATCGGTCACCACCATCTTTGAGAAGGGCGTGCAAGTGATTGGCTGGTTTGTGTGGCGTCACAGGGGCTATAAAAGGGCGTGAACGCCGACCGCCATCTTACTTATGGCGATCTTAGCATAGGGAGAGCTGCTGCTGATGATGATTCTGTAGGGAGAGCGTTAGGCAGGGAAGAAGAACCAAAAAACTGCTTCTGCTGTTAGCGATTTCTGCTTACAACACAACACTTTGTATGCAGTGACATGGGAGGCTCTATTTTTGTGCATCAGCTCTGTTGGTTATTAGGCTGACTTATAAGGCTCCCTGATAGCTGCATTGCTGTTTGCACACTGCTGTGCAAACTACTTTTTTGAAAGCAAAAATACATTTCTTCCTCTTTTCTGCACAGTTACCAAGGGTTCATTTTTCCACCCTTTTGTGTGTGCACTGTGCAGCAGTCCTGCTTATTAGGCTGCCTGCATCCATACTTGGACTGAGAGCATCATTGAGAGCATCCTCAAATCTCTAGTGAGATCCAAAATCTCACCAATCCTATAGACACCCTCCACCTTGTCATACACCATCCAATTTCAGCCTGTTACTTTGGAGATGTAATCTCTACTGGGCCAGAGACAATAGTTCAGCGTCCTCAAATCTCTAGTGAGATCCAAATTCTCACCAATCCTATAGACACCCTCCACGTTGTCATTCACCATCCAATTTCAGCCTGTTACATTGAGGTGTAATCTCTCCTGGGCCAGAGACAATAGTTCTGCATCCTCAAATCTCTAGTGAGATTCAAAATCTCACCAATACTATACACACCTTCCACCTTGTCATACACCATTCAATTTCAGCCTGTTACATTTAGGTGTAATCTCTACTGGGCCTGACACAATAGATCAGTGTCCTCAAATCTCTAGTGAGATTCAAATTCTCACCAATACTACATACACCCTCCACCTTGTCATGCACCATCCAATTTCAGCCTGTTACATTGAGGTGTAATCTCTACTGGGCCTGAGATAATAGTTCAGCGTCCGAAAATCTATAGTGAGATTCAAATTCTCACCAATACTACATACACCCTCCACCTTGTCATACACCATTCAATTTCAGCCTGTTACATTTAGGTGTAATCTCTACTGGGCCTGAGACAATAGATCAATGTCCGAAAATCTATAGTGAGATTCAAATTCTCACCAATACTACATACACCCTCCACCTTGTCATACACCATCCAATTTCAGCCTGTTAAATTGAGTTGTAATCTCTACTGGGCCTGAGACAATAGTTCAGTGTCCTCAAATCTCTAGTGAGATTCAAATTCTCACCAATACTACATACACCCTTCACCTTGTCATACACCATCCAATTTCAGCCTGTTACATTGAGGTGTAATCTCTACTGGGCCTGAGACAATAGTTCAGCGTCCTCAAATCTATGGTGAGATTCAAATTCTCACCAATCCTATAGACACCCTACACCTTGTCATACACCATCCAATTTCAGCCTGTTACATTGAGGTGTAATCTCTACTGGGCCAGAGACAATAGTTCTGCGTCATCAAATCTATAGTGATATTCAAAAACTCACCAGTCCTATAGACACCCTCAACCTTGTCATTCACCATCCAATTTCAGCTTGTTACATTGAGGTGTAATCTCTACTGGGCCTGAGACAATAGTTCAGCTTCCTCAAATCTCTAGTGATACTCAAAAACTCACCAATACTATACACACCTTCCACCTTGTCATACACCATTCAATTTCAGCCTGTTACATTTAGGTGTAATCTCTACTGGGCCTGAGACAATAGATCAGTGTCCTCAAATCTCTAGTGAGATTCAAATTCTCGCCAATACTACATACACCCTCCACCTTGTCATACACCATTCAATTTCAGCCT
The DNA here is from genome assembly GCF_039654945.1 of Dendrobates tinctorius. Lineage (NCBI taxonomy): Eukaryota > Metazoa > Chordata > Amphibia > Anura > Dendrobatidae > Dendrobates > Dendrobates tinctorius. Next base: position 25,975,486 of record NW_027361770.1, on the reverse strand, counting down.
GTTACATTGAGGTGTAATCTCTACTGGGCCTGAGACAATAGTTCATCGTCCTCAAATCTCTAGTGAGATTCAAATTCTCACCAATACTGCATACACCCTGCACCTTGTCATACACCATCCAATTTCAGCCTGTTACATTGAGGTGTAATCTCTTCTGGGCTGAGACAATAGTTCAGTGTCCTCAAATCTCTGGAGAGATTCAAATTCTCACCAATACTACATACACCCTTCATCTTGTCATACACCATCCAATTTCAGCCTGTTACATTGAGGTGTAATCTCTACTGGGCCTGAGACAATAGTTCAGCGTCCTCAAATCTATGGTGAGATTCAAATTCTCACCAATCCTATAGACACCCTCAACCTTGTCATTCACCATCCAATTTCAGCTTGTTACATTGAGGTGTAATCTCTACTGGGCCTGAGACAATAGATCAGTGTCCTCAAATCTATAGTGATATTCAAAAACTCACCAGTCCTATAGACACCCTCAACCTTGTCATTCATCATCCAATTTCAGCTTGTTACATTGAGGTGTAATCTCTACTGGGCCTGAGACAATAGTTCAGCGTCCTCAAATCTCTAGTGATATTATTTAAAAACTCACCAATACTATACACACCTTCCACCTTGTCATACACCATTCAATTTCAGCCTGTTACATTTAGGTGTAATCTCTACTGGGCCTGAGACAATAGATCAGTGTCCTCAAATCTCTAGTGAGATTCAAATTCTCACCAATACTACATACACCCTCCACCTTGTCATACACCATTCAATTTCAGCCTGTTACATTGAGGTGTAATCTCTACTGGGCCTGAAACAATAGTTCATCGTCCTCAAATCTCTAGTGAGATTCAAATTCTCACCAATACTGCATACACCCTGCACCTTGTCATACACCATCCAATTTCAGCCTGTTACATTGAGGTGTAATCTCTACTGGGCCTGAGATAATAGTTCAGCGTCCGAAAATCTATCGTGAGATTCAAATTCTCACCAATACTACATACACCCTCCACCTTGTCATACACCATCCAATTTCAGCCTGTTACATTGAGGTGTAATCTCTCCTGGGCCTGAGATAATAGTTCAGCGTCCGAAAATCTATCGTGAGATTCAAATTCTCACCAATCCTATAGACACCCTCCACCTTGTCATACACCATCCAATTTCAGCCTGTTACATTGAGGTGTAATCTCTCCTGGGCCAGAGACAATAGTTCTGCGTCATCAAATCTATAGTGATATTCAAAAACTCACCAGTCCTATAGACACCCTCAACCTTGTCATATACCATCCAATTTCAGCCTGTTACATTGAGGTGTAATCTCTCCTGGGCCAGAGACAATAGTTCTGCGTCATCAAATCTATAGTGATATTCAAAAACTCACCAGTCCTATAGACACCCTCTACCTTGTCATTCACCATCCAATTTCAGCTTGTTACATTGAGGTGTAATCTCTACTGGGCCTGAGACAATAGTTCAGTGTCCTCAAATCTCTAGTGATATTCAAAAACTCACCAGTCCTATAGACACCCTCCACCTTGTCATACACCATCCAATTTCAGCCTGTTACATTGAGGTGTAATCTCTACTGGGCCTGAGACAATAGTTCAGCTTCTTCAATCTCTAGTGAGATTCAAATTCTCACTAATACTACATACACCCTCCACCTTGTCATACACCATCCAATTTCAGCCTGTTACAATGAGGTGTAATCTCTACTGGGCCAGAGACAATAGTTCTGAGTCCTAAAATCTATAGTGAGATTCAAAATCTCACCAATCCTATAGACAACCTCCACCTTGTCATACACCATTCAATTTCAGCCTGTTACATTGAGGTGTAATCTCTACTGGGCCTGAGACAATAGTTCAGTGTCCTCAAATCTATAGTGAGATTCAAAACCTCACCAATAGTAGATACACCTTCTATCTTGTTTTACAGTACCATATAGCTGGTGGTATTTTGGGTACATTTTCCCAAAAATGAGCAAGCATGGTGGAAGGCGCCATAGAACTGGGCGGGGGTTGCCAGCTGGTCCCGATGGTGATGGTGTTGTGGCATCTGTTGGTAGTGGCAAAAGCACAATAGCACCTAAGGCAGGAGGTGTTGAGCCTGCATCATCGTCTGGCTCCACAAGGCCTCGAAGGCTCTCTTTTCTGGGAGTAAGTAAACCACTTTTAAAGCTGGAGATTCAGGAACAAGTTTTGGCTTACATTGCTAACACAGCCTCCAGCTCTCTCATCTCATCTTCTGAAGTTTCAAAAAATAAAAGCACTGAGTCGTCATTGGAGGCTCCTGGTCAGGAACAACATCTTTCCTTGTGTCCTTCACCCATACCAAAAGTGAAGGATGTGGCAGGCCACACTACCGATTACTCCATGGAGCTCTTTTCACATACCACGCCTTGGTTATCAAGTCAAATCGTGAATTCCCCAGTCCAAGATGAATCTGACATGGAGTGCAATGATGCACAGCCACTGCTAGATTTTTCTGCTGGTACATTCACTCAGAGCAATACATTGTCCTCGCAGTGTACTGAGGCAGAATCTATACGACCTTACATGGTGACACAGAGGAAGGTGCACATGAAATTGAAGAGGAGGTGATGGATGACCCAGTTGTTGACCCAGATTGGCATCCATTGGGGGAAGAGGGTGCCGCTGCCAATAGCTCAGAAGAGGAGGAGGAGGATCCGCAGCAGGCAACGACATCGCAGCAGCTGTTATCTGGCATGACCATAGCAGTCCAAAAACATGTTACAAAAACCAAAAGAGTTGCAGGACAGCTTGGCCAGGCAGTCAAATTAGCACAGCGTGCAAGGTCTCAAAATGTCTTCCATAGTAGGAAGAGCGCAGTGTCGCACTTTTTTGAACAAAATCCTAATGATCAGGCAAAAGTTATTTATAAGAAGTGCGCAAAGTCCTTTAGCCGAGGGAAAAATCTGAGAAATTTGAATACCAGTTGCATGCTTAGACATTAAACCACCATGCACTTGCAAGCGTGGACGGACTACCAAACCTCACATACCACATGTGCACCTGCTCCGAATGAAGGTAGTCAGCAACGCTACATCGCTTCCTCCACTGTAAGCCCACCGGTTAGCACACCACCAGCAGCAAATATCGAGGTATCGTCGCAAGGGCAAAGCAGTCATGGAATCACAATGTTATTGCTATGAAAGACTGAATCTAGGCCATCAGCATCACCACCAACACCATCACAACCCTCTCTCAGTCCGCCATGTCCACCATTAGTTCCACCATATGCAGCTCTCAAGTCCAGCTCACCCTGCCAGAGACTCTGAGTAGGACAAGAAAGTACTCATCCTCTCATCTGCGTACACTGGCTTTGAACGCCCACATTGCCAAACTAATCACGTTAGAGATGATGCCCTACTGGTTGGTTGAAAGCAAAGCTTTCCGTGAGCTCATGGCCTACACAGTACCACGCTATGACCTACCCAGTCGGCACTTCTTTTCTCGAAAAGCCATCCCAGCCCTCCACATGCATGTGAAAGACCGCATTGTCCATGCACTCAAGCAATCAGTGAGTGGAAAGGTGCACCTCACAACAGATGCATGGTCCAGTTGACATGGCCAGGGCTGTTACATGTCCATCACTGCGCACTGGGTTAATGTGGTGGATGCAGGGTCCACAGGGGACAGCGGCGGTGGGACAGTGCTGCCTAGCCCACGGTATAGGAAACAGTTGGCTGTAGGCGTTTGACCCTCCTCCTCCAGAAGCGAAAACTCATCCACAGAGCGCAGTCGCACGAGCACTCGATCCGCAGCTGCCAGTGTTGCACACGAGGTGTCCCAGTATCGAACAGCTAGTGGTAAGCGTCAGCAGGCTGTGTTGAAGATGATGTGTTTGGGCGACAACAGACACACCGCGGAGGTACTGGCCGACTACTTGCAGCAACAAACTGAGTCATGGCTGGGCAGTCTACATCTTGAGGCAGGCAAGGTAGTTAGTGATAACGGCTGGAATTTTGTGGCAGCCATAGCCCTTTCAAAACTCAGACACATACCTTGCCTGGCTCACACCTTGAGCCAGGTGTTGCAGTGCTTCCTCAATAATTATCCGGAGTTAACACCCCTGCTCCATAAGGTGTGAAGACTGTGCTGGCACATCCACCGGTCACCCATACACTCCAGTCGTGTGCAGAAGCTGCAACGATTGCTCCACCTTTCCAAGCACCGCCTAATTATCGACGTTGCAACAAGGTGGAACTCCACCCTGCACATGGTTCAGAGGCTGTGCGAACAGAGGCAGGCTGAAATTCATTTGTGGGAGGATACATGGGCAGGCAGTTTGCAGGCAGACATGGAGTTGTCTGGTGTGCAGTGGTCAAAGCTGAAAGACCTCTGTAAAGTCCTTCAGTGTTTTGAGGAATGCACACGGCTGGTAAGCGCAGACGACGCCATCATAAGCATGAACATCCCACTTATGCGTCTGCACATGCAATCTTTGACGCATATTAAGGAGCAGGCGTCTGCAGCCGAGGAGGAAGAGGAGGAGGGATGCCTTGATGACAGTCAGCCATTGTCTGCTCAGGGAACTCTCCTGGATGAGGTGGAGGAAGAAGAGTTAGAGGAGGAGGATGATGATGGGGATGATTATTTTGGGGAGGAGGATGGTTCTCAGGGGGCAAGAAAAAAATGTTGGCGTGGCAAGGTCAGGTATAGGGTTTGTGCGAGACTGGAGGGATGTGGATTTGCCAGAAAGTGCTCCTCCACCCAGCACTCGCAGTGCATCATTGACACCTGGAACATTGGCCCACATGTCTGATTATGCCTTGCAGATCCTAAAAAGGGACCCCCGCATTGCCAAAATGATGAACGATGACGATTACTGGTTGGCCAGCATCCTGGATCCACGCTATAAAGGCAAATTCCAAAACATCATGCCACAGGAGAAAATAGAGCTAATATTGGCTAACAAACAAGCAACTCTGGTAAACCGTTTGTTTGAGGCATTTCCAGCACACAGTGGCGGTGATGTTTTTCCAACGAGCCGTAGGGGGCAACATTGAAGAGGTGTTCGTGGTGCACACAGCCGAAGTGGCGTTGGACACAGGGGTTTCATGACCATGTTGTGGACTGATTTTCCAAGTACCGCTCACACGACTGGTAATACTGTATCGATCGAAAGTGACAGGAGACAGCAGTTGTCAACTATGGTAACAAACTACTTCTCGTCCCATATCGATGTTCTCCCTCACCGGTCATTCCCCTTTGACTATTGGGCCAGTAAACTTGACACCTCGCCTGAATTGGCACAATATGCCTTACAGGAGCTCGCTTGCCCTGCTGCTAGTGTGTTATCTGAACGAGTCTTCAGTGCTGCTGGATCAATCCTGACAGAAAAAAGGACCCGTCTGTCGACAGAAAATGTTGATGATCTAACCTTCATTAAAATGAACCATGCATGGATTTCAAAGGATTTTGTCCCACCCTCCCCTGCTGACATGTAGGCTGCCAGAAACATTGCTTATTTTTGTCCTCCTCTTCCGCGGACTTCTCCAATTACTCCATTTGCAGCTGCTGAATGTCCAATATCAACATATGCTAATTTTTCCACCTCCCTAACTGGGCCGCGTCCCTCCACAGGGCCGGGGTCACCACCTGGCGCACGCACCTGTGCGAGTGCCGTTGCCCTGGACAGGTGGATGTGCATACTCTTTGGCAGCGGCACTGGCACAAGGTCCCTCATAGTAGAATCAAGTATCTCTGATGGTGGGGATGCACATCTGCCGTCAGACACACCGGCATACTATGAAGGGCCCTGTGCCAGTACCGCCGCCCACGAGTGGGCCCCCCCTGCTTGCTCAGCGCACCAGCACTTGCAATACAAATTTGGTGAAATGATAGATGATGGTTAAGACGTAGCTATGCCCTATCCTGCTGGGCTCTATCTTCAGATGATCAATGGCTTCCATTTGTTATGGACGTCAACTCACAATGAGATGCAGTGGTGGTTTATCATCAGCTTTCACGGTTTTCCGACTCACAGGCGTGTGACATTCCTGCCCACATTTTTAATTGTGTCCTCTCATGCCAATCCAATAGAATCGCCTACGGCCTATGGCTTGTGTCTTTTGCATTCCAAAGTTACCTGACAGATCATGATAGGCAGGGAGGACAATGTCTACATCTCTCCCTGTGATCACAATTTAATGGAGATGAGTAATGGTGATGGGTTCCACGGTACTGCGATACAGCAAACCTTTCTTCACAAGAACTGTTTTCGCTGTCTCCACAGACAAAGTAATTGAGGGTCAGCATATCCTCTGGAAATTCAACCGGGAGTTTTTACCGTGATTAGTGATTCCAAAATTTCTGCAATCACTCGACTTTCCGTTTGTACTTGTATCCATCTCGTTTCCTCTTGCGGAGAGTCCTTACTGTCTTACTGAGACTGAAATATATATGAAGATTGAAAAATACCCCAACAGTGTATACTGGTGTACGCTTCGAATACATTACCCTTTTTCTACTTTTTAGATTCTTGTCTAATCCATACTGAGGCTGTGAGTTTCTTTGTCGGACTCCGGAAATATACACGCAGATTTTTAATGTTTTAAACTATGCTATATATACCTGTTATCCGGTGATACTGTACCCTTTCTCAACTTTCTACAATCTTGTCGAATCCATACTGGGCCTGAGAATGTCTGAGTCTGCCTCCTGAAATATCTACAGAGATTTAGAATGTTTAAACTATACTATATATACCTGCCATCTGATGATGCTGTACACATTTTCTACTTTTTATATTCTTGTCTAATCCATACTGAGCCTGTGAGCGTCTCTGTGTGACTGATGGTATATATAGGGAGATTGACAATCATCCTTTGACTGTTTAGAGCTGTACGCTTCTGATACAGTACCATATATCTGATATTATTTTGGGTTAATTTTCTGCAACATTTTGAAGTTTGATGGAAGAGGCCGCAGAGGTGGGTGTGGGAGGGCCAGCTGGGGCTGATGGTGGTGGTGCATCCGCTGGTAGTGGCAAAAGCACAATAGCAGCTAAGGCAGGTGTTGAGTCTGCATCATGGACTGGCTCTGGATCGCATGGAAGGCTAACTTTTCTGGGAGTGGGTTAACCGCTTTTAAAGCCGGAGCATCAGGAACTGGTTTTGGCTTACATTGCCGAAACAGACTCCAGCAAATATGCCCTCCTCTTCTGGAGTTTCAAAAAATGCAAGCACTGAGTCGTCAAGTGTTGGCTCCTGGTCAGGAAGAACCCCTTTCCTTGTGTCCTTCACCCCCATCAAAAGTGAATGATGCAGCAGGCCACACTTCACATTAGTCCATGTAGCTCCCACATACCATGCCTGGGTTATCAAGTCAAATCGTGAATTCCCCAGTCCAAGATGAATCTGACATGGAGTGTGGGTGGCCAGCCAGGGCAGTGGGGTTAATCGGTACCGGGCCGGTGTCTCAGAGGGATTGTGTCACGGTGGTGGTGACCCGGGCCGTGGGCCTGGGCATCCATGCAAAGGGGTGAATAACGTTTATAGGTGAATGATAAGTGATGCCACCTGTGGTTTTTGATCAGATTGACCAGCGCTGCAGTGTCGCTTCTCTGGGACAGATGTTGTGGTGCAGCTAAGATGTAGAAGCCCTGCACAGGTAGGGCAGTAGTCGCACGGCAGATGAAAGAGTTGGTAGATGGTGTGCAGTGCAGGATGTAGCTGAGCTGTGCGCCAGGCGCAGGGGAAAGATGACAGACACAGTCGTGCAGTTCCTTTACCTGTACTTGGTAAGTGCCGTACAGGACCCAAAGTACAGATGGAGAAGGAGTTGGTCAGCCTGGAAGCAAATTAGGAATTCTCTCTCTGCAGATAGTGTGGCCTCCGTTCTAGCGCTTATCTGAGGTACTCGCAGTACTGAGTTCACTGAAGTTCCCCCTGTTGACACTCTTTTGAAACTTTCTCGTATGGCAGGCAGCCGTAGCCTTTTCCTTCTGGCTCACACAAGTTGCTGCTGGGGCCTCCGAGCTTTAGTTGGGAACAGAGCATTTACAGCTGCTGCTTCCTCCGGTTTCTGCTGCAGGACCGTCAGTGTCCCTACAAACTAAGAGACCGGAATCCCGACCATGCGCTCCAGCTAGGAGTGAGCCTTAACTCTGCTCATCCTCCAGCTCCCACTTCTCACATCCACACACTTCCCCTTCCCTTCAAAGACTGCCCTAACTTCCCTCCTCCCGATCACAGAGAGCAGCTCCTCAGCAGTCAGGTTCAGAGCTCTCCCTGCTGGCCTGGAGTGGGAACTGTGTTGTGTGTTGGTTTAACTGCTAGAGAGATCCTTCTCTGCTCCCAAGCATGACATCACACTCCCTTGGAGGAAGGTAATGCCACTGTGGCAACCGTACTCCTGGGGGCACCACAAGTGCACTGATGCCCAGCCACTGCTAGATGATTCTGCTGGTACATTGACCCAGACCACTACATTCCCCTCACACTCTACACAGCCAGAATCTGACCCTGAGGAAACTCTGGTTCCCCTTCCCGCATACTATACCACCTTACACGGTGACAAAAAGGAAGGTGCAGATGAAAGTGCAGGTTCGTTGAGCAGGTGGGGGGGCATACTCATGGGCGACGGCACTGGCACAGGGCCCCTCATAGTAAGCAAAAGTTTCTCTGCCGGTGGGAGCCCGCCGTCAGACACAACGCCGTACTATGATGGGCCCTGTGCCAGTGCCATCACCAACGAGTGAGCCCCCCTGCTTGCTCAGGATCACAGCACTTGCAAAATTGAAATACTTACCTCTCCCTGCTCCACCGCCGTGACGTCTTCCACGTTTCCTGACGGAAGGTTGGGAGCAATTTTTGGGGAGCACTATACTCTGGAGAATGATATATGAGCCCACCATACACTGGAGCATTCCAAAGGTGGACATCAGACACTGGAGCAGCATTTACAGGGCCCATTATACACTGGAGCATTAGAAATGGGGCCCGTTTTATATGGAGCATTATTTGGGCCCATAAGACAGTGGAGCTTCATCCATGGGGACCAACATATACTGTAGCATTATGTGGAGCTCATCATATACTGTATCGAACATTATATGGGACCAATGATTCTCTATGGAGAAATATATGGGCCTCATTGCTCTGTATAGCGCACTATGCGGTGGCCATAATACTGTATGGAGTAATATACTGTCCGTTTTTGGAGCTATTGGAGAATTTAAAATGGCTATCAGTCATGTGATGTAAGAAATGAAGTATTTTTCATTGTACTATACCACTATTTCTCTGCCGTATCAGAGGATCATGAATTGTGGCATGTGTTAAAGGAGCCCAGTGACACTCTTTGGCCCTGGGCCCACGAAATTCTTTAACCAGTCCTACCCCCCCACAACTTTAGCCAAATAACCCCCAGTTTTCAATGCCTAACTATTATTATAAAGTAAATTAAGGTTGACAAGCTTAAGTAATAAGAATTGATGTTTTTGGCATTAAAATGGGCACTGTAGGTGTGTTTCCTGTCCTCCACTCCCTGCCGACCTTGGTTCCCCATTGACTTGCATTGGGTTTCGTGTTTCAGTCAGCCTTCGACTTTTCACGATAATCGACCGATTTCGTTCGACCCGACTTTTGAGAAAGTCGGGTTTCTTGAAACCCGACTCGACCCGAAAAAGGCAAAGTTGCTCATCTCTACTTATGAAATTTTAAGAATTTGGTTTGGATTATTTTTAACAATTTTGTCCTTTCTCGCAATCCTGATCAGGGTGCTACCAGGAAATTTCAAACCAGATGCAGTCACAATAATTTTTAGTTTCATCCAAAATTAGAAAGAAGGTGAGTTTACTTTTATCAAAGATTTGATGCATGTAATATAATAATTTTTTGTTTAAAAAATGTTGCGTTGTGTCCTCAAATCTGGTAGTGATTTTTTTTTTATACAATAAATAATGGTGCCTAGGTATCTTCCGTTGAACCTGCGCACACTCTATTTTTTGCAATCTGCAATACAATCCAAGTGGCATCAGTTGTGGTGAACTTCTGAACATGAGCATACTAGATTATTCTCTAAATATGTCCAAAAAATATAATGAACACATCTCATAAATAAATAATTATATATATAAAACTGCAAGACTGTGGACAATAAATGAATCATGCAAATAAAAATGCAACGCCACATTCTCTCCTAAGTAAGATCTCTACTGTTTTTTTGGATATTATCCTCATTATTGCTTTTACTTATTGCTCTGTTTATTTACCTGTGCATATCACTTTTTCTATTGTGATTGGCTGTGCTACACCATGTAATCCGGATTACTTCAAGGCATTATGGGGAAGCGCCCGCTGCTATGCCAGATGCCAGAAGCCCACTTATTGAGTGTGCAGCATTTTTCAAATTGTAATCCTTGAATTTTATTGCAGATTTTTCAAATTTGCATGATTTCAGGAAATTCGGCTCAAACTAGATCCTCTGCTGGTAGATCCGCCCAACTCTATTAAATAGGTTTGCAAAAAATATGAAAGAAAAAAAGACACACATTAACTGCCAAAGATTTGAGAAGAAGCAAACGTGAAGCGACCAGGAGCCCATTATCCTCAACTGCTATCATAATTCAGAATTTCAACCTCCCTGTAGTGCTCAGAAGATAAGGTGTTCAGTAGTCAGAGACATGGCCAAGGTAAGTAAGGCTGAAACTCAACCACCAAATCTGAAAGCATATTTTTTAAAAATTTTGCAGACTTATAAGATCAAAGTAACTTTTGATAGACCAGATGAATGGGCCCATGGGTGGATCAGGAAAGGGCACAGAACTACACTTCCAATTAGATGCTAATAATGTGGCGGTGGGGTAATGCTATGGGCTAGTATTATTAAAGATGAGCTAATTGGACCTTTTTGGAATGAAGATGAGCTCAAAATCTGTTCCCAAACCTAATGCCAGATTTTAGAAGACACTTTCTTCAAGCAATAGTACAGGAAAAACTCTGCATCTTTCAAGGAAAGCCTGAAAGATAACTTCGTCACCTTACCTAAGTCCTATTGAGAACACAAAGACTGTTCTCAAAAAAGAGATACCAGGAAAACATACCATACGTCTTTTCCTCCAATGAATAATATTCACAAACTTTTAGTATATACTGTGGAATAGCTGAAGTTGTTTTGGTTATGTGGGGTATTAAAAACCCAAACATTTGTAAGGATCCATAATACTTTGCATGCTAAATATTGAATCAGAAACAAAATTTGATGCAAAAAAATTATTTCTTAGGCGGATTTACTTGAAAATGCTTCAGTTTTAAATTGAGTCCACTTTTATACTTACACATTTCCTACATACTTGGTCCGTCAAAGTTTCCCTACAAACAGCAACAGCTACTTAATTCTTTCATTTTTCATTTCTGCAACTACAACATTTAATTTCATAAATCAATGGGAATCTGGAACTATCATTAAATTGATATCTTCATGTATGTGTCGAAGTTAGTAAGGCACTTATAAGCCACCTATAGTGTAAAAATTTATAAGGAAAGTTCATAGAGATTATGTGGTTCCAATTAAACTATATGATACCTATCCAACCATATCACATTGAGTTTTGAGAAAATTAATGACATGAAAGCTAATTCTTTGTCACAACATAAGAGAATCTTTTATTGATGAACTGGTCAGCTACTGTAGGTATTGCTAATTTAACCCCTTTCTGACATTAAACGTAATAATATATCCCTGTGCCTTGGGCCTATTTGACCAGGGACGGATTATTACGTCTGTGCAATCACCTGCGCACACGGAGGGTGTGCTATTCATCGCCGCCGGGTGTCAGCTGATTCTGACAGCTGACACCTGGCACTAAGTGCCAGGAGAGGTCACAGACCACTGCTGGCACTTTACCCCCTGAAATGCTGCAATCGAATGAGATCACAGCATTCCGGGAGCTGGCAGAGGGCTCACAGCCTCTCTACCTTTGGATCAGAGGCCCTGGAAGACACTGCGGTGCGACGCTGGGTCCTGATCATTGCCATGGTGACCCAATGTCATCCTGACGACATCCGGGTCACCAGACCTAGAAAACTTGCTGATAATGCCCAGTACATAATGAGCAAGTTTGTCTGTCAGTGCATTACTGACAATTTCTACAGCATGGAGATGCTGCTGCATCCCCACACTGTAGAAGCGATCAGCCTGCAAAAAATGATTATCCCATAGTGAGACAAAGTAAAAACATTAAAAAGAGTAAAAAAATACTAAATAATTGCAAAAACATTGAAAAAAATCAAATATAACAATTAAAAAGTCAAAAGATATTGTATCTCTAAATAAATATTTTACTGAAAAAGAAATATATAAACAATAAAAGAACACATATTTGGTATAGCTGAGTCCACAAAGACACCAACCTATAAAACTGTCCCACCCAATTAGTGAATACCATAAAAAATAAAAAAAAGATAAAAAACAATGCTTTATCATCATACTGCTGAACAAACATTGGAATAAAACGCAATCAAAAAGATGGATATAAATAAACATGGTACCGCTGAAAACATCATCTTGTACCGCAAAAAAAGTGCCATATAGCTCCATAAGCAGAAAAATGAAAAAGCTATAACTTTCAGAATACAGCAATGCAAAAATAATTATTTTTTCTATACATTAATTTTTATTGTATAAAAGCGCCAAAACATAAAAAAACTATATAAATGGGGTATGTTGTAACTGTACTGACCAGCAGAATAAAACTGCCTTATCAATTTTACCACACATGTAGCAGCATAAACCACCCCCACAAAAGAAATTCCTAAATTGCTGCTTTTTGCTCATTCTGCCTCCTATAAATTGGAATAGAAAGTGATCAAAAAATGTCATGTGCCCAAAAATGCTACCAATAAAAATGTCAACTCATCCCGCAAAATCTGAAAAAATTATAGCTCACAAAATGTGTTGATGCATAAACTATTTTTTGCAATAAAAAGAATCTTTTAGTGTGTGACAGCTGCCAAACATAAAAACCCGATATAAATCTGGTATCGCTGTTATCGCACCGACCCGAAGAATAAAGTCGCCTAATCACTTATACCACATGAAGAATGGCGTAAAAAATAAATAAAACCAACTCTTCACATGTTGTTGATTTTTTCATTCTGCCTCCCAAAGATCGCAGTAAGGCTAGATGCACATTTAACCTGAACTCTGTGCTGAGTGCTTACATCAGGGTTTCCATGTGTATCTCTGAAATATGTGAATCAGACAGATCCCCGGCATTAGATTCCATATAATGAGGCAGATGGAGGCACTGTGGACACAGTCTGACCTGTGATCCGGCGCTGTCCGTCTTATTAGGATTGCATGAAAGTGCCATCTGCCACAGTTTTGTACACTTCTCAAAAGGACACCTCTGAACAGAGGCCAGACGAAGTCCAGAGTAACTCTGCTGCTTAATTTTAGTGACTGGATCCCTCTAGGGCTTCATTTGAATCATGTCATTCAGAGGTTTAGATGAAAACTCCAAAGTAAGTGCTCAGGGTAGAGCACCAGATAAATGTGATCCCAAATGTTATGTAAAATGTTCCCAATAAAAGCTTCAACTCAGTCCAAAAAAAAGCAAGCCCTCACTCAGCTTTGTCACCTGTTCACAGAAATATATGATGCTTCCACGTTACTGGTAGCACAAAGGCTCTGGAAAAGTGAAATGTCTTCTCACATGCCCAAAGAAATTTAGCAAATTCTCCACTCCTAAATCCAAAAAATCCAAATGCCCCTCCCTTCAGAGCCCCACAGTGTACCTTACCTACATATTGCATCCACGTTTGGCATTTCTGAAGTGATGAGAGCCCGCTTAACTTATGTGGGCATGCCTCCAGAAGCATGGGTTGGGCATAACATACTGGTAACTGCAACAGACTGGTCACTCTAACATACTAGTCACTAAAGCATACTGGTCACTACAATGGCAGTTTTCAATTCTCACTTGGCAACATTCATTGCTGCTTGTTTTTGAAAGATACCCATGGAGTCAAAATCGTCACTACACCTGTAGATAAATTCCTCAAGGGGTATTATTTCCAAAATGGGGTCACTTGAGAGGGGATTCTGCGTGTCTAGTAATTAGGGGCTCTGTATATGGAGTCCGCAAACTGTTCTGCAAAAATCTACAGTCCAGGAGGCAAATAGCCCTCGTTCCTCCCGAGTCTCTCCATATGGCTAAGTAGTACTGTACAGTCAGATATGAGGTATTACCACATTCAGTAGAAATTGTGGGACAAATTTTGGTGCCATTTTTACCCACTTCTTGTGTGAAAATGTAAAATATGGGGCTAAAACTAAATTTTGAAGGCAAAAATGAAGTTATTTTGTCTTCACTGCCCAACAGTATCAAATTCTGTGATCACTGCACCCCTATATGAATTCGTTGAAAGGTGTAGTTTGTAAAATGGGGTTACTTATGGGGAGTTTTGCTGCTCTAGCACCTCATGGGCTCTCGCAGTTGGTCATGGCACCTGCAAATCATAACTGTAAAATCTGTCGCTCCTTGCCTTCTGAGCTTTGCATTGTGCCTGAAAAATATTTTCCGATTACATGTAGGGTATTGGCGCACTCAGGAAAAAATGGAGCTCAATTTGTTGTAAAAAATCAGCCCTTAGAAAAATTAAAAACTGGGGGCTAAAACAACATTTTAGTGGTAAAAATGCAATTTATTCTTTCTTCACCGCTCAGCTGTATAAAACTCTGTGAGGCACATGTGGTGTCAATATGACCACTACACCACTAGATGAATTCTGTGGGGAGTATAGTTTGTAAAATGAGCTCACATATAGTTGGTTTCTGTTCTTCTGGCACCTCAGGGGCTCTGCCAATGTGACATGGCACCCTCAAACCATTCCAGCAAAAGCTGAACTCCAATATGGCACCACTCCCTTTCTGAGCTCTGCACTGTGCCTCAAAAGTAGTATTCCCCCACATAAGTAGTATTCCCCCCACATTTACTTGGCATGCTCAGGAGAAATTGTACAACAAATTGTATGGTGCACTTAAAGAGAGAGAAAAACGATCGGAACCGCTGCACACTTTTGGTTTGTTTTATGGAATTGTGCCATGGGAGATTTATATGTGTGAATGCACTTACTCAGGGGTCCTGGGTGCCCATCCATGCAGGAAAACACAGTGACAAATTCTGTAACAAAAGGTAGACATGAGGGTGGTACTCACTGTCCCAGTAAAACTTACTTTATTTGGAATCACATTAAAAGACAGAGGCAGGAGAGTCTTGTGCGGAAACACATCGGACGACGGCTGTTTCGCACTGGTATGCATTTCTATGGGTCCCTTGGTAGAAAGGAACTGACGAGGCTCTCTTACAGGTAACGGTATGGTGCAATTTCTCCTGTTACCCTTATGAAAATGCAAAATATGAGGCTAAAATAATTTTTTGTGAGGAAAATGTGATTTTATTATTTTCTTGGCTCAACATTATAAACTTCTGTGAAGCACCTGGGGGTTCAAGGCGCTCACCATGCATCAAAGTACATTGTTTGAGGGGTGTAGTTTCTTAAATGGGGTCACTTGTGGGAGTTTTCCACTGTTTAGGCACATCAGGGGTTCTCCAAATGGGACACGATGAAATTTTACATACAGAAAGTCAAATGACGCTTCTTCCCTTCGGAACCCTGCCGTGCGCCCAAACAGTGCAGTAGTTTTCTCCCTCATGTTGTGTATCGACGTACTCAGGAGAAATTGCACAAAAAATTGTATGGTGAAATTTCTCCTGTTACCCTTATGAAAATACAATATTTTGTGCTAAAACATATTAGTGGGGAATTTTTTTTTACATTTTTACGGCTCAACGTTATAAACGTCTGTGAAGCACCTGAGGGTTCAATGTTCTCACCACCATCTATATCAGTTCCCTGAGGGGTTTAGCTTCCAAAATGGTGACACTTGTGAGGGATTTTTACACTTTAGGCACATCAAGAGTTCTGCAAATGTCCGCCAATTGTTTCAGCAAATTTTGCATTCAAAAAGTCAAATGGCACTCCTTCCCTTCCGAGCTCTGCCCAGTGTTTTTCTCCCTCATATGGGGTACCAGAATGCTCAGGAAAAATTACACAACAAATCTTGGGGACCATTTTTTTCTGTTACCCTTGTCAAAATAAAAAAAAAATTGGATCTGAAGCTATTTTTTTGTGCAGTTAAGTTCATTTTTTCCACATTCCAAAAATTCCTGTGAAGCACCTGGACGGTTAATAAACTACTTGAATGTGGTTTAGAGCACCTTGAGGGGGTGTAGTTTTTACAGTGGTGTCACTATTAAGTATCTTCTATCATATAGACCCCTCAAAGTGACTTAAAATGTCATGTGGTCCCTAAAAAATAATGGTGTAAAAATGAGAAATCGTTGGTCAACTTTTAACTACAGCTGAAGTCGCCCGCTCGAGCGTGGTCAACCTGCTCTCAAGCTGCTGGACGTACCACTGAAGACGCTGGTCATCAGCCATCGCTAGACAGACATTGGTCCTAGTATACTGTTAGTATTGATAGAACGCACCAAATGTAAATTATAATAAGGTGCGTTCGCAACCTGGGATCCACTGTGGGGTGATGGTGAAACCACAACTAGAGGACAATGGTGTAGCGTAGCCGCGAGTAAGCACCATAAACACACCGAGTTAAACGTCACTCGGTGTGAACAGAGTGCAAAGCGCCTGACTCTGTTACTCCACAGAGCAGTGTGGAAACTGAGAGCACTCTAAGTTATGCCCTGTTAAACATCACAGGAGTATAGAGGGATTGACGCTAGTGGGGTCCCTATAACTCACCCCCCACTATGCTGGTGATTGAACCTGCAATGCCACACAGTGGCTTTTGAGCCCACATTGAGGATGCCCGGTGCAGCCACTACGTTCAAGCGGTAGTTCCCACCCTACACTGTCTGTCTAGAAACACACTTGCAGTGCTATTAGCGGCACACATACACAGAGGGTGGTAGCTGTCCCACCTACACACCTACACACCTATACACCTACATACATTTGAATGGTATAAGTTGAACAGAGCAGGTCAGATATGACTTTGGTCAGATGCGACATCATTCGAAGTGTGACATCTTTTAAAGTGTTACATCAGAAATATACCAGACTGGTAAACCATGGTATATTCTCCTTCATGCTGCCATGTCCTGACCCATCTACTTTCATCCACAGGTACCTCTGAACCCTCTTAATCCAGAAAACCCACTGCACCCCTGAAACCCATGCATCCCTCATCCTCTGTTTTTTAACTGGTACGTCTGAACCCTCTTAATCCAGAATACCCACTACACCTCTGAACCCCATGCATCCCTCATCCTCTGTTTTTTAACTGGTACGTCTGAACCCTCTTAATCCAGAATACCCACTACACCTCTGAGCCCCATGCATCCCTCATCCTCTGTTTTTTAGCTGGTATTTCTGAACCCTCTTAATCAGAATACCCACTGCACCCCTGAACCCCATGCATCCCTCATCCTCTGTTTTTTAACTGGTACGTCTGAACCCTCTTAATCCAGAATACCCACTGCACCCCTGAAACCGCTGCACCTTTGGTAATGTGCCAGGACTGCTGCGTCCACCCCGACGTGCATTACGCCGATTTTTCTTCCGAGTGGCTTTGAGTCTGTCTAACTTAATAACAGTAACCTGGTATATGTGCCCATTCTGCTGCTTCTAGTTTGACAAGTAGCATCCATTATACATTTTGTATTTATTTGAGGTATCAATAAAATTTTGATATATATTTTTCTACACATTCCTTGTGCTCTCTTTTGTGGGCTCTGGATTATAAATGTATCATAGATCTACAGACACCTTTGACAACATTTATAATACTTCTTGCTTGGCTTACTTTAAACTATTTTTTGCTAAAGATTTATTGTGTTTTAGTGGATTTTTTAAGTTGTTTTCTCGTACAAAATGTAGAGATTGAAATAGACTTTTAGGCAAGAATAGCAAAATCAAAGAAAAACATTTCAAAGACAAAGAGTCCTAGTTTACAAGGATAGAAACCAAGAAATATGAGCAAGGCTAACTCTTTTACCATATGAGGCCAAGGGATTCTTAATTGGTGGCCCTGCCATGACATATAATGGTTATATATTTTAGCTAAATCTATAAAATTTCCTGTAGGCAGTGGTTGGTAAATAAGAAAAGTGATAAATGAACCTAAGATAGCCAAAGGCAGTTAGAATTAAATTGCATGTCATATATAAGCTTAGCAGGCTTGCTTGCCTATATCTGCAAGTGCTTAACCATGTTAACATAAACCCTCATTAGGCAGGATTATGCAGGCAACACTGACAAACAAGATGGACACTAACCCTCAAAGGAGCGTATTCAGACACTGCACACTAATTATCCTTTTAAAATTAATTTAAGATTTGCAGAATTAATATCAGTGTATATGCGTATGATTACATGGGGAATTGTGTTTTACATATTACAACCTGTTTGTATTCTGCAACAGTTTCTCTCTGTTGTTTCTCGATCCTTTTTACTGTATGAATACAACAAGTCAACATAAAATTGTAATACTGCATGTTAAAATGTTTTTCGGCTTGCTTTGCGTCTTGAGTGCTTGTCAAGTTAGTTATCAAGCCTGTCCATCTTACAAATTAATAAGTTTAGTACTGATTCCTTGTAGTTGAAGAACAGTGCTCGATCATGCATAGCAAAATAATGTTATACACATAGCCTAAGCTTCTCATGTGTGTGTAACTGCATATATATTTAAAACATTATTTTGATATATGCATCCATTTAATGACCAGGACATTTTTTTTAAATCTCACATGTTCCACTTTATGTGGTAATAACTTGGGAATGTTTCATCATATCCAGGTGATACTGAATTTTTTTTTTTGTGAGACATAAAACCTATGTAAGTGGTAAATTTAGATTGATGTATTTTGCTTTTATTTATTAAAACATCAGACATTTGACCAAAATGATAAAAAATTGGCAATTTTCAAACTTTTATTGTTTATATCTTTAATCCAGATAGTCATACCACACAAAATAGTTACCAAAATGCAATTACCAAATGTCTACCTTACGTCAACACCAATAGCAAAATATTTTAAAAACATCAACCCTCAGCCACTCAGCCATTCAAAACTGCTGTCAGGTAGTATATTAACCTTTCAGTAGCTTTTCAAGAATTAATTCAAACTGGAATTACAGAAATGTCAAATTTTATTTTTACCACTAAAATGTTACAAACATCAAAGCAAGCCACTACAGCTGGTGGACTGTTGGGTCATTACTTGGTTTTGGATTGCCATGGCAAAAATCAGAACCATACAATCAAGATCTCAGGGTGTCAATGTAGTTAAAAAGAGAGCACCATGCTTTTTTCATACATCTAGATACCATTGTCACTATTGAAAGCAGTATCTAAAGGCTTAATCGGTCATGGTCTGGGGCAACATCAAATTTTGGCTGATGCAACAGGGTGTCAGCTACAATGTAGAGCTGACAACTGCTGCATTTTGACCGGTCAGTGGATGCCATTGTAAAATGCCCGGGAACCCCTGGTCAAGATTGCTGCTATTGTGAACAGTTAAGAAAGTTGAAGAAGAAATGATCTCTCAAAGACCTGAAGTTAAAGTGACAGATTTCCTTTGTACATCCATTCTTCCTTGGAAAATCCCTCCAGTTCTGGGAGATTCTTGGGTCATCTTGAATTCCTGATCTTTTGAGCTCTAGCCACAAATTTTCAATGATGTTCAGAACAAGGGACTGAGAGGGCCATTTTAGGCAAAAGCTTGCGCCTTTTGAGGTAGTCTATTGTGGATTTTGATGTGTGTTTAGGATCATTTTCCATTTGTAGAAGACATCCTCTTTGTAACTTCAGATTTTTTACAGATATTGCTATGTTTGTATCAAGAATTTGTTGAAATTTCATTAAATCCACTCTTCCCTCTACCCGGGAAATGTTCCCCATACCATTGGCACAGCACAACACAGAAGCATGGTTGACCACCCCTATGCTTAATGGTTGGCAAACTGAGGAAAGGACAACTTGAAAACACTTTACTATCTTCTTATAGTCTTCTCTTGCTTTTTGGACCTCCCCCATTTTCATTTTTATAGTGCTAGGCAGCTGCTTAGAAAAGCCAATGGATGTTGCTTTTTGGCACAAGGCCAGAGGAGGCTGGATTTTTAAATCTGGGAAATATGCAACACCAGGCCTTTCCTAATGATGATAATGAACAAGCCATTACCATAATAGGCTAATTAATGTCTGAGACCTTGGTCAAAGTTATGTGAGCACACATATCTCCAATGGTGCCCAAACTTTTGAATAAACCCATTTTCATTTTATGCAATTTCTAAAATGTAAAAGACGAAAATAAATAAATATATACAGTTGTGCTCAAAAGTTTACATACCCTGGCAGAATTTTTGCTTCCTTGGCTTTTTTCAGAGAATGTGAATGATAGCCAAAACTTTTTCTCCACTCATGGTTAGTGGTTGGGTGAAGCCATTTATTGTCAAACTACTGTTTTCTATTTTTAAATCATAATGGCAACCCAAAACATCCAAATGACCCTGAGCAAAAGTTTACATACCCTGGTGATTTTGGACTGATAACATGCACAAAAGTTGACACAATTAGGTTTGAATGGCTACTAAAGGTAACATATATATATTGTTACCTTTAGTAGCCATTCAAACCCAATTGTGTCAACTTTTGTGCATGTTATCAGGCCAAAATCATGTTATATATATATATTTATATTTCTAACCAAGCAGTCTGCCCTTCACCAAGCTGTGGTTTTAATTACATGCAATCACATTTGGTTCCGACCTTCCTATAAATATAGGCTTGACCAAGTTATTAGCCAGAGGTACGTGTTCACACTAGGCTAGGTTAGGGACCCATTCGATCATGAGTTTACCTTGATATTGGTGAATGGGCTCACATTTTTTGGCCAAATTTTGTGCTAAGCGTCTCATGTGTTTTTCCTAAATTTCAAAAGCTATTACACTATTCACACTTCATGCATTTCACATTGATATGCCTTAATGCATTGAGTGCAACCATTTACTTATTTTGATATGTAAGCTGTTTTTTGGTATGCACCTATTCAGACTTGTTCTTGATGTGCTGTCAGTTTTCTGTTATTTGTATGCTAGCTTTCTGACAGAGCACTCCACCCTTCACAAAGCTGTGGTTTTCATTACATCCAATCAAGTTTGTTTCCGACCTTCCTATAAATATAGGCTTGACCAAGTTATTAGCCAGAGGTAACTGTTCACACTAGGCAATTAGGTTAGGGACCTATTCGATTATGAGATTACCTTGATATTGGTGAATGGGCTCACATTTTTTGGCCAAATTTTGTGCTAAGCTTCTCATGTGTTTTTCCTAAATTTCAAAAGCCATTACGCTATTCACACTTCATGTATTTCACATTGATATGCCTTAATGAAATTGAGTGCAACCATTTCCGTATTTTGATATGTAAGCTGTTTTTTTGGTATGCACCTGTTCAGAATAGTTCTTGATGTGCCGTCAGTTTTCTGTTATCTAATATATAAAGCTCAATATGGGTGTGTGTGTATGTATGTACAGTATGTATGTCCGGGATTGGCATCCGCACCGTCGCAGCTAGAGCCACAAAATTTGGCATAGTCACACGTCTGGACCCCGAGAGCGTCTTAGGCTATGTTGTGAGGCAAAATTTTAACCCCACGTGTTCCAATTCACCAAACAATTTTGACCCTATCTACATAAAGGGGAAAAAGTGTATGTATGTATTGGCATCGGCACCGTCGTAGCTACAGCCACAAAGTTTTGCACAGTCACACGTCTGGACCCCAAGAGCGTCATAGACTATGTTGTGAGGCAAAATTTTAACCCCGCGCATTCCAATTCACCAAACAATTTTGCCCCTATCTTCATAATGGGGAAAAAGTGAAAGGAAAAGTGTTGGAGGCAAATTGACAGCTGCCAGATGTGAACAAGGGCGACTTAAAGAATGAGAGCGATGGCAACAAACAGTATATACCATACAGTTGCTAAGGTGGGGCCCTGACATGGAATACTCACCACACACAGGGATATGAGCACATACACAAAATGCGCCACACACTACCACGTGCTTCAACACATATACCACCCTCAGCACACATTTCACCACACATACACCAACCTCGCCACATAAAAGTCGAAACACAAAAGTTGCCACTCAAAACTCGCCTCGCTGTCCCAGAGCTGTTTAAAAGATGAAAAATGAGCTGTGATTGGTTGCTATAAGCAACAGTTTTCTTTGTAGACAGTTGTGGTAACTGAGGCCTATTATTCTTATCATTTCTATGGTGTTATCGTCCTTCTGTAAAGCTGGAAATAACACAATTTATTACCGTGCCAACACAGACCACCCTCTGACACAGACTGCAGGGGGAGCCCAGTATCACACAGGATAGGATTAGATACATGGCTCAGCAGTCAGTATCACACAGGACCGGATTAGATACACAGCTCAGCAGTCATTATCACACAGGAGAGGATTAAGGGGGTTTTACACATAGCGATATCGCTAGCAATATCGCTAAAATGTCACTGATTTTGTGACGTTATAGCGATATTGCTAGCGATATCGCTATGTGTGATACTTACCTCCGGCTCCCCCGCTGTCCGTCGCTGATCGCGCGAGATCGGGCGGCTCCATTTCTCGTCAGGCGCTTCCTGCTGGGCTTCCTGCTGTGTGAGACGAGCGACGCTGGAGGCGGGCGAGAGAACGTCAGGATCGCTGTGTGTGAAAGGTGAGTATAGCGCGCTGCGTCGCTGCTGCAACGCTGTGAGATCTTCCTGTGTGGAAGCTCACTAGCGATCATTTAGCAATGCACCAGCGATCCTGACCGGGTCGTATCGCTGGTCGGATCGCTGGTGCATCGCTAAATGTAAAAGGCCCTTTAGACACATGGCTCAGCAGGCAGTATCACACAGGATAGGATTAGATACACAGCTCAGCAGTCAGTATCACACAGGATAGGATTAGATACACAGCTCAGCAATCAGTATCACACAGGACAGGATTAGATACACAGCTCAGCAGTCAGTATCACACAGGATAGGATTAGATGCACAGTTCAGCAGTCAGTATCACACAGGATAGGATTAGATACACAGCTCAGCAGTCAGTATCACACAGGATAGGATTAGATACACGGCTCAGCACACAGTATCACACAGAATAGTATTAGATACACAGCTCAGCAGAGAGTATCACACAGAATAGGATCAGATACACAGCTCAGCTGTCAGTATCACACAGGATAGGATTAGATGCACGGTTTTTATGTGCAATATAATCATTGTAATTTGTTATAACTAACCACAGTTGGTTAACATGCCCAGGCAATGCCAGGCTCTTCAGCTAGTATATATATATATATATATATATATATATATATATATATATTGCTCAAAAAAATAAAGGGAGCACATCCTAGTACATTGTGTTGGTCAAGTGTTCCCTTTATTTTTTGAGCAGTGTATATATATATATATACATATATATATATATATATATATATATTTATATATAGTGATAGTTAACACTCATGTGGCGGTATTCGTAGGTAGAAAATAGGAACGCTGTCTCTTAAAATTTTTGGTTGGTTTATGATTATGTGGCATAAATAAACCAACAAGAAGGGAAAATAAACACAGCCACACCCTCCAGCCCTTCAGGCTAAAGCAGGAAAACAGAAAAAAAAACAAAACAAAGCGCTGCAACACAGTCCATACGTATGTGGATGACATCCCGTTCTGGAGCAACAGAGGTTCAGTCTTTCCTCCACAAGACACAAAAACCACTGAAGAATCCACTCTCCAGTCTTGCTGACCAAAGACTTATCTAAAGCCCAGTTATTTCCACTGGAGAATCCTCTCTCCAGTCTTGCTGACCAAAGACTGCCGCTAAAGCTGTTATTTAAACCCCAGATCATGTGACTCTTTCCATCATGTGACTGACCACATTACTATGACCTCACATAGGTCCTGATTTCTCTGTGGGTGGAGATAAGGTGGACATTCTCCCACCTGCTCTATGTATGTCCACATAAAACCAGACTATTATGCAACTTTAACTTAACACTCACAACACATAGTGTGACCAAGATATCTGCAATCTCATTTTCCCTACACCCTCTGTTACATTTAGAGGAAAGTCTATTAAGGACTATGTGGTACATAGTCATTTTACTCCACCAAAAATAAGGGAGACCTGGCTAGATAACAGATCAGTGGGTACATTCAGATGTGGGCACTGTGGATTCTGTCCACAAGTTTCAGGAGTCCCTTAGGCCAGGTTCACATAGCGTTAATGCAGTCCGTTCAATGCATACATTTTTTCTATTGCAGATAAAATTAGGATTGTAGTGGATCGTCATATGCAACGGGGCACCATTGATGAGAAAATGAGGGAATACCTTATTAAGACTGATCCCATTATCCCTGTGTTTTACACCCTGCCCAAAATCGACATGCAACTAGACAACCACCCGGGTTGTCCCATATTCTCCTCCACAGAATCCATCCTATCCCCACTGGCCATAGTATTGGAATGGATATTTACACCTCTTGTGAAGGAGACAAAATCCTTCCTTCTTGAAACCAATGACTTCTTACAACATATCAAATCTTTAGGCCCATTGTCCCCCTAATCTATTCTCGTCACATGGGACGTGAATAGTTTATACACTTCAACAAGTGAACCCCTCTTTTTTTCATTTGCATATTAGTCTCATTTCCACAAAAGGGCATGATACCTATGCCGCATAACGAATACTATAGCCAGGGCAACATAACCAAAATACACAGTGCACACATGCAATCTGGTTTCATGACCTTACAACTCCTATTGTCACATGTAGAGTTGAGCGACTTTGGATGGGATTGGGTTTTGTGAAACCCGAATTAAACAAAATTTGGGTCGGATGAAACTGGTCTGACTAGGGCAAAAAAAGTCAGAGTTTCGTCCGAAACCCAACCCCAATGCAAGTCAATGGGAAATAAAAGTCGGCATTGAGCGGATGACATTCATCTACTCAACGCAGACTTTTATTCCCCATTGACATGCATTGGGGTCGGGTTTCGGATGAAACTCCGACTTTTTTTGCCCTAGTCGGACCAGTTTCATCCGACTCAAATTTTGTTTGATTTGGGTTTCACGAAACCCGATCCGACCAAAGTCGCTCAACTCTAGTCACATGTTTGCACTAATGCGCATGTGTGAACATTGCCATACTATACGGCAGGACCTTGTGCCAGTCGCGGTCATGTGGTCTCATCCCAATCACGTGAATTGCCGCACCTGACCGCTGCACTTCCTGGTTTCATCAGGCTACAAATACCCGGTCTGTACAATAGCTTCTCACAGGCGACGCAGCTCGCCATATCCTCTGCGCCAGGACATATGTGTTAGCACTGGCGGAACGCACCAAATGTAAATTATAATAAGGTGGGTTCGCAACCCGGGGTCCACCGTGCGGTGATGGCGAAAACACCGCCAGAGGACAATGGAGGGCAGCAGCGATTAAGCACCGTAAACACACCAAGTTAAACGTCACTTGGTGTTAACAGAGTGCAAAGCGCTTGACTCTGTTACTCCACAGAGTAGTGTGGAAACTGTTATGCCCTGTTAGATGTCACAGGAGTATAGAGGAATTAACACTAGTGGGGTCCCTATAACTCACCCCCCACAACGTTGGTGATTGAACCTATACTGACACACGGAGGCTTTTGAGCCAGCGCCTGAGGATGCCCGATGCAGCTGCTTTGTTCAAGCCAGAGATCCCAGCCTACACTGCCTGTCTAGAAACACACTCGCTGTTAGCGTCCCACCTACACACACATAAAATAAGCAAGATACTAGCGCACATGCATGCGCCATTGAGAGCCTTTTATACCTTTAGCTCAAGTCTAGACAGACAGGACCTTGCCTGTGTACCAATCAGAAGCTGCCACCTCACCAGAGCAACTGACATCCAAGCACCAATAAGAAGGTGCCACATCATGGACATGCTCAGTAGGCTGAAATCCAGACTTAGTTTATAGAGCTCAATTCTGCATGTGTATACCAGTAGTCACCATAGGCTTAGCTGGAGAGTCAGCAGCAACTACACATGCAGCATGAGCTTTGGTAAGGTGCTGGGTCCGGAGTCTATGCTGAGCAGTAATCCCAGCAGCCAAGCCTGAATGGGAGACCGCTGCACCAGACAAGGCTTGGGATCTATCTTGTGCAGCGGGAGAATCCTGGCACCTAACAATTCACCCCCTAACAACCCCTCTCTGGTGATGTTTGCCATGCTTAGAAGCCGCAATATGCTGGGAGGCATGAATATGTTTTTGTTGATCGACTAAACCTCTAGATGGTACATAGAGCTTGCCTTGGGGTACCTGGGACTTCAGACACAGACTCTCACAAAAGCTTCCCCATTTTAGTATGCTCCCCATTGCCCAAGTAATCTGGGGGAATGGAGGTGCATCCTCGGTATCCCCAAAAGTACATCATCCATACCCTCCAGAATAACCAGAAAAGAGATTATCTCCTGATGGTTTGGAGACACAGTGAGGGAAATGGGTACTGTCCAATGGGAAATTGGGGTTGGCAAAATGGACCCATTAGCTACCTGAAAAGACATGGGCTATTTAGCATACCAATGGGATAGCGTGCCGTTGGGTGAAGATAGCGGAAATGAATTTGACCTCAGCCCCAGAGTCCACACAAGCCTGCACTGTGAGAGTAGCCGACCCAAACATCAGAGAAACCCCAAAAGCCAACTTGGGTGAGACCTTAACAGGAACTAGTGAACCTCTTCCCAAGGCCACTTGACGCTGTGACTCTTTCGAACGTTTGGTACTTTTATTGGCAAAGTGACCGACTTGCCCACAGGCAAAGCAAGTTGGTTGCAGACATACAGAGCAGAAGATTGGCTCTGCTTGAGAGACATCCATAGGCTCTACAGGGTTGTCAAACTGAGTTGGGGGACACATGAGATTGGTGAAGTTCGGAGCCAACAGAAACCTAGATTTAGTTTGAGTTCAAATCACGCTCAGCATCCGCAGATCAATGCGAGTGGCCACTGATTATAACTCTTCCAAGGAAGTTTGTATCTACCTAGTGGCCAAAGCATCTCTGACATGATCTGCTAAGCCCCTCCAAAAAATAGGCATCAGGACTTTATCTGGCCACTCCAACTAGGTAGCCAAAGTACGAAATCTGATGGCAAACTGGCTAACCATGGACCAACCCTGAGTAAGAGCCAGTGCGGTATCACGGGTTACTTGTGGCCCCAAAAAAACCTCTTTCAGGGCCCCAAAAAAATGAGTGGCGCTAAAGATTAGATGATCATCTCATTCCCATAATTGCGTAGCCCACTCCAACGCCCTGCCAGACAAAAAAGAAATAAAAAATCTCACCTTGGTATGCTCTGTTGGAAATCGTGAAGCCAGTAACTCCTGGTGGAGTCACAAACCCTCTACAAGCCTTGCTGTCCCAGGGAAATTTTTTGGGCAGCGAAAAATGTGGCAAAGAGGAAACAGGAGCCGCAGCATTAAACTTAGAAGAGGCTTTGGCTGCTGCTTTTGCTACCAAACTGGCACGATCTACAGCAGAAGTTGCCCGCTCGAGAGTGGTCAATCTGCTCTCAAGCTGCTGGACATACCGCTGAAGAGGCTGATGGTCTGCCATTGCTAGCCACACCCTGGTGCTAGTATATTGTTAGCATTTGTGGATTGCACCAAATGTAAATTATGAGAAGGTACGATCGCAACTTGAGGTCAACCGTGCGGTGATGGCGAAAACCGCAGCTAGAGGACAATGGCACAGCGTAGCAGTGAGTAAGCACCGTTAAACGTCACTCGGTGTGAACAGAGTGCAAAGTGCCTGACTCTGTTACTCCACCGAGCAGTGCGGAAACTGAGAGCACTCTAAGCTATGCCCTGTTAGACATTACAGAAGCATAGAGAAGTTGTTGCTAGTGATTGAACCTGCACTGACACATGGTGGCTTTTGAGCTCATGCCTGACGACACCTGGTGCAGCCGCTAAGTTCAAGTGGGAGTTCCCACCCTACACGGCCTGTCTATAAACACACTTGCAGTGCTATTAGCGGCACATGTGCACACAGGGTGGTAGCTGTCCCACCTACACACACACAGCAAAATAAGCAAGATACTAGCACACAGGTGTGCACCATTGAGAGGCTTTTATACCTTTAGTTCAAGTCCAGAGAGACAGGACCTTGCCTGTGGACCAATCATAAGCTGCCACCTCAGCAGAGGAGCTGACGTCCGAGCATTAATGAGAAGGTGTCACATTATGGACATGCTCAGTAGGGTCTCCAGAGCACAACGCTGCCTGTGTATACCAGTAGTCACCATAGGCTTAGCTGGAGAGCATCAGCAACTACACATGCAACATGAGCCTGGGCAAGGATCTGGTGCCAGAATCTGTGCTGAGCAGTCATCCCAGCGGCTGACCCTGAATGGGAGACCGCTGCACCAGACAAGTCTTGGGATCTTTCCCATACAGCGGGAGAATCCTGGCGCCTAGCAAAATGACTTGCTCATCTAGCGGCAATCAGGTACTGGTTTCATGAACCTACATGGCCATTTTAAATGCGCTATATGCGACTTTTAACATACTGAACTACTATCTCTTATTACAGAACATTTAACAGGTTGCCCAATTAACCCTGACCGCTACACCAGACTACATTTACCCGGTCTGTTTATCAGACCTGCAGCACTGGTAATTTTCTATGTGCTAGGACATGTGGTTCCCTGAACAAGCAGCATACAGGTACATCCGTCACAAACCTATATGGCCATCTCAATGCACTTAATGAGACTTACAACATACTGTACTACCACTTTGTGTGACAGTACCTAGAGTATATACTGTATTTTGCGGATTAAAAGACACATCCCAAATTTTGAGGAGAAGAATAGGAAAAAAACTTTTTTAATAAAATGCTGGTGCTTCTTATTATTCATGCATCTTATTGCTTACTGGAGTTGGTGGTTGTGTCGAAGCGGGGATCCCAGGTTCACTGCTGGAGGAGTCAGGAGTAGGGTGATGCTGCAGGCCACAGGCTGAGAAGAGGTGGTGTTCGGTTGAGCTTTCAGCTTTCAGATCTCATCTCCCGAGATCATGTTGCTGTGATTTCCATCTGCGCGGCATGTGCTGCCCCTAATTACACTCTGGCCCCAGTGGAGGCTGCTCAGCAAAGATGTTGGTCTCAGCATCTTGTTCAGACCTGTGCGGTTTGCTTGGTTACTGCTGGCTTTCCAGCCAAAGCTATGGTAGCCAGCAATAAGCAGCGGCTAAGTCCAGAAATAACTCTACTGCGCAGAGCATGCTCGTGAGGTGGTGACCTCTCATTGGTGGTCAGTTGTCAGCTGCTCAGGTGATGTGGCAGTTCCAGATTGGTCCACGAGCAAGGTCGTGTCTGACTGGACTTAAGCGGGGCATATAAAAGGGTCCTAAGTCGCATGTGCCATTAGCACAACCGAGAGTCAAAGTGAGCACTACCACCAGCCTAGATTTCCCTGGGGGGTAGCTATAGGAACCCCAACTAGCGTCTTTATTTGCTATTATTGGCGTATAACAGGGTATAAGTCAAGTGCTCTTGTACTGCTCTGTGGAGCAACCAAGCAGGTACTTTGCACTCTGTCTGCACGGAGTGACCTTTAACTCCATGTGTCTATGGTGCTTACACATAGCATTGCTCTGCCATTGTTGTTTAGCTGCGATTCCTCTATCACTGCACGGTGGAGCCCGGGTTGCGATTGCACTTTCTCATAATTTATATTTAGTGCGATCCGCAAACCCTAACATCTGGTGACTACCTACTCCCATCTCTTATCACGCTGGATCTTTTTAAAAACACATATCTCCCTGCTCTATTCTTTGCTATACTAGCGGAAATACCTCCTATTATTACTTTTCCATGGGACACCATTGTATCCTTTAAATTTCATTGCTATGCTAGAAGCTCTTCCAAAAATCTAGCCAGGAGATTTACAAAGATGTTATGTTGATTATAGCCATGACTCTGTATATTTTCTCCCTGGTTGTATTAGTGTTCACACTGTCCTGAAGATAGGACATTTTACCATTATATAGGCAATGATGTCAACCACTTTTTATGTTTGTCACCATCACTTTATTTTGATGTATTTGCACTTGTCATTTTTATGACACATATTTATTTTGTATTTCTCCATAGTTTCTAATGAGTTTTTGATGAACGTCTATACCAAGACCAAAAATGTTTAAACTTATCACTGTATGCATAATAAATTGGAACTTTTTTCTTTCAACATGATTCCTTTTGAGTGCCAAGTTTTTTACTTATATTGATACTGGGATGGATACCCTTTTTGAGCACCTATTCCAATGACTTTATGAGTGCCATATACAATTGATTGCAGTCTTTTTGGGCTCATTAGGAATAGATAGTGCTTTTTCAGTTCCACTATTATGCATACTTTTTTTTATCTTTAGGTCTTTGAGAGTGGTTCTAACATTGACATATTTTAAGTATTTAATAATTAAAGTTATTTTTTAGGGTTTTTTCCTTCACTTTGGTTTCTAAAAATTTGAATGTGCTAAATGTCCCAGATATTCTTGGCAAATTTAATTTGCAGCAAAGTTATTTTCTGCAAATTGAATTTCACTTATTTAGCTCTCGAGACCCTAGAACAGAATAAATGTGAGATGTAAAAAACAAACAAAAACCTTGTACTTATCTCATTACTCACCTGTCCAGCTCATCCAATTCTCACTGTCTGGCATCCAGTCCTCAGAACCACCTCTTTCCCTTGTCACAAGCCATATCTCATAGCTTATCCACTCTAGAATGGAATTACTGGCCATGATCAGGCCTCAGATCTAAACTGTATGTCACACGACATGGCATCATGGACATGTAACGTGCAGTGACCTCTCAGACCTGATCATGGCCAGAAGTCTCAGTCTAGAGTGAATAGACCAGAGCTATGACTGCAGAAAGAAGAGGCCTTGAGGATTAGACTATGGCCAATTAGCAGTGCTGTACACCTTCCTGGCTTCCTCTTTCCACTAGACAAAGACTTTGGGCCTCATTCAGACCTCAGATGCCACTGCATGTCACACATCCATGAAGGTATAAAGTGCAATGAGACTAGAGTGAAAATGCTAGAAGTGAAGGCTCTGAGGACCAGACATCAGGCAATATCTTATTTTGTTGACTTTTCAACTTTTGCTGGCCAGCTATGGCTCAGCAAAACTCTGTGCAAAGTGAATTTGCAAAAATTAGTTTTCTCGAAAAAGTCAGAATTTTTGTATAGTCTAGTAGAATTCAATTCTACTGTAATTAATGTGTTCATCTCTTTTGTGTCATGTACTTTATCTTATCATAGAGATGCTCTATTTTTCCCCAAAATCACACATAATTAAAAATGAAGTACCACATCTAAATAGTTATAATTATAGACTATTTAATGACATATGTCACACAGAACCTATATATAAAATAAACTGAATATTTTCAAGTAAAAAAGAGAAAACATCTTTAAATGTCAACAGTTGTTCTTTGCTTCATTTAGTCAGACTGAATAGACTAATAACACTGCTGGATTATTATTATTATACACAATATGTGTGTACTATCCATGTCTACTTTTTTTCTTTTTCTTTTTATTTACCTGTTTACTCTAGTGATAATCATCGGCAAACTTTTGCCTGTCTTACAATACCCCTTAAGGCACTGTAGGTTAACCGTGATTTAATCCCCTTATGCATGCATAATAAGACACGCTTTGCATAAATAATAATAGGTAATTGGTATGTATAAATAATTCATATCTTTTGTACAGATGTAAAGGTAAAATTTATAACCATATTATGAATAAAGAAAACTCTCCAAAATCTTACAGGCAAGATTGGCAAGCACTTTATTATATTTATTATGTCAATGAAAATGCAAAACAAATAATAAAATGTATTAATAAAAATCCTGATAAATATTAATATTAAGAATAATTGTCTAGTATTGAATATAAAAATTATTTCCATTTATATGACACATAAAACATTAAAATACAGGGAAAAATTATCCATAAATTAACTACGGCCAAGAGGACTTTAGCAAAGTTTGAAGGAGCTAGAAGATCCACATTGAGCTAGGCTGCATGCCAATTGAAAAATCTCTGTGTCAAAAAAACAGAAATGTATTGATTGGACACCATTTTATCTCAACAAAGTAAATTGAACATAAAAAAAATTGATCCCTAGTAATTATTATTATTATGGCCCTACTTACACATAATTAATGGTTCTTCAACTCTTGGCAAAAATTATGGAATCAAGACTAACCGTTTCTGACCACGCTAATTTTTGTTTTTGCTCTTTTGTTTTTTTCTTTCCTTTTTCCAAGAGGTATAGGTCTTATATTCTCACATCAAAATACCCACATTACAATATTTAATTGTGCTTGTCAAAGATTGACAGCGGCATGTATTTAGATAATTAGCAGCAACTGGATTTATAATGCATACAACTGCTGTGTACGGAGACAGCTTAGTTCCCATACTTCTTCCATACATGAACACTCAGCATCCACTTTATATGTCCAGCAAATGTCATAAGGTGTCAAAAAATTTTTACTCAGCTTTTTACTTTATAGCAAATACTCAATTTACAGATTCTATGCTACAGGTATGTTTGCTATTAGATAAACATTCATGAAACATAATAATCACATATTACATATTCCAAATATTAAATTATCTTCTGACTAGCATTTCTGAAATAAACTATGGTACAAGTCTAAAAATATAACATTACATGGATATAAAAGTTACTGAAAGAAATCAAGGCCCCAACAAGAGAGATGTCATTTGATTGTATTGAAAAAAATAAAACTTCTTCAAATTAGAAATCCAACATGGGGTATGACAAAAAATGATGTGTGTTCCCAGTCAGTGTACTTTGAGTAACTGTAAAAAATTGGAAAAATAAATGTTTTCAGGACATGATTTTGTGGGATTTATACATAAATATTACAGGTTTTCCTCCTGTAATTGTTAGTAGAGTTGAGCGAAACGGGTCGGTCAATTTCAAAAGTCGCCGACTTTCGCAAAAGTCTGGTTTCATGAAACGAAACCCGACTATAGCGTGAGGTCGGCCAAAAGGTCGGCGACCAGAGCGCCAATGTCGCGTTTCAAAAGATGCTTCCAGCGCCCTTTTTCAGCCAATGATGGAGGACGCACACTGTGGGCAATGCGATGACATAGGTAGCGGTCACCATCATCTTTGAGAAGGGCATGCAAGTGATTGACTTGCTTTGTGTGGCGTCACAGGGGCTATAAAAGGGCGTGCACGCCGACCGCCATCTTACTTCTGCTGATCTCAGAATAGGGAGAGCTGCTGCTGATTCTGTAGGGTGAGCATTAGGCAGGGAAGAAGATACAAAAAACTGCTTCTGCTGCTAGCGATTTTGCCTGTACAACACACCAGTTAGTGTGCAGTGCAAGGGGAGGCTATATTTTGGTGCATCAGCTCTGTTGGTTATTAGGCTGCCTTATAAGGCTCCCTGATAGCTGCATTGCTGTTTTTACACTGCTGTGCAAACTGCTTTTTTAAAAGCAAAAATACTTTTCATCCTCTTTTTTGCCCAGTTACCAAGCGTTCATTTTTCCACACTTTTGTGTGCAGCAGTCCTGCTTATTAGGCTGCCTGCTGCCATATTTGGGACTGAGAGCATCATTGTCAGCTTGCTAAAATCTCTAGGGAGATTCAAATTCTCCCCCAGTCCTATATAGAAAAATGCGACCATAGATCCATATTGATAAGATTACAAATTCTCTTTATTAAATTATGGACAAGACAAGACAAAAATGGGGAACATATGCAAAGGACAATCAAAAAGTGCAATAGTGTAAATGCTGACACGAGCAGGACCTGCCCCAGTCCACCTGAGCTATCATATTAAATGGTTAATATATATATTTAACTACTCCATATAAAGAGCAACATATATTAGATCTAAATAGATCAGACACAAAATATGTCGTACATGGAAAGGGGACCAATGCCCATCATCTATCATATGTAATATATACATGTACTATCCCAAAGAGGTAACCTAAAAGGTTAACAAAAAGTTAACACTTCTGCCCTCGGGCCATGTGGAGCACGGCTCACATGTATGGAGAAGGGAAAATGGTACAGTGAACAGTGCCTATACTGCACCAGCGGGCAAATAACCCGCCCTTAATAGGTTAGAAACCCAAAGCATGTTACCTCAATGAAGCCTCAGGATGACCAGGCGGTACGAGGAGGGGAGACGAGCGTACCGCCTGGTCATCCTGAGGCTTCATTGAGGTAACGTGCTTTGGGTTTCTAACCTATTAAGGGTGGGTTATTTGCCCGCTGGTGCAGTATAGGCACTGTTCACTGTACCATTTTCCCTTCTCCATACATGTGAGCCGTGCTCCACATGGCCCGAGGGCAGCAGTGTTAACTTTTTGTTAACTTTTTGTTAACCTTTTAGGTTACCTCTTTGGGATAGTACATGTATATATTACATATGATAGATGATGGGCATTGGTCCCCTTTCCATGTACGACATATTTTGTGTCTGATCTATTTAGATCTAATATATGTTGCTCTTTATATGGAGTAGTTAAATATATATATTAACCATTTAATATGATAGCTCAGGTGGACTGGGGCAGGTCCTGCTCGTGTCAGCATTTACACTATTGCACTTTTTGATTGTCCTTTGCATATGTTCCCCATTTTTGTCTTGTCTTGTCCATAATTTAATAAAGAGAATTTGTAATCTTATCAATATGGATCTATGGTCGCATTTTTTTATTGTGGTTTCCACATCCTCGCTTTATATACTAGCGATTGATCCTAGTTTGTCCAAATAGAGCGACACCTATATGGAGAGATACATAATACATTCAGGATGCAGCTCTGTACCATTGCTGTTATAATTTGCCAGTCCTATATAGACATTTTATTCATCATCCAATTTCAGCCTGTTATATTGAGGTGTAATCTACACTGGGCCTGAGATATTAGTTCAGTGTCCTCAAGTCTGTAGGGAGATTCAAATTCTCCCCAATAATATATACACCTTGTACCTTGCTTTACAGTACCATATAGCTGGTGGTATTTTGGGTACATTTTCCCAAAAATGAGGAAGTGTGTTGGAAGAGGCCGTGGAAGTGGGCGGGGGTTGCCAGCTGGTAATGATGGTGTTGGTGGTGGTGGTGGATCTGCTGGTAGTGGCAAAAGCACAATAGCACCTAATGTAGGAGGTGTTGAGCCTGCGTCATCATCTGGCTCCACAAGGCCTCGAAGGCTCCCTTTTCTGGGAGTAGGTAAACCGCTTTTAAAGCCGGAGCTTCAGGAACAAGTTTTGGCTTACATTGCTGACACAGCCTCCAGCTCTATCACCTCCTCTTCTGAAGTTTCAAAAAATAAAAGCACTGAGTCGTCATTGGAGGCTCATGGTCAGGAACCACACCTTTCCTTGTGTCCTTCACCCCTACCAAAAGTGAAGGATGCAGCAGGCCACACTACAGATTACTCCATGGAGCTCTTTTCACATACCATGCCTGGGTTATCAAGTCAAATAGTGAATTACCCAGTCCAAGAAGAATCTGACATGGAGTGCACTGATGCACAGCCACTGCTAGATTTATCTTCTGGTACATTCACTCAGAGCACTACATTGTCCTCGCAGTGTACTGAGCCAGAATCTGACCCTGATGAATCTCAGGTGCTCCTTCCCGCATACTATACCACCTTGCATCACCATGCATCACCATCCTCTGTGTCACCACACAGAGGAAGGTGCACATGACATTGAAGAGGAGGTGATGGATGACCCAGTTGTTGACCCAGATTGGCATCCATTGGAGGAAGAGGGTGCCGCTGCCAATAGCTCAGAAGAGGAGGAGCTTCCGCAGCAGGCATCGACATCGCAACAGCTGTTATCTGGCAGGCCCGGATCAGTCGAAAAACGGGTTACAAAAACCAAAAGAGTTGCAGGATAACTAGGCCACACGGTCAAATTAGCACAGCGTGCAAGGCCTCAAAATGTCTTCCATAGTAGGAAGAGTGCACTGTGGCACTTTTTAGAACAAAATCCTAACGATCAGGCAAACGTTATCTGTAAGAAGTGCGCAAAGACCTTTAGCCGAGGGAAAAATCTGAGAAATTTGAATACCAGTTGCATGCTTAGACATTTAACCACCATGCACTTGCAAGCGTGGACGGACTACCAAACCTCACGTACCACATGTGCAACTGCTCCCAATGAAGGTAGTCAGCAATGCTACATCGTTTCCCCCACTGTAAGCCCACCGGTTAGCACACCACCAGCAGCAAATGTTGAGGTGTTGTCGCAAGGCCAAAGCAGTCAGGGAATCACAATGTTATTGCTATGAAAGACTGAATCTAGGCCATCAGAAAGAACACTAACTCCATCACCATCATCAACCCTCTCTCAGTCCACCATGTCCACCGCTAGTTCCACCATATGCAGCTCTCAAGTCCAGCTCACCCTACCAGAGACTATGAGTAGGACAAGAAAGTACTCATCCTCTCATCCACGTACACTGGGTTTGAACGCCCACATTGCCAAACTATTCTCGTTAAAGATGATGCCCTACCGGTTGGTTGAAAGCGAAGCTTTCAGCAAACTCATGGTCTACGCAGTACCACGCTATGACCTACCCAGTCGGCACTTCTTTTCTCGCAAAGCCATCCCAGCCCTCCATCTTCATGTGAAAGACCGCATTGTCCATGCACTCAAGCAATCAGTGAATGGAAAGGTGCACCTCACAACGGATGCATGGTCCAGTAGGTATGGCCAGGGCCGTTATGTGTCCATCACTGCGCACTGGGTTAATGTGGTGGATGCAGGGTCCACAGGGGACAGCGGCAATGGGACAGTGCTGCCTAGCCCACGGTATAGGAAACAGTTGGGTGTAGGCGTCCGACCCTCCTCCTCCAGAAGCAAAAGCTCGTCCACAGAGCGCAGTCGCACGAGCACTCCATCCGCAGCTGCCAGTGTTGCACACTCGGTGTCCCACTATCGAACAGCTAGTGGTAAGCATCAGCAGGCTGTGTTGAAGATGATGTGTTTGGGCGACAGACACACCGCGGAGGTACTGGCCGACTACTTGCAGCGACAAACTGAGTCATGGCTGGGCAGTCTACATTTTGAGGCAGACAAGGTAGTTAGTGATAACGGCCGGAATTTTGTGGCAGCCATAGCCCTTTCAAAACTCCGACACATACCTTGCCTGGCTCACACCTGGAACCTGGTGGTGCCCTTCTGGACATTCCTTTAAGGTTCAGCTTTGCAACCATACTGCCCCCGGAAGCCAAAAACTTTTCCTGACAGTGACATTCTGGTCAAAGAGCGCGATGACATCAAGTCTGTACGCCCTCTGCCTAAACAGTCCAAGTGCAGAGAGATGGAAGATGGGGACGACGAGGAGTCCAGACTAGTACAGGGATTCCCTAGCGAGGAGACTTATTTAATTGTTTTAAAGGTTGGGAGCAATTTTTGGGGAGCACGATACTCTGGAGAATGATATCTGGGGCTCACCATACACTGGAGCATTCCAAAGGTGGACATCAGTCACTGGAGCAGCATTTACAGGGCCCATTATACACTGGAGCATTAGAAATGGGGCCCATTATATATGGAGCATTATTTGGGCCCATAGGACACTGGAGCTTCATCCATGGTGAGCAACATATACTGTAGCATTATGTGGAGCTCATCATATACTGTATCGAACATTATATGGGACCAATGATTCTGTATGGAGAAATATATGGGCCTCATTACTCTGTATGGCGCACTATGCGGTGGCCATAATACTGTATGGAGGATTATACTGTCTGTTTTTGGAGCTATTGGAGAATTTAAAATGGATATCAGTCATGTGATGAAAGAATTGAAGTATTTTTCATTGTACAGTACTGCTATTTCTCTGCCATATCAAAGGATCATGAATTGTGGCATGTGTTAAAGGAGCCCAGTGACACTCTTTGGCCCAGGGCCCACGAAAATCTGGAGCCATCCCCACCCCTCTCACAACTTTAGCCAAATAACCCCCAGTTTTCAATGCCTAACTATTATTATAAAGTAAATTAAGGTTGACAAGCTTAAGAAATTAGAATTGATGTTTTTGGCATTAAAATGGGCACTTTAGGTATGTTTCCTGTCCTCCACTCACTGCTGACTTTTCTTCCCCATTATAGAAAGAACACCGTGAGCACAACTCAAGATGGTGCTAAGGTTAGGTTCCCAAACCGTTAAAGCAACAAATATGAACCTAGCACTCAACTTAAAGGTATTTGTAAGGCGGTTTATTGTAGTACTACAATAAACCGCCTTACAAATACCTTTAAGTTGAGTGCTAGGTTCATATTTGTTTTCTTCCCCATTGACTTACATTGGGTTTCGTGTTTCAGTCGGCCTTTGACTTTTCACGATAATCGGCCGATTTCGTTCGACCCGACTTTTGTGAAAGTCGGGTTTCGTGAAACCCGACTCGACCCGAAAAAAGGCAAAGTCGCTCATCTCTACTTGTTAGTTTAGTTTTCCTCATAGTCCTCATTTTCTTTTAGTGAAAATGATAAAAAATTGGTCCATGATGAGGTACAATTCCACAAAGTTAATCAAATTCTCGGTACCAGGCCGGTCAGGCTCTTTTAAAGGGAAAGTGTGTCACGGTGGTTATAGTGACCCGATCCGTGGCCCTGAACGTCCAGTGGAAATGGAAGTTCAATGTCAATGAGGGGGAAGATGGTAGGATAATTATAGGGAAAGGGGAATCGTGAATCCTCCCATAATAGCTGATGCTGCTATGCAGATCCTCTGGAACGGTGGTACGGAAGCAAAGATGGTGTAGCTCTAAACAGGCAGAGCTGTGTCCCAGGGCAGCTAGGATGTTGCTTGTGAGTTGGTGACTGTGATGTTATGTGCGATGTTAAGCCAGTGGGACGTGAATGACACAAATGACACAGTGAGGTGCAGTTTCATGGCTTTTACTCACACTTGACTTGTGCGCTCAGGTGTCCCGCTTAGCACTGTGTCCTCCAAGTAAGGGGTCCAGCCAACGCTCAGTTAATTTGGGAAGCACCTTTTCAGGACTTCCTTTTTGTGTTTTTCCTTCTCTTTCTGGTCGTCTCCCAGTGCTGGTCTTTCCTTTTCTCTCGCCTAGCACCTTCACAACTGTGTCCCTAAGCCAGCAGCCTTGGACTTTGCTGGGCGACGATGATCAGGCCCCAGGATCCTCTACCTGGCCACCTTTTCAGGGTATTGATGTGGATGTGGCTGAGGTACTTGCAGTCACCTCAGCCTCCGGCTTTCCAGCTGAGTCTGTCTTCATCTCCACTGGGCTCAGGGGTCGGTACCCTCACTGCGACATAGTCCTTCTAAACTGGAGCGGGCCCCACAGGTGGCTGCTGCACTTCCCGTGCCCCTCAGGACTCCTTCTGTTCTCTCTAAACTCCCTTTCAGTTCTTCTTCCTTCACTCTGGCTTTGACTCCTCTTACACCTTCGCTGTCCCATCACCAACAGACAACTTTCTGGAAAGATCTATCTACCTCAGGACTAGCTCCTCCCACTCACTCTCTGATTGGCTGCACTCCTTGTCACACCATCTCCTAAACTCCTCCCTCTTCTCTACCTTTCCCCACTGACTCCCCAACACCCTTTCCTAGCCAGCCTGGGATGAGGTCATCCTCCTAAAGGGTACACCCAGATGCCCTGACTGAACTAGCGTGTGTTGGGTGCAAGTGTGGAAGTCCCAGGTGGTTCTCCCTCCTTACTTGATGGTGGGATACCACACCTCTGGATGAGGTGCAGTACCTCTGTGGTGAACGGACTCTCAGGGGTGCCACACAACCATAATGCAGAGTATGGT
Source organism: Dendrobates tinctorius (assembly GCF_039654945.1). NCBI lineage: Eukaryota > Metazoa > Chordata > Amphibia > Anura > Dendrobatidae > Dendrobates > Dendrobates tinctorius. The sequence continues at coordinate 25,935,491 of NW_027361770.1, read as the reverse complement.
TTATCATTTTTAAGTGTATGCCTCAAAGAATTCAGACCATCATAAAAGACTGAGGAAGACCAATAAAGGATTTTTTTCTTAAGGATTCTATATTTTTTTCCTTTACTTCATCTATTTGTGGCAAATTAAAAAAGCTATGGTGCTGCATCATAGATTCCATCTAGTGTCTTACTAAATCACTGGATGGAGAGGAATGTAGGATCAAATTTCTTTATCTGCAATATCTGGTGGATTGGTAATATTATAATCTTGCTCCATTCCTTCATCTGGGAATAAAGTGTCCAAATGTCTAAAAAGCCTGATGGCAACTCACACTGTGATCAGGTTGAGTTGCATTAGATTAAAAAAACTGAGATTGATTCACAAGATAAACATGCAGTGATTTGCAAAAGTATTCACCCCCTTGGCTTTTTACCTATTTTTTTTACGTCACAACTAATGATGAGCGAGCACTAAAATGCTTGGATACTCGTTACTTGAACCAAGCAATTCCTAATTCTTGGATGCTCGCTTTGAGTAGCTAGTATAATGGGAGTCAATGGGAAATCCAATCATTTTTCCAGGAGACCCTAAAAGGAGGTCTGGGGGTCAGTGAAAAGAAATAACAAGTTGGGTTCGCGTGCGGTCAGTGGGTGCGTCAAATCGACGCATCCCCATACATCCGCATACATCCGCATATCTTGCGTACCCAATGTTAAAGATAGGTACACAGGATGCATACAGAAGTAGGTGGACCTCAGCTGAAGAAGTGCAGAAGTGGGCGGAGCTTCAGGAAGGAAGTACGCAGCCGTCCGTAGAGCCCCGGAGCGCAAGTGTGAACTTAGCCTAAGTGTAATTGTAAGGGTAAAATTGATGTTCCTGGACACTTGCTGGTACTAGGCGGGGACGCCTCAAATTGGCATGTGCATATGTACTCACCCTTTTGTTATGAAGTCCCTAAAAATTTCTCGTGCAAGCAAATTACTTTTAGAAGTCACATGCTTAGTGAAAGGACATTCACCTGTGTGTAATCTGTGTCACATGGTCTGTCAGTATATACATACCTTTTCTGAAAGGCCAAAAAGGCTACACCACCATTAAGCAAGGGGAAATACTAATCAAATAACATCATGAACACTAAGAAGATCTCCAAACAAATCAAGGACAAAGTTGGTGAGAAGTACAAGTCAGGGTTGTGTTATAAAAAAATCCAAATCTCTGATGTTCCACCAGAGCACCATCAAATCCATTATCATAAAATGGAAAGAGCATGGTACCACAACAAACCTGCCAAGAGAGGGACACCCACCAAAACACTCAGTCTGGGCAAGGAGAAATTAATTAATCAGAACAGTGGCAAAGACACCAAAGTTAACCATGCAAAGTTTGAAAGCAGAGACTGGAGTATCTGTCCATATGACCACAAGAAGCCATACACTCCATAGAGGTTGCCTTTATTGAAGAGTGGGCAGAAAAAAGCCTTTTCTAACACACATAAATTGTAAGGCTCATCTTGCTTTGCCAAAAGACATGTGAGAGACTCCTAAAATGTATGGAGGAAGTTTCTGTGGTCAGATGAGACCAAAATTTAACTTTTTGGCCACCAAGGTAAATGTTATGTCTGGAGCCAAGCCAAAACAGTTCATCGCCCCAAAAACAATCATCCCCACAGTGATCAGTAATGGAAGTCAAATTTCATATATTTCATGCTTACATGCTATAGCACTACAAAGTGCAACTTTATTAGTTAGTTATTTATAGAGATGGCTACTCTTAGTAGGCACCTGTACACATTGTTTTGAAGTGAAGGTCAGTGTTTTGTTATTTATGTATAGACTCACTGACAGAGCACTCTACCCATCAGCCCATGGCAGTTTAAATTACAACAAGAACCTACTTACCAATATAACTTAAAGCCCCCATTACACACTGCAATATCGCTAGCAATATCGCTGTAAAGTCACCGATTTTGTGACGTTGCAGCGATATTGCTAGCGATATCGCTGCATGTGATACTTACCTCCGACCGGCTCCCCCGCTGGTTATCGCTGATCACGCGAGAAGCTGCTGGACCATTCCTCGTCGGCCCATTCCTGCTGGGGATTCCTGTGTCGCCGACGAGCGACGCGTGGAGCCGGGCGGGAGGACCCAGGATCGCCACGTCTGACAGGTAAGTAACGACCCCCGTCCCCAGCGATGTCGCTGGTGAGATCTGCCTGTGTGGCAGCTCACTAGCGACCACCTAGCGATGCACCAGCGATCCTGACCACGTCATATCGCTAGTCGGGATCGCTGGTGCATCGCTAGGTGTAACGGTAACCTTAGGCTTTAGCCTAGGAGAGTATTCATATCAAATTAGGTCCCAGCAAAAGGAGATGCCCTTGTCATTTCCTGCTAAGCATGCATACATTGGCTAAACTGTGTGATAAGTATCTTCATTGTTTCCTATTATTTAGAGCAGTAATGCAATTCAAATTTCATATATTTCGTGTTTACATGTTATAGCACTACAGAGTGTAACTTTTTAATGGTAGGGTGTGCTAAGGGGTCCAGACTCACTACAAGCTATGATATGGATACCATTTTACAACAGAAGTGTAATGGACTATTTTGTCTCCAAATGCATTTTTTTTTAATCTGATTAACATTAAATCCTGACATACAAAATCATCTGCCATTCTAAAATGGATGTCAGATTATGATGACATTATTAAATAGAAACATTGCTTTAGGGAGGATATCTTCATACTGTGATATCACATAAAAGGGTCATATAATTATATACAGAGGGCCAAAACACCAATAGTTCACAGTGTGAGCGATCATACAGAGTCCATGCATTAGATAGTGAGCATGAGACCTTATTTATCAAATTGCTAAAGGATTATTTCAGAAATATATTTTTTATAGCTTTATATGATATTAAAATCACAAGTGCTTGGAAACATTAAGAAACAAATCCATACATATCTACCTCACATAATTGGCTTGTAACACCTTGAAGGTTACAACAATATAGAGTCAATAGAAGAAGTATGTACTCCTGGATCATCTTAAGTATTATCGTTAACCACCTCTAAATCACAGTGGATTTAATTAGCCCTTTTACAAAGATCAACAAAGCAGACTTTTGTTGTGAAATGTAAAAACAAAGCTATGAAGAGTGATGGTTAGGTCACATCTAAGGGGTAAGGTTTCTCCTTGTGGAGAGTGACATGCCAGGTGTGGCACACCAGTATGAGGAGACTTAAATACATTTCTTGCTCCTCTGGGAAATTGAATATGCAAATTGTCTCTTCAGAGAGGAAGAGGACTTGAAGTCTAGTGCTACCTATTGGAAGTAGCAATTCTATACATCACTATCTACCCTTTAACGAGCTTTAAAACCAAATCAGATTCCCAATTTGTAGATACTGGGTTTTGGGGTATTGCCTCTCATCAGTACAAAGCATGTGATCTGATTTGACTGAGTGAGAGGTTAAGACTGGGATCTAAGGGGTAAGGTTCCTCCTTGTGGAGAGTGACAAGCCATAACTGGCCTGTCAGTATAAGGAGTCTTAAGCACCTTGCATGATCCTATGGGAAACTAAATATGCAAATTGTCTCTTCAGAAAGTCCAAGTCCTTTTCCTCTCTGAAGAGACAATTTGCATGTATAATTTCCCAAAAGAGCATGAAAGGTGTTTAAGTCTTCGCATACTAGCATGCCAGACTTGCCATGTCACTCTCTACAAGGAGAAACCTTACCCCTTAGATCCCAGTCTTAGACTCACACCCAGCCAAATGAGGGTGTGATTGCCCAAAACCCTGTGTCTACAAATTGAGATCCTGATTTAACTTTTGCCCTAAGTCATATTTCAAGGCTCTTTAAAGGATTTACAATGACTTTTAGAATTGCTACTTCCAATAGGTGGCTTTAGAGTTCAAGTCCTTTTTTCTCTCTTGTTAGGCCACATTCACACTGTCAGTATTTGTAAGCCAAAACCAGGAGTGAGTGAAAAATGAAGAATTGGTGCATGATTTTCTGTTGTACTCTTCCTCTGATTGTACCTCTCCTGGTTTTGACTTACAAATACTGATGTGAAATACTGACCAAATACTGATAGCGTGAATGTAGTCTTGCTATGAGACTCAAATTATTACAAGAAATCACATATAATTAAGAAGTTACATAATTAGTCCAAGAAAGGATTTTCAAGTATTTTAGTAGAAATACAACTAAAAAATGTAAACTTCTGAAAAGCCTGCTCTTGTCCACACAAGAGAGTGAAGAAAAAAGATCTTTCTATACAACTTCAAAATGTCAAATGTATATATAAATCAGATATTTTTTATTAATTTATATAAATTTAAGTTATAAATAAGCTTTAGGGTGCACATTAATATTAATGGAGGTTTAAATAGCTTTTGCTTTCAAAGCATTTCACAAATGTAAGAATTGATAGAAACATCTTTTAGGGATATTAAAGTCTGTATTGAGCTTATCAAAACATTTTAGATATCTCATCTAGAGATGAGCGACTTTGCCTTTTTTAGGGTCGAGTCGGGTTTCATGAAACCCGACTTTCACAAAAGTCGGGTCCAACGAAATCGGCCGACTATAGGGAAAAGTCGGAGGCCGACTGAAACACGAAACCCAATGCAAGTCAATGGGGAAGTAAAGTCGGCAGGGATTGGAGGACAGTAAACACATCTACAGTGCCCATTTCAATGCCAAAAACATCAATTCTTATTACTGAAGCTTGTCAACCTTAATTTACTTCATAATAATAGTTACGCATTGAAAACAGGGAGTTATTTGGCTAAAGTTGTGGGGGGTAGGGCTGGCTCCAGGTTTTCATTTGCCCTGGGCCAAAGAGCGCCCCTTTAACACATACGACAACTTATGATGCTCCGATACGGCACAGAAATATAGGTATAGTACAATGACAAATACTTCACTGCTTACATGACATGACTGATCTATTTTAAATTGCACAATAGCTAAAAAAATGGACAGTATATTACTCCATACGGTATTATGGCTACCACATTGTGCACCATACAGAATAAAGAGCCCCATATATTTCTCCATACAGAATAATTGGTCACATACAGTATATGATGAGCCCCACATAATGCTACAGTATATGATGGGCCCTATGGACGATGCTCCAGTGTGTTATGGGCCCAAATAATGCTCAATATATAATGGGCCCCATTTCTAATGCTCCAGTGTATAATGGGCCCTGTAAATGCTGCTCCAGTGTCTGATGTCCCCTATTTGGAATGCTTCAGTATATGATGGGCCTCATGGATGATGCTCCAGTGTATGATGGGCCCTAATAATGCTCCATATATAATGGGCTCCATTTCTAATTCTCCAGTGTATAATGGGCACCGTAAATGCTGCTCCAGTGTCTGATGTCCCTCATTTGGAATGCTCCAGTATATGATGGGCCTCATGGATGATGCTCCAGTGTATGATGGGCCCTAATAATGCTCCATATATAATGGGCCCCATTTCTAATGCTCGAGTGTATAATGGGCCCCGTAAATGCTGCTCCAGTGTCTGATGTCCCCCATTTGGAATGCTCCAGTATATGATGGGCCTCATGGATGATGCTCCAGTGTATTATGGGCCCTAATAATGCTCCATATATAATGGGCTCCATTTCTAATGCTCCAGTGTATAATGGGCCCCGTAAATGCTGCTCCAGTGTCTGATGTCCCCATTTGGAAAGCTCCAGTATATGATGGGCCTCATGGATGATGCTCCAGTGTAAGTGTATGATGGGCCCTAATAATGCTCTTATAGAATGGGCTCCATTTCTAATGCTGAAGTGTATAATGGGCCCCATAAATGCTGCTCCAGTGTCTGATGTCCCCCATTTGGAATTCTCCAGTATACGATGGGCCTCATGGATGATGCTCCAGTGTATGATGGGCCCTAATAATGCTCCATATATAATGGGCTCCATTTCTAATGCTCCAGTGTATATTGAGCCCCGTAAATGCTGCTCCAGTGTCTGATGTCCCCCATTTGGAATGCTCCAGTATATGATGGGCCCCATTTTTAAATAACCCAGGTATGGTATGTGAAAAGAGCTCCATGGGGTAATCTTAAGTGTGTGCTGCCCCATCCTTCACTTTTGGTGTGGGTGAAGGACACAAGGAAAGGGGTTGCTCCTGACCAGAAGCCTGCACTGATGACTCAGTGCTTGCATTTTGCGAAACTTCAGAAGAGGAGGCAATAGAACTGGAGGATGTTTCAGCAATGTAAGCCAAAAACAGTTCTGATGCTCCGGCTTTAAAAGCAGTCTACCTACTCCCAGAAAAGGGAGCCTTACTGGCCTTACATAGCTACACTATGACGCAGGCTCAACACCTCCTGCCTTAGCTGCTATTGTGCTTTTGCCAGAACAAGCCGATGCACCACCGCCATCAGTAACAGGTGGTCCCCCACGCCCACGTCAGCATCCTCTTCCACCATACTTCCTCATACTTTGGAAAATGGACCCAAAATACCAGCAGATATATGGTACTGTATCAGAAGCATACAGCTCTATAAAGTATAGGAATAACAGTAAATCTCCGTATATATTTCATGAGTCATACACAGATGCTGGATAACAAGATAGCAAGTATACTGTATATATTATAGGGTTCAATTGAAATCTCCCGTAGTCACTCTCAGACGCTTACTCAGTATGGATTTGACCGTAATACTGAATGTTGAACAAAGGTACTGTATAACAAGATACAAGCTGTGTCGAGTATAGGGTAAAAATTGCTATCTCCGATTCACCGTATATATAGAAGGTGTAAACCACACACGCTCACTCACTATGGATGATACCATAATAAAAAATTTTGAACAAAGGTACTGTATCAGCACACACCAGGTGTATCTAGTATAGGTAATTGTAAATTTACATCCATGCTTCAGGAGTCAGACACAGACACTCACAGGCTCAGTATGTATTACACCAGAATTTAAAAAGTAGAAAAAGGGAAAGGTATTCGAAGCGTACACCAGTATACATTGCTGTGGTACTTTTAAATCTTCGTATATATTTCAATCTCAGTAAGCCAGTCCAGACTCTCCGCTACTGGAAACTACATGGATACAAGTACAGACGGAAAGTCGAGTGTTTGCAGAAATTTGGGAATTACTCATCGCGGGAAAACCTCCCGGTAGATGTTGCAGAGGCGATGCAGATCCTCAATTACTGTGTCTGTGGAGACAGCGAAAACGGTTCTTTGTGAAGAAAGGATTGCTTTATCGCAGTAGCGTGGATCACATCACCGTTACTCATCTCCATCAAATTGTGATCACAGGGAGAGATGTAGACATGGTCCTCACTGCCTATCATGATGTGTCTGGTCATTTTGGAGTGCAAAAGACAGAAGCCACAGGCCGTAGGTGATTCTATTGGATTGGCATGAGAGGAGGCATTGAAAAATGGTAGCAGAAATGTCACACGTCTGTGACTATCACAACTGTGAAAGGTGATCATAAAGCACCACTGCATCCGCTTGTAAGTTGACGTCCATTACAAATGGTAGCCATTGATCATCTGAAGGTAGAGGTCAGCAGGACAGGCCATAGGTACATCTTAACCATCATCGATCAATACACCAAATTTCTAGTGGCCATCCCTGTGAAGGATTTAACTGGCCAGACTACACAGCTTTGGAGCAGGGAGAGGTAAGTATTGCAACTTGCAAGTGCTGTGGCCATGACCAAGCAGGGGGGCACACTTGTGGGCGACGGTACTGGCACAAGGCCCCTCATAGTACGCTGGTGTGTCTGACGGCGAGTGGGTCCCCCCTCTGTCAGAGACACTGTATTGTACTATGAGGGGCCCTGTGCCAGTGCCGTCGGCCATCAGTGGGTCCATCCACCTGTTCAGAGCAACGGTACTTGCCCGGGTGCGCCAGGTGTTGACCCCAGCCCTTGGGGGGGTGGGCAGTCCAGTTAGGAAGGTTTAAAAAATGGCATATGTTGATGTGTAGGCTGGACATTCAGCAGCTGCAAATGGCGAAGTTGGGCAAGTCCGAGGAAGAGGAGGACAAAAGCAAGGCAGTTTTCTGGCAACCTATGTGTCATCAGGGGAAGATGGGACAAAATCCTTTGAAACCCATGCATGGTTCATTTTAATGAAGGTTAGATCATCAACATTTTGAGTCAACAGACGGGTCCTTTTTTCTGTCAGGATTGATCCAGCAGCACTGAAGACTCTTTCAGATAACACACTAGCAGCAGGACAAGTGAGCTCCTGTAAGGCATATTGTGCCAATTCAGGCCAGGTGTCCAGTTTAGAGGCCCAATAATCAAAGGGAAATGACCTGAGAAGGAGAACATAGATATGGGAGGAGAAGCAGTTTGTAACCATAGTTGACAACTGCTGTCTCCTGTCACTTTTAATCGATGCAGTATTAGCAGTCGTGTGAGCGGTACTTGAGAAATCAGTCCACAACATGGTCATGAAACCCCTGTCTCCAACGCCACTTTGACTGTGTGCGCCACAGACACCTCTTCCATTGTGCCCACTACGGCTCGTGGGAGAACCAGCACTGCTGCTGTGTACTGGGAAAGCCTCAAACAAACGGTTTACCAGAGTTACTTGTTTGTTAGCCAATATTATCTCTAAGTTCTAGTCGTCATCCATCATCATTTTGGCAATGCGGGGGTCCCTTTTTAGGATCCGCAAGGCATAATCGAACATGTGGGCCAATGTTCCAGGTGTCAATAATGCACTGCCACTGCTGGGTGGGGGAGCACTTTCTGGCAAATCCACATCCCTACAGTCACGCACAAACCCTGTACCTGACCTTGGAATGCCAACATTTTCTCTTGCCCCTTGAGAAGCATCCTCCTGCCCAAAATAATCATCCCCCTCATCCTCCTCCTCCTTCTCTTCTTCCTCCACCTCATCCAGGACAGTTCCCTGACCAGACAATGGCTGACTGTCAGCAAGGCTTCCCTCCTCCTCCTCCTGTTTCTCCTCCTCTGCTGCAGACGCCAGATCCTTAATGTGCGTCAAACTTTGCATGAACAGACGCATAAGTGGGATGCTCATGCTTATGATGGCATTGTCTGCGCTTACCAGCCGTGTGCATTCCTCAAAACAGTGAAGGACTTTACAGAGGTCTTTCAGCTTTGACCACTGCACACCTGACAATTCCACATCTTCCCTCAAACTGCCTGCCCGTGTATCCTCCCACAAATGCATTACAACCTGCCTCTGTTCGCACAGCCTCTGAACCATGTGCAGGGTGGAGTTCCACCTTGTTGCAACATATATGATTAGGCGGTGCCCTGGGGAGGTGGAGCAATCCCTGCAGCTTCAGCATACGACTGGAGTGTCTGGCCGAGCGACGGATGTGCGAGCACAGTCTTCGCACCTTATGGAGCAGGGATGTTAACTCTGGATAAATATTAAGGAAGCACTGCACCACCAGGTTCAAAGTGTGAGCCAGACAAGGTATGTGTGTGAGTTTTGCAAGGGCTATGGATGCCACAAAATTCCGTCCGTTATCACTGACTACCTTGCCTAGCTCAAGATGTAGACTCCCCAGCCATGACTCAGTTTGTCACTGCAAGTAGTCGGCTAGTACCTCCGTGGTGTGTCTGTTGTCACCCAAAGACATCATCTTTAACACAGCCTGCTGACTCTTACCACTAGCTGTTCGATAGTGGGACACCTCGTGTGCAACACTGCCAATTACAGATAGAGTGCTCGTGCGACTGCGCTCTGTGGACGAGCTTTCGCTCATGGAGGAGGAGGAGGGTAGAAAGCCTACAGCCAACTGCTTCCTATACTGTGGGCTAGGCAGCACTGTTCCACCGCCGCTGTCCCCTGTGGAGCCTGCATCTACCACATTAACCCAGTGCGCAGTGATGGACACGTAACGGCCCTGGCCATGCCTACTGGACCATGCATCTGTTGTGAGGTGCACCTTTCCACTCACTGATTGCTTGAGTGCATGGACAATGCGGTCTTTCACATGCAGGTGGAGGGCTGGGATGGCTTTTTGAGAAAAGAAGTGCCGACTGGGTAGGTCATAGCGTGGGACTGCATAGGCCATGAGCTCGTGGAAAGCTTCGCTTTCAACCAAACGGTAGGGCATCATCTCTAATGAGATTAGTTTGGCAATGTAGGCATTCAAACACAGTGTACGCAGATGAGAGGATGATACTTTCTTGTCCTACTCAGAGTGTCTGGTAGGGTGAGCTGGACTGGAGAGCTGCATATGGGGGAAGTACAGAACAGAGGAAAAAATCCTCCAATATTTGAGAAAAAAACAAAAACAGGCAGAGATGCTTACCTGTATAGACAGGCCTCAATAAAAATGCACTATCAAGGTGCAGCGGACCCAAGTAAAATGGCAACTGCACAGGTGCAATAATACCTAATGAAACAGCCAGCCTACAATCAGGGATTGGCCGTGTGGCACACCAGTGCAAAAAAAAATCCGTATGTGGCAATGTTCACACAGGGAATGCAGAGCATATGGTTCGCAGCCTCTTAGTAACACCATATAGGGGGGCTGCCCTTTGCTAACTATAATGCATCCCGCGTGAACAGAGGCCACAGTTTATAGAACCATTTGGGCCCAACTGCACCCTGAAAAGATAAAAAGTGCATAAAAACATATCAATATATGTAAGTTATTGGTTAATATTATGGCCATAATAAGTAAGCTGGCAAACTAACGTCAAAGTTCCTTACACTTGCCAGTCCTACGCTAACATGAAAACCACAGAACAGAGGAAAAAATCCTCCAATATTAGAGAAAAAAAGCAAAAACAGGCAGAGATGCTTACCTGTATAGACAGGCCTCAATACAAATGCACTATCAAGGTGCAGCTGACCCAACTAAAATGGCAACTGCACAGGTGCAATAATACCTAATGAAACAGCCAGCCTACAATCGGGGATTGGCCGTGTGGCACACCAGTTCAAAAAAATAATCCATATGTGGCAATATTTGTATTGAGGCCTGTCTATACAGGTAAGCATCTCTGCCTGCTTTGTTTTTTTCTCAAATATGGGGGAAGTAGCGGTGGACCGGACAGAGTGGGAAGGGGTTGGTGATGGTATTGGTGGTGATGGCCTAGATTCAGTGTTGTGTTGCAAAATCATTATGATTCCCTGAGTGCTTTGGCTTTGCGATGACACCTTAACATTTAGTGCTGGTGATGTGCTTAATGGTGGCGGTGATCATACAGTGGGGGAAGCAATGGAGTGTTGCTGGCTACCTTCAGTCAGAGCAGGTGCACATGTGCTACCTGAGGTTTTGTAGTCCGTCCACGCTTGCAAGTGCATGTTGGTTAAATGTCTAAGCATGCAACTGGTATTCAAATTTCTGAGTTGTTTACCTCAGCTGAAGGTCCTTCCGCACTTCTTACAGGTAACCTTTGCCTCATCAGTAGGATTTCGGACAAAGAAGTGCCACACTGCACTCTTCCTACTCTGGTATACATTTTCTGGCCTTGCACGCTGTGCTAAGTTGACCGTCTGGCCAAGCTGTCCTACAACTCTTTTAGTTTTTGGTCCACGTTTTTGGACAGCTACGGACCTGCCAGATAACCGCTGCTGCGATGTCAATGCCTGCTGCGGATCCTTCTCCTTATCTGAACTATTGCCAGTGCCACCCTCCTCCCCCAATGGATGCCAATCCACGTCAAGAACTGGGTCATCTATCACCTCCTCTTCAAAGTCATCTGCACCTTCCTCTTTACCTTCCTCTGTGTCACCGTGTAAGGTGGTATAGTATGCGGGAAGGGGCACCTGAGTTTTATCAGGGTCAGATTCTGGCTCAGCAGACTGCGAAGGCAATGTAGTGCTCTAGGTCAATGTACCAGCAGAATCATCTAGCAGTGGCTGTGCATCAGTGCACTCCATGTCAGATTCATCTTGGCCTGGGGAATTCAGGATTTGACTGGATAACCCAGGCATGGTATGTGAAAAGAGCTCCATAGAGTAATCTGAAGTGTGGGCTGCCGCATCCTTAACTTTTGGTGGGGGTGAAGGACACAAGGAAAGGTGATTTTCCTGACCAGAACCCTGCACTGACGACTCCGTGCTTGCAGGTTTCAAACTTTCAGAAGAGGAGGCAATAGAGCTGGTGGCTGTTTCGGCAACGTACGCCAAAACCTGTTCCTTATGCTCCGGCTTTAAAAGCGGTTTTCCTACTCCAAGAAAAGGGAAACTTACAGGCCTTCTTGGGCAAGACAATGACGCAGGCTCAACACCTCCTGCCTTAGCTGCTATTGTGCTTTTGCCAGAACCAGCCGATGCACCACCACCATCAGTACCAGCTGCGCCCCACTGCCCACGTCCACGGCCTCTCCCACCATACTTCCTCATGTTTGGGAAATTGTATCAAAAATACCAGCAGAGAGATGGTACTGTATGAGGAGCATCCAGCTGTATAAGGTGTATTAAACAGATTAAATCAACGTATATATTATGCTAGTCACAGACACTCTAACAGTATGTATTGGACCATAATCCAACAAGCAGATATACGGAACTGTATCAGAAGTGTACAGCTGTGTACGATTTTTGTGCAACTAACAATCTCCGTATATGTATTTACACACACACGCTGACTAGGTATAAAAGTGACTGTAATGTGAACGGCAGATATACAATACTGTTGGAGAATCGGACAGCTCTATACGATGTGTGTAAGGAAAATTGTCAAGCTCCGTGTATTTGTATATGGACTGACACACGCTGTCTCTGTATAGTTTTGACCGTATCAAACAGCAGATATATGAAACTGTTTGAAAAGCGGACAGCTCTATACGGTGTAGGTCTGGAAAAATGGAAACTCTCTGTTTGTTTTTCCAGATTCACACACAGATAGCTTGTATTTGTCCATGATACCAGCTGGTACACGGTAGTGTGTGAGGAGCATACACCGCTATACGGTGTATGTATGGAAAATTTTAAATCTCTGTCTATTTTTATACGGAGTGACACACGCTGTCTCTGTATAGTTTTGACCTTATCAAACAGCAGATATACGAAACTGTTTGAAAAGCAGACAGCTCTATACAGTGTAGGTCTGGAAAAATGGAAAATCTCCTCTGTTTGTTTTTCCAGAGTCACACACAGATAGCTTGTATTTGTCCGTGATACCAGCCGGTACACGGTAGTGTGTGAGAAGCATACACCGCTATACGGTGTGTGAAAAAATGAATGGTCGGTAACTGACCAGAATAAAATAATAAAAGTTTGAGTGCTTTGAAAAAAGCAGCTTGAACAGCAGTGTGCGCACTGTAATGCAGCTATCAGGTAGCCTTAAAAGGCAGCCTAATCACCACCAGCGCTGCTGCACACAACAAAAATCCTCCCCTTTCACTGGACACTAACTGTACAGTGAAAAGCGCTATTTTTTTTTCTTCTTCTATGCCTAACACTCTCCCTATTCAGAATCAGCAGCAGCACATCTCCCTATTCTAAGATCGGCAGAAGTAAGATGGCGGTCGGCAGTCACGGCCTTTTATAGCCACTGTGATGCCACACAAAGCCAGCCAATCACTTCAATGCCCTTCTCTAAGATGGTGGTGGCCGCTGCCCATGTCATCGCGTTGCCCACAGTGTGCGTCCTCCATCATTGGCTGAGAAAAGGCGCTGGAAGCATTCTTTGATACGCGACTTTGGCGCTTGGGTCGGCGACCTCATGGCCGACCTCACGCTATGGTAGGGGTTCGATCAGCGAAACCCGACTTTAGCTAAAGTCGGCGACTTTTGAATTTGACCGACCCGTTTCACTCAACTCTAATCTCATCTGTATATAGCTTGCTAAGAACAGTATACCCCTTCTTTCCCATGTGACTATACCCTTCAGCTATGAGATTTCTGAAAAATTAGGATTGTACTATAGAATATAGGTTATGAATGAATTCTCCTATAGAAGTATTTTCAATCTAGTCCACTCTTTTAACAAAAGAGCGATAGTCAGACAGGATTGTTTTAACTTCCATGAACTCCCTCTCCTCTCTGCCAAATCCAGGGTAGCAATAGAAGGCTATAAATGATTTGCAAAGGTGCTCGGATAAGGTGTAATCCGAGCATGCTTTGATGCTAGCTGAGTGTCTTTGGCATGCTCAAATAATGTGTTTGAGACCCTGCAGCTGCATGTGTTGTGGCTGTTCAACAACCGCTACACATGCAGGGATTGCCTAACAAACAGGCAATCTTTGCATGTCTTGCAGGTGTCGAATGCTGCGGGCCATACAGCTATGGGGACTCGAACATATTTTTTGAGCATGCTCACTTATCACTAGAGGCAATCCTTTAACAATCCTACTCACAATCCTTCCAGTCTGTCCCATGCTTTCCACTTTTCTCCATCCCTCTACATGAAGGAGCTGATCTGCTAAAAAGTAGAGAAAGTGATTTGGTATAGCCAAACTACTTGTCTGTTTATTCCTTTGCAATGTATCAAGCCTTATTCTAGGAATTGTCTTTCTCCATTTCACCATACTAATGACTGAAGCATCCCTTGTATCCTTTCAAAATTCTATAGAGGTTTGGAAGTTATGGAGGCATTGCAATAGTTGAGGCATCATAATCATCTTTATAAGATTAGTGACACTGGAGCAAATAGATGGTAGGACAGATGACAACATTGTCCTATCCCCCTGTGCATTTAAGATCTATTTAGCAAGTCACCATAAGCCCTAATTGTTTTTCTTAATTGTTTGTTAAATAAATTTGCAGAGAAAAATTTCTCTGCAGATAAAATTTCTCAAGAAAATCGGTGCCAACATTTAAGCTTGGATTTTGTCTGATCTGCTCATATCTATATATATATTGTAATGCTTTCTCTAAAGGCAAGAGGGGAATTTAAATATTTTCAAAATGCTAAAGTAATGCTAAAGTCATCTTTCAGTCCTACGGACAGGTAATCAGCGTGTTCATCCTGGACAACCTGTCAGGCTCACCAGTTGAGGTGAAACCTCTACATCATAGGCATGGATGGGGACACGGCCCGAAGCATTAATGCAGCAAGCAATAAGGCACATGAGCAGTGAGGACTTGGTACACACAGGAATCTCAGGAGCTGCAGGATGTATGAGGCAGTACACAGAAGGGATGAATGCAAGCACAAACCTAGACTAGAGTCTAAATCCAAAGACACAGGTGTGTGTATAAATGGGTCTTGAATAGGTGTAGGGAGATGATGTAATCGATCCACCTGCAAAACCTAATGTGGAGCACAACAGAAGGCAGTAGATCCAGGGGATGGAAACTGAGCACAGGATACCCCGGACAAGTATGTAACATAACTAGTGTTGAGCATTCCGATACCGCAAGTATCGGGTATCGGCCGATATTAGCTGTATCGGAATTCCGATACTTAGTTCCAATACTTTTTTCATATCGAATACCGGAATCGGAAGTTCCCATAATGCTAGGAGCCCGCTCGATTTGATTCAGCCAATGGGGATCCTCAGAAGTGTGGGCATATCCTGTTAGGCATGTAGGCATGTTAACTACTGGCATGGCTGTGATTGGCTGCTGAAATGATGTCATGATGCACTATAAAAAGCGCTGCAGCCGCCATTTCTGGTCACTCTGCTGTGAATTCAGTTAGGGACAGGCTGCTGTTGAAGACTGTGAAGGACAGTTAGAAATAGCGATTCCACAAAACATATAGTGCTTAACCCAGGCTACATAAACCACCACTGTAGCTTGCTTTTCCCTAGCAGCGCTGTTTTCACAGCTGTCTGCAAGGGCTGTGTGAGTGCAGACCCACGCTGTGTAGTGTGTCCTGCAGGCACGTCTGCTTGTAGGCCGGCCAGCGTGTGTCTCTGCCTCATACACATTTTTCTTTTATTGCTGCTTTTTTTTTCTCCTGTATAGTGTGCTTCCATACATATCCATATACGTTGGTTGCAAACACTAAAGGAGTGGACAGCGGAGCCTTTCAGCAGCCTTTCAGTGCTATAGCCCATTTTGCTGCACTGTTTTTGGCTGTCTGATAGGTCTCTCTGTGTGTGAGTGCAGCTCACGTTGCAGTGTGTTCTACAGCCACCGCTAGCTGTAGTCCGCTCAGCGTGCGTCACTGCCTCATACATAGTCCTTTTTTTGCAGCAAATTTAGCCACATTTTTACTCCTATATTAGTGTGCTTCCAACCACATCCATTGTCATTGGTTGGTTGCAAACACTATATAGGATTAGATAGAGGAGCCTTTTTGCTGGCTTGTGCCCTTCAGGGCCAGCCAGGCTAGTGTGATGTACAATGTCTGTGAGGTATGGGGTTTTGTCCACAAAATATGATATTTTCTGTTGTAACTTTCCAGAAAGATCCAGCAGATATGACAATCCAGGCTGCTAGCTCTGCAGCTTCATCCCTCCTCCCTTCACACACACACAGAGCAGTGCCACCCCCCCTCCTCTACAGCCTGTGTTCGCACTAGTAATAGGAGACCCCCTGCTGTTACAACTATTTGTTTCCTTCTCTCCTCTTCAGAGCGGGAAAAACTTCTTTGTTTGAAATGAATAAAACTATGAGAGACTATACCATAAGAACCAAATACCCTAGAGATATGAAAATCACATTTTTGTAATCCGGGCGGTCACAGCATCGCTGCCGTGGTTCTTGCGAAGCCTAATCCTTTCAGAACCTGAGATATGTGTTCCAGCTAAACGGTGTATCAGAACTACTGCATATTTGGTCTTGAATTATTGTACTCAACAAATCCCAACCAATGATGCCCTATATGTGTCTGTGCGGGCTGCCCCCATGGAGTTATGATTAGTATAAGTTTTCTAGTGTAATTCTAAATCCAAAAGGGAGAGGTGGGATTAACCCAGCAGGCATCTCTCCGTGATGTCACATAGCAAGTCTATAAAGCATTTCCTGGACAAAACCAGAGCAGAACCGCTCAAGTCGTCATGCTAGAAAGACCCAGATGAGCGGAGAAGTGCAGCTCCGCCTCCACCCACCTTAGCCGCATGGTCTGCCTAAGGAACAATATGGAACTGTGAGTGTACTCTCTTTGTTTTCTCCACTTTTATTTTATATCTGTACTGTACATATTTTATGTCTCAATTTTATAGCAACTTTTATCTGTAATCACTGTCCTCTTTCGGAAAATAAATGAAATAATTATTTAGATCTGTCTCTATGCTCTAAGACTCAAACTATACGCCTTTGTTAGATAATCGCTACTAATTCAAGGGGTTTGCCACGGACCCTCTTAATTTAACACTGTGAATTAAGTAACCGTGACTGGTGGCAGCACGTTGTGCACGGCTATTGCGGCTTGCTGGCAGTCTAGAAGGGTCTTATATAGCTGAATGAGGGGCTGCGGCCACAGTTGATAATTCCCTTACTGCAGAAGCCTAATTGCCGGTTCACAACAGGCAGCCCATCCGGCGACTAATTATCCTAGGTGCAGTTCCCTGACTGACCTGAGGGTAAGGGGGGCGCCGGAGAGCTGCGAGTTCCAAAGTGGAACTGAGAAAGTGGGATATACATAAATCCCCGCAGTACTTGGAAGACTGATAGCAGTGGTGGGGCATCCAAATTAAACTCCCCCTGCGGCAAATTGTAGAGCGAGATTAGCTTGCTGGATATTTTTGGTCACATGGTGCCAGTGTTGGGATAACTAAGATAAGCCCCACTGCGCCTGTGATAGCCGTGTGCCGGCATTGTGTCACGCCCCTCCGTCCGCTGATACACCGGTGTCAGTGGTGGGATTGTGACATAGTGGTGACACAGGGTCCGCTGTCCGTCGCGTTTTGGTGGCAGCGGGACCCCCGTTAGTGTCGCCCGTAAGTGGACGAACGGCGATGAGCTGTTCGTCACATATTGTGGCAGAGCGGTGGGATAATCCTAGAGCATTAGTGATTTGGTTTGAGCAATCATTCCTCTCACTAAAGACCTGCACGGTTCCTGCGGGAATCCTGCATCATAGGTTTTGGAGAACAGACTCAGTGGTTACTAGTCCTGAGACATTAGTGTGTACTTGCAAGTATTCCCTCCCTTTTTCTCCGTTTTTCTTTTCTGTCTTTTATTTGGCAACCATGGCTACGATGGGAGCAGAGTGGTATAAGCAGCATAACAAGGCATCTCTTATTGCCCTCTGCGGGGTGTGGCGGATCGAGACCACGAACAAAAACAAAGCCCAAATGATCGTGGCTCTGGTGCAACGGGAAAACGACCAGAGGCCAGCGAACGCAGAAGCGGGCTCAAGTGGCAATGGGGCTGCAGCAGAGGCTCCACTCATGAGCGCTGGCCCCACATTCAACCATAACGGGGTGGACCCCTATCTGCAAATGGCCTTGGACGAACTCCCCGCCGAAGACAGTGATGGGCGGGTGAGGCTGATCCAGCAAGCTCGAGAGAGAGCAGAGCAGCGAGCCGAGCACCAAGCTGAGGCTGAGAGAGCCGAGTGCCAGGCGCAGAGGGCCCATGAACTGGAGGTACTCCAGCAGGGTGGGAATGCCCCCACAGCCCGAAGCCGTGAGCCCAGCAGCATCCAGACTCCTAAACCCCGGCCAGAGCATTTTCCCGTGATGGAAAAGGACGGGGACTTGGACACGTTCCTGCGAGCCTTTGAGAAAGCCTGCAGACAGTACCAGCTGCCTAGAGACCAATGGGCAAGGTACTTGACCCCAGGGCTAAAAGGCAAAGCCCTGGAGGCATTTGCTTCTCTTCCGCCAGAAGCCGATGACGACTATGTCGCCATAAAGCAGGCGCTGATCGCCAAATACCGGCTGACACCTGAGGTATACCGAAAGAAGTTCCGGCACCTCCAACGTGGCCCACATGATAGCTACAGTGATGTGGTGCAAGGACTCAGGACCCACTTTGACCAGTGGATCCATGGACTGTCCGTTGAAACCTTTGAGCAGCTACGGGACCTGATGATCAAAGACCAGTTCCTGCATCTCTGCCCAGCTGAGGTCCGACAGTTCATCCTGGACCGCGAACCAACGAACGCGGACAAAGCGGCGCAGATCGCCGACAACTACGAGGCCAACCGGAAGCCCAAGACGCGGAGGCCAGTCGCCACCAGCTGGAAAGGGGGTAAGCCAGCAACCAACCCCAATGCCCCAGCTAGCCGTCTCTCCGGAGGCCCTGTCCCTGTTGCCAACAACAGGCCGGCTACTGACAGTCGCCTGTGTCACCACTGCCAGCGGCCTGGTCACTTCTTTTACGCCTGTCCGAACAGGCCGAAGAACCCCCCAGCCAAGGCCCCCGGGCCCAACGCCTCTGTTCTTTTGGTGGGAGGTGTGGTTGGGAGGGCTGACGACAACGTTCAACCTGTTCAGGTGGGGGCCCGTCTTGCTACAGGCCTCAAGGACACCGGGGCTGAACGAACCCTCATCCGTCCTGGACTGGCGGCCCCTGAAGAGTTTGTTGAGGGGAAAACCCTGACTGTCACCGGGATTGGAGGCACCCGTTGTCCCTTGCCAGTGGCACGAGTTTATCTCGATTGGGGTGCTGGGAGCGGGTTGAGGGAGGTGGGAGTGTCTGAAAACCTGCCCACTGATGTTTTATTGGGGACTGACTTGGGGCGGATGGTTGCATACTACGTCCCTGACACCCTTCCCCAAACTGATAATAAGGGTAACGTTAACCCTGATGATGATGATGATGACGGGAAACTGAATGTGTTACCTGCTAATGCCTTGATGAGTAATGATGCAACTAACAACCATTCTTTCCCCAGGTACGATGCTGATGCTGATGTGAATGTACCAAAGCAAACTGATAACCATTCTTCTCCTAGGAAGGATGATGATGATGTTGATGTATCTGTGCCGACTGAACCCGTTAATCCTTTCTTTGAAGCGGTAGATGTGTCCACAGGTACCGAAGTGCTCAGCCCCGTCACTCTGCGGAGTGAGATGGCTGAGGAACCCCTGGCAGGAGTAAGCAACGGTGCTCAAGGAAATGGGGAGGTGCATGGGGACCATGAGGAAGGTAATGCCATGCAGCTGACCAGTGCCACCGAGGAAGGTAACTAGCCCATAAGTAGCACTGCTCCTGAAGTGTTGGGGGTGGATGGGGAGGTAGAGCCCAAGCCAGCACCGGCTGGTGGGTCTGTAGAAATCCCCAGGGAGACAGCATACATAGCAGCTGTCACACGCAGTCAGAGTGCCCAGATCGCAGGTAACGCACTGTCTTCTGGACCCTCTGCTGCTACAGGAGAGACTAAACCAGAGGTGAACCCAGAGCCGGTTCCAGAGGGTCCCAGTAAAGAGGGGACCCTGACGTCACTTCTGGCAGCCTCCAGCATGGAGTTCCAGGCTGCTCTGCATACAGATGCCAGCCTGGAGAAATTGAGAGGTCTCGCCGAGACGCCCACCTCCAAGTCTGATAAGGAGAGGGTGTTCTGGGAACGAGGAAGGTTGTACCGGGAGACAGTACCCGGAGATCCTAAAAAGGAGTGGTTGAGGGAAAGACAGCTGGTCGTCCCCTATCAGTTCAGAACCGAGTTGTTGCGGATTGCCCATGAGATTCCACTCGCTGGACACTTGGGGATCAGCAAAACAAAGGCACGGCTGTCTCAACACTTCTATTGGCCCAAGATGGGGACAGATGTAACACACTACTGCCGCTCCTGTGCCACCTGCCAAAAAGTGGGTAAGGCGGGGCCTGCTCTTAAGGCTCCCCTTATTCCTTTGCCGGTGATAGAGGAGCCTTTCCAGAGAATCGCGGTGGACATTGTAGGACTGCTGTCCGTCCCCAGCAGCTCCGGAAAGCGATACATTCTCACCGTGGTAGACTACGCTACCTGGTACCCAGAGGCAGTAGCTCTGTCTTCAACCAGGGCAGATAAGGTGGCTGACGCACTGGTGACCATCTTTTCAAGAGTAGGATTTCCCAGGGAGATGCTGACCGATCAAGGGCCCCAATTCATGTCTCGCCTAATGGAGGCTCTCTGTGAGAAAATGCAGGTGACGCAGCTGGTATCGAGTCCGTATCACCCACAGACTAATGGTTTGTGTGAACGTTTCAACGGTACCCTCAAACAGATGCTCCGCATACTGGTTGAGACCCAAGGGCGCGACTGGGAGCGGTACCTCCCACACCTGCTGTTCGCTTACAGAGAAGTTCCGCAGGCCTCGACCGGGTTCTCCCCCTTCGAGCTCCTGTATGGCAGGCGAGTCCGGGGACCCCTTGGGTTGATAAGAGAATCCTGGGAAGATGAGCCAAACCCCACAGATGTGTCCATCGTGGATTATGTTATGCGCTTCCGTGACAAGATGCAGACCTTGACGCAGTTGGTGCATGACAACATGACGCAGGCTCAGGCTGACCAGAAGCGCTGGTACGACCAGAACGCCCGGGAGCGGACCTACCAGGTGGGTCAAAAGGTCTGGGTGCTGGTCCCCGTACCAACGGATAAGCTTCAGGCAGCCTGGGAAGGCCCATACGTCGTCCACCAACAGCTCAACCCGGTCACCTACGTGGTCACGCTTGACCATGCTCGGGGTAGGCGCAAGGCCTTTCACGTCAACATGCTGAAGGCGCACTACGAACGTGAAGCTTGCGTCCTACCGGTCTGCAATCTGCCAGAGGATGGGGAGGAAGATCCCCTCCTGGACATGCTGGCCCAGGCCAAGGCCAATGGGTCCATTGAGGACATGGAGATAAGTGGTTCGCTCACCGTGTCCCAGCGGTTGCAGTTGATGGCCACCCTGAAACTCTTCCGGCCCGTGTTCACCAACCAACCGGGGAGGACGGAGTTAGCGGTTCATGAGGTGGACACCGGGAATCACGCCCCATTACGGCGAACACCCTATTGGATCTCTGAGACGGTGCAACAAGTCATGCGCCAAGAGATCGATGAGATGTTAAGGCTGGGGGTGATTCGACGGTCAAAAAGCACGTGGGCTTCACCTGTAGTCCTCGTGCCTAAAAAGGATCGAACCACCCGGTTCTGCGTGGACTACAGGGGGCTCAACGCCATCACAACCTCTGATGCCCACCCAATGCCGCGCATCGAGGATCTGCTCGAGCGGTTGACAAACGCCAACTACATATCCATCATGGATTTGAGTCGGGGATACTGGCAGATTCCCCTGAGCCCTGAGGCGCAGGAGAAATCCGCCTTTATCACCCCCTTTGGACTGTACGAGTCCACGGTCATGCCCTTCGGCATGAAGAATGCCCCTGCCACTTTCCAGCGGATGGTCAACCACCTGCTTCGGGGACTGGAGGAGTACGCAGTGGCGTACTTAGACGATATTGCCGTCTTCAGTTCCACCTGGGAGGAACACCTGCAGCACCTCCAGGAGGTGCTCAAGCGTCTTCACCAGGCAGGCCTGACCATCAAGCCGGGGAAGTGCCAGATAGGCATGCGCAAGGTCCACTACCTGGGGCACCGGGTAGGCGGGGGTTCCATGAGTCCGGAGCCAGAAAAGTGGACGCAATCGTGTCCTGGCCCACCCCCAGGACCAAGAAACAGGTGAAGTCCTTCTTGGGCACTGCAGGGTACTATAGGCGGTTCGTACAGGACTATAGCGCCCTTGCCAAACCCTTGACTGACCTCACCAAGCAGAGGCTACCCCAAACAGTCAACTGGACAGATGACTGTGAGGCGGCTTTCCAAGCTTTGAAAGCAGCCCTGTGCAACTCTCCAGTGTTGAGAGCAGTCGACAGCAGTCGCCCGTTTCTGGTACAGACCGACGCCAGCGAGTTTGGCCTCGGTGCTGTGCTTAGCCAGGTCGACTCGGGGGACCAAGAGCACCCCGTGT
This sequence comes from Dendrobates tinctorius, assembly GCF_039654945.1. NCBI lineage: Eukaryota > Metazoa > Chordata > Amphibia > Anura > Dendrobatidae > Dendrobates > Dendrobates tinctorius. The sequence goes on along the minus strand of NW_027361770.1, from coordinate 25,912,784 downwards.
TGTACCTGAGCCGGAAACTTTTGCCGAGGGAAGTGGCATACTCGACCATCGAGAAGGAGTGTCTGGCCATGGTGTGGGCACTGCAGCGTTTGCAGCCCTACCTGTACGGGCGTGCCTTCACGGTGGTAACTAACCACAACAATCTGAGCTGGTTGCACACAGTGTCCGGAACCAATGGAAGGTTGCTCCGCTGGAGCCTTGCCCTTCAACAGTACGACTTCACTGTAAAACACAGGAAGGGCAGTGAAAACGGCAATGCCGATGGGTTGTCCCGCCGGGGCGAACCCGCTGAGGTGCGCATGGCCGATTACTGAGAGGTAATGCCTCCTTAGCGCCCTCTTAAGGGGGGAGGTGTGATGTACAATGTCTGTGAGGTATGGGGTTTTGTCCACAAAATATGATGTTTTCTGTTGTAACTTTCCAGAAAGATCCGGCAGATATGACAATCCAGGCTGCTAGCTCTGCAGCTTCATCCCTCCTCCCTTCACACACACACAGAGCAGTGCCACCCCCCCTCCTCTACAGCCTGTGTTCGCACTAGTAATAGGAGACCCCCCTGCTGTTACAACTATTTGTTTCCTTCTCTCCTCTTCAGAGCGGGAAAAACTTCTTTGTTTGAAACGAATAAAACTGTGAGAGACTATACCATAAGAACCAAATACCCTAGAGATATGAAAATCACATTTTTGTAATCCGGGCGGTCACAGCGTCGCTGCCGTGGTTCTTGCGAAGCCTAATCCTTTCAGAACCTGAGATATGTGTTCCAGCTAAACGGTGTATCAGAACTACTGCATATTTGGTCTTGAATTATTGTACTCAACAAATCCCAACCAATGATGCCCTATATGTGTCTGTGCGGGCTGCCCCCACGGAGTTATGATTAGTATAAGTTTTCTAGTGTAATTCTAAATCCAAAAGGGAGAGGTGGGATTAACCCAGCAGGCATCTCTCCGTGATGTCACATAGCAAGTCTATAAAGCATTTCCTGGACAAAACCAGAGCAGAACAGCTCAAGTCGTCGTGCTAGAAAGACCCAGATGAGCGGAGAAGTGCAGCTCCGCCTCCACCCACCTTAGCCGCATGGTCTGCCTAAGGAACAATATGGAACTGTGAGTGTACTCTCTTTGTTTTCTCCACTTTTGTTTTATATCTGTACTGTACATATTTTATGTCTCAATTTTATAGCAACTTTTATCTGTAATCACTGTCCTCTTTCGGAAAATAAATGAAATAATTATTTAGATCTGTCTCTATGCTCTAAGACTCGAACTATACACCTTTGTTAGATAATCGCTACTAATTCAAGGGGTTTGCCACGGACCCTCTTAATTTAACACTGTGAATTAAGTAACCGTGACTGGTGGCAGCACGTTGTGCACGGCTATTGCGGCTTGCTGGCAGTCTAGAAGGGTCTTATATAGCTGAATGAGGGGCTGCGGCCACAGCTGATAATTCCCTTACTGCAGAAGTCTAATTGCCGGTTCACAACAGGCAGCCCGTCCGGCGACTAATTATCCTAGGTGCAGTTCCCTGACTGACCTGAGGGTGAGGGGGGCGCCGGAGAGCTGCGAGTTCCAAAGTGGAACTGAGAAAGTGGGATATACATAAATCCCCGCAGTACTTGGAAGATTGATAGCAGTGGTGGGGCATCCAAATTAAACTCCCCCTGCAGCAAATTGTAGAGCGAGATTAGCTTGCTGGATATTTTTGGTCACATGGTGCCAGTGTTGGGATAACTAAGATAAGCCCCACTGCGCCTGTGATAGCCGTGTGCCGGCATTGTGTCACGCCCCTCCGTCCGCTGATACACCGGTGTCAGTGGTGGGATTGTGACATAGTGGTGACACAGGGTCCGCTGTCCGTCGCGTTTTGGTGGCAGCGGGACCCCCGTTAGTGTCGCCCGTAAGTGGACGAACGGCGGTGGGCTGTTCGTCACAGCTAGTATCACCCTATTTTTTGGAGCCTCATCAATTGCATTGTAGGTTAGCTTCCTGCATTGTAATCGCTCCAAAAAGTTTGTGATACTATAGCTTTCAAACTTTGGTCACATCCTTTCCTTTCCCCCCACCCAAAAAAAAAAAGGAAATAAAGTTCACCAAACACTCCACTTTACAGTTGTCTAGGCCACATTAGATCATATTAAAGTGTAGTACACACACTTTTAGCCAAATTAGTGTTTCTTATACTGGTTAGCAGGTGTTCAGGAATAAGAACACTATGCCACCCCTTTTTTACTTTTCTGCCTATCTTTATCAGTCTACCAAGATGAAGAAGGCAGGGAGTAAGGCACGTGGTCGTGGCCGTGGAGTTTCAGCAGGGAGAGGATGGGGGGATTCAGCAGGGAGAGGACGAGGGGATTCGGTATCTGCTGTGGCCACCAGTGACCCGGCATCCCCCACTTTTACCAGGCAACAGTCCTTCATGCGCAGCTTTGTAGGACCTCGCCGTACTCCACTGCTGCGTGACGAACAAATTGAAGCTGTTGTCGGATGGATGGCAGCTAACGCATCCACTTCAATGACTTCCGCATCCTCCCAAGGCCAGAGCACTGAAGAGCAACCATCTGTCTCTTCACCACCTGCCAAATTGCCCAGGCAGTCTGAGAGCCCTGGACAGGAGCCATCTCAATCTTTACTTATGTTCTCAGAATCTGTTGGCTTGGAAAGAGGTGGCCAGCCAAGCAGCATTCTAGAGCGTGAAGAAGAGGGAGTATGCAGTGATGCGCAACTGCTTTGTCCCTCTGAATCTGAAGAGGCGGGTGGGCCAGTGCCTATGGTCAGCACACCTCAGTATGCATCAGATGATGATGACACTCAGTTGCCAATTTCTGGTGCGTACGGTGCTGGCGAGACAACCCAGGACCAGCCGGTGCTTGAAGAGGGGAGTGGAGATGATGAGGTCCTTGACCCATCATGGCGTCAGCCACAGGAAGGTGGTGGGAGCAGCTCTGAGGAAGAGATTCCCTGAACGGCCAAAAGAGGAGGGAGAGGGCGGGGGCAGACTTGGTTGCCTGTAGCCTCCACTTTGGCACCCGTGAGGAGCAATCCTCTTCCAAAACACAAAACGGGCGCTCCCAGGACTTGCAGTGCGTGGTCTTTTTTTGACACAGTTGCAGATGACATTTGCTTTGTCAAATGCAAGCTGTGTCATCAGAAAGTGAAACGAGGGAAAAATGTGAGCAACCTCAATACCACAAATATGTGGAAACATGTGCATACCAAGCACGAGGTGGAGTTACACAGACACACTGAAGATGTAGGCCAACCTTCAGCAGCACCTACCACCTCTTCAGCTCGTGTTGGGGCCTCTTCCTCCAGCTCACACACAGCTGGTTCGGCTTCCTCACTGGAACGCCATGGAAGAACCACTGCCACTGTTGTCCAGAGACCCAGTGAAATTCCACCCACTGAACCACGTTCGCAGTCATCAGCACCCTCCCAGGTCACTCACCAGCAATCGGTAGCACAGGCATGGGAGAAAAAGCGGCCATACTCGGCAAACCATCCCCGAGCACTGGCTCTGAATGCCGGCATTGCCAAACTACTGGCCCTTGAGATGCTGTCATTCAGGCTGGTGGAGACTGACACATTCCGGAACTTTATGTCATTGGCAGTTCCACAATACAATGTGCCCAGCCGCTTTTATTTCAGCAGGCAAGCTGTCCCTGCCCTGCAAAAGCATGTGGAGGGAAAAATTAAAAATGCGCTACTAAATGCCGTCAGTAGCAAGGTCCACCTGACCACCGATGCGTGGACCAGTAGCCATGGACAGGGATGATACCTTTCCCTCACTGCCCATTGGGTCAATGTTGTGGAGCCGGGTACAGATCTGGAGAGTGGCTCTGTACGTATTCTGCCAACTCCAAGGATTGCAGGAATGCAGTCTGTACATATTGAGTCCTCCTCCTACTCTAGTTCCTCGGAATCAGCACTGCGTGAGCCTGTTAGGCCAGATATGAGCACAGGTGTGGCCAAACGTCAACAGGCTGTCCTTAAATTAATTTCTTTGGGGAATCGGAGCCACACAGCACAGGAGCTCTGGAATGCCATCAAGCAGGAGAGCGATGTGTGGTTTGTGCCAGCGAATCTCCAGCCAGGTTTGGTAGTGAGTGACAATGGCCGAAATCTAGTGGCAGCTCTGGGACTAGGCAACCTCACTCACATACCATGTCTGGCACACGTGCTCAATTTGGTCGTGCAGAGCTTTCTGAGGGACTATCCGGATCTTGATGCACTGCTGCACAAGGTTTGCCTAGAGTGTGCTCACTTGCGGCGTTCCAGCATGGCAAGATCGCGCATTGCATCTCTGCAACGCCGATTCCGCCTGCCAGAACATCGCATCATATGTGACCTCCCGACCAGGTGGAATTCAACGTTACATATGTTGGAGCGGTTGTGTGAGCAGCAGGCAGCAGTAATGGAGTACCAGCTGCATCAGGCGCAAACAAGTCGCACTGTGCGCCGGACACACTTCACCACCACTGAGTGGGCCACTATGAGGGACATCTGCCAAGTTTTGCGTGCCTTCGATGACTCCACGCGGATGGCCAGTGCAGATGATGCACTAATCAGCATGACTGTCTTCCTCATCTGTCTGCTTCAAAAAACCTTACAAGCACTAAGTGAGGAGGTTTTTGAAGAGGTCGAGGATGAGCAGTCAGAAATGCCATCTGCTTCTGGCAAGTCTGCGCAACGTGCTTCCACACAAAGGCCCAGGCAGGGGACACTTAGTGAGGAGGATGACGAGGAGTCAATGGAGGAGGAGGAACACATCTCTCCAGAGGAGGGAGGTACACAAGGCTCTAGTAGTCAGTGTGTACAGCGAGGGTGGGGTGATGCTGAGCAGGCAGAGATGCTGCCTCAAGCTGGGGACAGCGTTTCCGGTCCAGTTGGCAGTCTGCAGCACATGGTTGATTTCATGCTGCAGTGCTTGTTAAATGACCGCCGCATTGCCAACATTCTCCACACGGCTGATTATTGGGTGTACACCCTCCTAGATCCTCACTACCGGGACAACTTACAAAGCCTCATACCACAGTTGAACCGGGAGCGAAAAATGCGGGAGTACCAAGAAACACTTGCGCAGGCCATCATGTTGTCCATTCCCCCCACAAGTGTTGCTGGTAGTGCTTTTCAAAGCAGCCATGTGGGTAGAGGCAGTGGAGGAAGCTCTGCACAAAGAGGTAGCAGAGGCAGTGCCGCAGGACAAGGCAAGGCCAGTATGGCCCAAATGTGGAAAAGTTTTGTGGGACCGCCACAAACGGCTACACCATCACAGACGGCTCCAGTCAGCAGGAGGCAACATTTCCGTCAGATGGTGACAGACTACTTGTCGTGCCCTGTTAGCGTTCTCCCAGACGGCTCTTCCCCGTTCAAGTATTGGGTCTCTAAGCTGGATACATGGCCAGAGCTTAGCCAGTATGCATTGGAGGTGCTGGCTTGCCCTGCTGCCAGTGTATTATCGGAACGTGTCTTTAGTGCTGCAGGGGGTGTGGTAACAGACCGTCGCACGCGACTATCCGCCGATAATGTTGACCGGCTTACTTTTGTGAAAATGAACAAGGCCTGGATCTCACCTGAATTTGCCAGTCCTCTTCCAGAATAAATAATTGGCTGGCAACAGGATCCAGGTCTCCTGTTGTGTTCATGTTTCTATGACCTGAACTTTATTTCCTGGGCTACAGCAACGCCCGTTGTTGCTCAGAAGTGCTGTCCGCACAGACAAAACACTCGCTCATGTGTAAGTGGGGTTCGGTAACGTCAGCTGATCCCCTGCTGTGTGTACGGCAAACTCTCCTGCTGCCTACAACTTCTGACTACCTCTGATTTAATATGTTCTCTGATTTGCCCTCTGTCTCCACTCTGTTTTGAGTATTTCCTCCGGCCTACAACACCGCCTGTTTCTGCTCTCAAGTGCCGTCTGCACAATCCACACTTGTTCCTGTGGTACCTGGGTCCTGTAACATCTACTCATCTCCAGAGTTGAGCACGGCAATGTCTCCTGCTTTGTCTACATTCCCACTACTTGTAGTGGAAATGTGGACAGAGCAGGAGACATTGCCTGACTCACCTCTAGGGAGAAGCTGCTGTTACAGAACCCCAGTAACACAGGAACAAGTGTGGGTTGTGCAGACAGCATTTCAGAGCAGCAACTGGCGTGGTTGGAAGCCAGCGGAAATACTCGAAACAGAGTGAAGACAGAGGCCTAATTGGAGTATGTTGACAGTTAGTAGTAGTCTAGAAACAATGGCAAACTACCACCAAGTAGGCCTCGGCCTACTATCTGATTTTCCCTGGGCTCTGACACCGCCAGTTGGTGCTCAGAAGTGCTGTCCGCACAGACAAAACACTCGATCATGTCTAAGTGGGGTTCGGTAACGTCAGCTGATCCCCTGCTGTGTGTATGGCAAAGTGTCCTGCTCCCTCCACAGTCAAACAACCTCAGATTTACACCTGGCTCCAAGTAAGCCTCGGCCTACTACCTCATTTTCCCTGGGCTCCGACAACGCCAGTTGGTGCTCGGAAGTGCTGTCTGCACAGACAAAACACTCGCTCATGTGTAAGTGGGGTTCGGTAACGTCAGCTGATCCCCTGCTGTGTGTATGGCAAAGTGTCCTGCTCCCTCCACAGTCAAACAACCTCAGATTTACACCTGGCTCCAAGTAGGCCTCGGCCTACTACCTCATTTTCCCTGGGCTACGACAACACCAGTTGGTGCTCGGAAGTGCTGTCCACACAGAAAAACACACTCATTCATGTGAAAGTGGGGTTCGGTAACATCAGCTGATCCCCTGCTGTGTGGAGGGCAAAGTGTCCTGCTCCCTCCAAAGTCAAAATACCTCAGCTTTACACCTGGCTCCTAGTAGGCCTCGGCCTGCACCATGATTGTCCCTGGGCTCCAACACCGCAAGTTGGTGCTCGGAAGTGCTGTCCACACAGAAAAACACACTCGTTCATGTGAAAGTGGGGTTCGGTAACGTCAGCTGATCCCCTGCTGTGTGGAGGGCAAACTGCTGCTGCCTCCAAATTGTAACTACTTCAGATTTAAACATTCTCTGATTTGGCCTCTGTCTCCACTCTGTCTCTAGTATTTCCCCTGACCTCCAACACCACCAGTTCTGCTCACAGTTGCCGTCCACACATTCCACACGTGTTCCTGTGTTACTGGGGTTCTGTTACGTCAGCAGATCCCCCAATGTGTGTCCGCCACTGTCTCCTGCGCTGTCCACCTTCCCACTGCAAGTGGTGGGAATGTGGACAGAGCAGGAGACATTGGCAGACAAACATCAGGGGATCTGCTGACATTACAGAATCCCAGTAACACAGCAACACGTGTGGATTGGGCAGACGGCTACTGTACGCATAAACTGGAAGTGTTGGTAGTCACGTGAAATCCTGGAAACAGAGTGGAGACAGATGCCTAATTGGAGCATGTTGACAGTCTGTTGTAGCCTACAAACAATCTAAAACTGCCACCAAGTAGGCCTCGGCTGCACCCTGGTTCTCCCTGGGCTCCAACAACGCTAGTTGGTGCTCAGAAGTGCTGTCCACACAGAAAAACACACTCGTTCATGTGAAAGTGGGGGTCAGTAACGTCAGCTGATCCCCTGCTGTGTGGAGGGCAAAGTGTCCTGCTCCCTCCAAAGTCAAAATACCTCAGCTTTACACCTGGCTCCTAGTAGGCCTCGGCCTGCACCATGATTGTCCCTGGGTTCCAACAACGCTAGTTGGTGCTCGGAAGTGGTGTCCACACAGAAAAACACACTCGTTCATGTGAAAGTGGGGGTCAGTAGCGTCAGCTGATCCCCTGCTGTGTGGAGGGCAAACTGCTGCTGCCTCCAAATTGTAACTACTTCAGATTTAAACATTCTCTGATTTGGCCTCTGTCTCCACTCTGTCTATAGTATTTCCCCTGACCTCCAACACCGCAAGTTCCTGCTCACAGATGCCGTCCACGCATTCCACACGTGTTCCTGTGTTAATGGGGTTCTGTAACGTCAGCAGATCCCCCAATTTGTGTCCGCCACTGTCTCCTGCGCTGTCCACCTTCCCACTGCAAGCGGTGGGAACGTGGACAGAGCAGGAGACAGTGGCAGACACACATCAGGGGATCTGCTGACATTACAGAATCCCAGTAACACAGCAACACGTGTGGATTGGGCAGTCGGCTACTGTACGCATAAACTGGCGGAGTTGGTAGTCACGTGAAATCCTGGAAACAGAGTGGAGACAGATGCCTAATTGGAGCACGTTGACAGTCTGTTGTAGCCTACAAACAATGTAAAACTGCCACCAAGTAGGCCTCGGCCTGCACCCTGGTTCTCCCTGGGCTCCAACAACGCTAGTTGGTGCTCAGAAGTGCTGTCCACACAGAAAAACACACTCGTTCATGTGAAAGTGGGGGTCAGTAACGTCAGCTGATCCCCTGCTGTGTGGACGGCAAAGTGTCCTGCTCCCTCCAAAGTCAAAATACCTCAGCTTTACACCTGGCTCCTAGTAGGCCTCGGCCTGCACCATGATTGTCCCTGGGTTCCAACAACGCTAGTTGGTGCTCAGAAGTGCTGTCCACACAGAAAAACACACTCGTTCATGTGAAAGTGGGGGTCAGTAACGTCAGCTGATCCCCTGCTGTGTGGAGGGAAAACTGCTGCTGCCTCCAAATTGTAACTACTTCAGATTTAAACATTCTCTGATTTGGCCTCAGTCTCCACTCTGTCTCTAGTATTTCCCCTGACCTCCAACACCGCCAGTTCCTGCTCACAGTTGCCGTCCACGCATTCCACACTTGTTCCTGTGTTAATGGGGTTCTGTAACGTCAGCAGATCCCCCAATTTGTGTCCGCCACTGTCTCCTGCGCTGTCCACCTTCCCACTGCAAGCGGTGGGAACGTGGACAGAGCAGGAGACAGTGGCAGACAAACATCAGGGGATCTGCTGACATTACAGAATCCCAGTAACACAGCAACACGTGTGGATTGGGCAGTTGGCTACTGTACGCATAAACTGGCGGAGTTGGTAGTCACGTGAAATCCTGGAAACAGAGTGGAGACAGATGCCTAATTGGAGCACGTTGACAGTCTGTTGTAGCCTACAAACAATGTAAAACTGCCACCAAGTAGGCCTCGGCCTGCACCCTGGTTCTCCCTGGGCTCCAACAACGCTAGTTGGTGCTCAGAAGTGCTGTCCACACAGAAAAACACACTCGTTCATGTGAAAGTGGGGGTCAGTAACGTCAGCTGATCCCCTGCTGTGTGGATGGCAAAGTGTCCTGCTCCCTCCAAAGTCAAAATACCTCAGCTTTACACCTGGCTCCTAGTAGGCCTCGGCCTGCACCATGATTGTCCCTGGGTTCCAACAACGCTAGTTGGTGCTCAGAAGTGCTGTCCACACAGAAAAACACACTCGTTCATGTGAAAGTGGGGGTCAGTAACGTCAGCTGATCCCCTGCTGTGTGGAGGGAAAACTGCTGCTGCCTCCAAATTGTAACTACTTCAGATTTAAACATTCTCTGATTTGGCCTCAGTCTCCACTCTGTCTCTAGTATTTCCCCTGACCTCCAACACCGCCAGTTCCTGCTCACAGTTGCCGTCCACGCATTCCACACTTGTTCCTGTGTTCCTGGTGTTCTGTAACGTGAGCTGATCCCCCAATGTGTGTCCGGCACTGTCTCCTGCGCTGTCCACCTTCCCACTGCAAGTGGTGGGAATGTGGACAGAGCAGGAGACATTGGCAGACAAACATCAGGGGATCTGCTGACATTACAGAACACCAGTAACAAAGGAACACGTGTGGATTGGGCAGACGGCTACTGTACGCATAAACTGGCGGTGTTGGTAGTCACGTGAAATCCTGGAAACAGAGTGGAGACAGATGCCTAATTGGAGCACGTTGACAGCCTGTTGTAGCCTACAAACAATGTAAAACTGCCACCAAGTAGGCCTCGGCCTGCACCCTGGGCTCCAACAACGCTAGTTGGTGCTCAGAAGTGCTGTCCACACAGAATAACACACTCGTTCATGTGAAAGTAGGGGTCAGTAACGTCAGCTGATCCCCTGCTGTGTGGAGGGCAAAGTGTCCTGCTCCCTCCAAAGTCAAAATACCTCAGCTTTACACCTGGCTCCTAGTAGGCCTCGGCCTGCACCATGATTGTCCCTGGGTTCCAACAACGCTAGTTGGTGCTCGGAAGTGCTGTCCACACAGAAAAACACACTCGTTCATGTGAAAGTGGGGGTCAGTAACGTCAGCTGATCCCCTGCTGTGTGGAGGGCAAAGTGTCCTGCTCCCTCCAAAGTCAAAATACCTCTGCTTTACATCTGACTCCTAGTAGGCCTCCGCCTGCACCATGATTGTCCCTGGGTTCCAACAACGCTAGTTGGTGCTCGGAAGTGCTGTCCACACAGAAAAACACACTCGTTCATGTGAAAGTGGGGGTCAGTAACGTCAGCTGATCCCCTGCTGTGTGGAGGGCAAACTGCTGCTGCCTCCAAATTGTAACTACTTCAGATTTAAACATTCTCTGATTTGGCCTCTGTCTCCACTCTGTCTCTAGTATTTCCCCTGACCTCCAACACCGCCAGTTCCTGCTCACAGTTGCCGTCCACGCATTCCACACGTGTTCCTGTGTTACTGGGGTTCTGTAACGTCAGCAGATCCCCCAATATGTGTCCGCCACTGTCTCCTGCGCTGTCCACCTTCCCACTGCAAGCGGTGGGAATGTGGACAGAGCAGGAGACAGTGGCAGACACACATCAGGGGATCTGCTGACATTACAGAATCCCAGTAACACAGCAACACGTGTGGATTGGGCAGTCGGCTACTGTACGCATAAACTGGCGGTGTTGGTAGTCACGTGAAATCCTGGAAACAGAGTGGAGACAGATGCCTAGTTGGAGCACGTTGACAGTCTGTTGTAGCCTACAAACAATGTAAAACTGCCACCAAGTAGGCCTCGGCCTGCACCCTGGTTCTCCCTGGGCTCCAACAACGCTAGTTGGTGCTCAGAAGTGCTGTCCACACAGAAAAACACACTCGTTCATGTGAAAGTGGGGGTCAGTAACGTCAGCTGATCCCCTGCTGTGTGGAGGGCAAAGTGTCCTGCTCCCTCCAAAGTCAAAATACCTCAGCTTTACACCTGGCTCCTAGTAGGCCTCGGCCTGCACCATGATTGTCCCTGGGTTCCAACAACGCTAGTTGGTGCTCGGAAGTGCTGTCCACACAGAAAAACACACTCGTTCATGTGAAAGTGGGGGTCAGTAACGTCAGCTGATCCCCTGCTGTGTGGAGGGCAAACTGCTGCTGCCTCCAAATTGTAACTACTTCAGATTTAAACATTCTCTGATTTGGCCTCTGTCTCCACTCTGTCTCTAGTATTTCCCCTGACCTCCAACACCGCCAGTTCCTGCTCACAGTTGCCGTCCACGCATTCCACACGTGTTCCTGTGTTACTGGGGTTCTGTAACGTCAGCAGATCCCCCAATATGTGTCCGCCACTGTCTCCTGCGCTGTCCACCTTCCCACTGTAAGCGGTGGGAATGTGGACAGAGCAGGAGACAGTGGCAGACACACATCAGGGGATCTGCTGACATTACAGAATCCCAGTAACACAGCAACACGTGTGGATTGGGCAGTCGGCTACTGTACGCATAAACTGGCGGTGTTGGTAGTCACGTGAAATCCTGGAAACAGAGTGGAGACAGATGCCTAGTTGGAGCACGTTGACAGTCTGTTGTAGCCTACAAACAATGTAAAACTGCCACCAAGTAGGCCTCGGCCTGCACCCTGGTTCTCCCTGGGCTCCAACAACGCTAGTTGGTGCTCAGAAGTGCTGTCCACACAGAAAAACACACTCGTTCATGTGAAAGTGGGGGTCAGTAACGTCAGCTGATCCCCTGCTGTGTGGAGGGCAAAGTGTCCTGCTCCCTCCAAAGTCAAAATACCTCAGCTTTACACCTGGCTCCTAGTAGGCCTCGGCCTGCACCATGATTGTCCCTGGGTTCCAACAACGCTAGTTGGTGCTCGGAAGTGCTGTCCACACAGAAAAACACACTCGTTCATGTGAAAGTGGGGGTCAGTAACGTCAGCTGATCCCCTGCTCTGTGGAGGGCAAAGTGTCCTGCTCCCTCCAAAGTCAAAATACCTCAGCTTTACACCTGGCTCCTAGTAGGCCTCGGCCTGCACCATGATTGTCCCTGGGTTCCAACAACGCTAGTTGGTGCTCGGAAGTGCTGTCCACACAGAAAAACACACTCGTTCATGTGAAAGTGGGGGTCAGTAACGTCAGCTGATCCCCTGCTCTGTGGAGGGCAAAGTGTCCTGCTCCCTCCAAAGTCAAAATACCTCAGCTTTACACCTGGCTCCTAGTAGGCCTCGGCCTGCACCATGATTGTCCCTGGGTTCCAACAACGCTAGTTGGTGCTCGGAAGTGCTGTCCACACAGAAAAACACACTCGTTCATGTGAAAGTGGGGGTCAGTAACGTCAGCTGATCCCCTGCTGTGTGGACGGCAAAGTGTCCTGCTCCCTCCAAAGTCAAAATACCTCAGCTTTACACCTGGCTCCTAGTAGGCCTCGGCCTGCACCATGATTGTCCCTGGGTTCCAACAACGCTAGTTGGTGCTCGGAAGTGCTGTCCACACAGAAAAACACACTCGTTCATGTGAAAGTGGGGGTCAGTAATGTCAGCTGATCCCCTGCTGTGTGGAGGGCAAAGTGTCCTGCTCCCTCCAAAGTCAAAATACCTCAGCTTTACACCTGGCTCCTAGTAGGCCTCGGCCTGCACCATGATTGTCCCTGGGTTCCAACAACGCTAGTTGGTGCTCGGAAGTGCTGTCCACACAGAAAAACACACTCGTTCATGTGAAAGTGGGGGTCAGTAACGTCAGCTGATCCCCTGCTGTGTGGAGGGCAAACTGCTGCTGCCTCCAAATTGTCACTACTTCAGATTCAAACATTCTCTGATTTGGCCTCAGTCTCCACTCTGTCTCTAGTATTTCCCCTGACCTCCAACACCGCCAGTTCCTGCTCACAGTTGCCGTCCACGCATTCCACACTTGTTCCTGTGTTCCTGGTGTTCTGTAACGTGAGCTGATCCCCCAATGTGTGTCCGGCACTGTCTCCTGCGCTGTCCACCTTCCCACTGCAAGTGGTGGGAATGTGGACAGAGCAGGAGACATTGGCAGACAAACATCAGGGGATCTGCTGACATTACAGAACACCAGTAACAAAGGAACATGTGTGGATTGGGCAGACGGCTACTGTACGCATAAACTGGCGGTGTTGGTAGTCACGTGAAATCCTGGAAACAGAGTGGAGACAGATGCCTAATTGGAGCACGTTGACAGCCTGTTGTAGCCTACAAACAATGTAAAACTGCCACCAAGTAGGCCTCGGCCTGCACCCTGGGCTCCAACAACGCTAGTTGGTGCTCAGAAGTGCTGTCCACACAGAATAACACACTCGTTCATGTGAAAGTAGGGGTCAGTAACGTCAGCTGATCCCCTGCTGTGTGGAGGGCAAAGTGTCCTGCTCCCTCCAAAGTCAAAATACCTCAGCTTTACACCTGGCTCCTAGTAGGCCTCGGCCTGCACCATGATTGTCCTTGGGTTCCAACAACGCTAGTTGGTGCTCGGAAGTGCTGTCCACACAGAAAAACACACTCGTTCATGTGAAAGTGGGGGTCAGTAACGTCAGCTGATCCCCTGCTGTGTGGAGGGCAAAGTGTCCTGCTCCCTCCAAAGTCAAAATACCTCAGCTTTACACCTGGCTCCTAGTAGGCCTCGGCCTGCACCATGATTGTCCCTGGGTTCCAACAACGCTAGTTGGTGCTCGGAAGTGCTGTCCACACAGAAAAACACACTCGTTCATGTGAAAGTGGGGGTCAGTAACGTCAGCTGATCCCCTGCTCTGTGGAGGGCAAAGTGTCAAGCTCCCTCCAAAGTCAAAATACCTCAGCTTTACACCTGGCTCCTAGTAGGCCTCGGCCTGCACCATGATTGTCCCTGGGTTCCAACAACGCTAGTTGGTGCTCGGAAGTGCTGTCCACACAGAAAAACACACTCGTTCATGTGAAAGTGGGGGTGAGTAACGTCAGCTGATCCCCTGCTGTGTGGAGGGCAAAGTGTCCTGCTCCCTCCAAAGTCAAAATACCTCAGCTTTACACCTGGCTCCTAGTATGCCTCGGCCTGCACCATGATTGTCCCTGGGTTCCAACAACGCTAGTTGGTGCTCGGAAGTGCTGTCCACACAGAAAAACACACTCGTTCATGTGAAAGTGGGGTTCAGTAACGTCAGCTGATCCCCTGCTGTGTGGAGGGCAAACTGCTGCTGCCTCCAAATTGTAACTACTTCAGATTTAAACATTCTCTGATTTGGCCTCAGTCTCCACTCTGTCCCTAGTATTTCCCCTGACCTCCAACACCGCCAGTTCCTGCTCACAGTTGCCGTCCACGCATTCCACACGTGTTCCTGTGTTACTTGGGTTCTGTAACGTCAGCAGATCCCCCAATATGTGTCCGCCACTGTCTCCTGCGCTGTCCACCTTCCCACTGCAAGCGGTGGGAATGTGGACAGCGCAGGAGACAGTGGCAGACACACATCAGGGGATCTGCTGACATTACAGAATCCCAGTAACACAGCAACACGTGTGGATTGGGCAGACGGCTGCTGTACGCATAAACTGGCGGTGTTGTTGGTCACGTGAAATCCTGGAAACAGAGTGGAGACAGATGCCTAATTGGAGCACGTTGACAGTCTGTTGTAGCCTACAAACAATCTAAAACTACCACCAAGTAGGCCTCGGCCTACACCATAATTGTCCCTAGGCTCCAACAACGCCAGTTGGTGCTCGGCAGTGTCTTTGGCACGGGGACTCCCTGTTGCCCAGCCTGGTTCCAGCACGCCTGCTGTTTCCGGGTAGTGTCAAGGTCACTATGCCACCAATCCGTTGTCCTGTCGTCTTGCGGCCGGGTTAGCCGACTCTACGGTGCCTGCAGTTTATGTGACTCCTATGTGGGCTGCGGGAACTGGCACTGAAGGCTGGATCCGTAGTGCCAATGGGACATGGACCACCTGTAGGACTGTGGGTTTCGGTAACTGCGGCCGGCTTGCGGCCTGGCTACTTTGCTTTGAATGAGTACCTTCTGCTACCCACCCGGGTTCCAGCACTGTCTGCTGGTTCTCGCCAGAGCCTTTGGCCTAGGTGCCTCCATCTCGGTATCCGAGGTCCAGCACCGTCAGCTGGTCCTTGGTAGTGCTTTCTAGCACAGGTACCTCCTGCCTAGTAACCATGGTCCAGCACCGTCAGCTGTTCCTCGGTAGTGCCATTGGCTCTTGTAGCTTTTGCTACCCATCTGGGTTCCAGCACCGTCAGCTGGTTCTCGGCAGTGTCTTTGGCACGGGGACTCCCTGTTGCCCAGCCTGGTTCCAGCACGCCTGCTGTTTCCGGGTAGTGTCAAGGTCACTATGCCACCAATCCGTTGTCCTGTCGTCTTGCGGCCGGGTTAGCCGACTCTACGGTGCCTGCAGTTTAGGTGACTCCTATGTGGGCTGCGGGAACTGGCACTGAAGGCTGGATCCGTAGTGCCAATGGGACATGGACCCCCTGTAGGACTGTGGGTTTCGGTAACTGCGGCCGGCTTGCGGCCTGGCTACTTTGCTTTGAATGGGTACCTTCTGCTACCCACCCGGGTTCCAGCACTGTCTGCTGGTTCTCGCCAGAGCCTTTGGCCTAGGTGCCTCCATCTCGGTATCCGAGGTCCAGCACCGTCAGCTGGTCCTTGGTAGTGCTTTCTAGCACAGGTACCTCCTGCCTAGTAACCGTGGTCCAGCACCGTCAGCTGTTCCTCGGTAGTGCCATTGGCTCTTGTAGCTTTTGCTACCCATCTGGGTTCCAGCACCGTCAGCTGGTTCTTGGCAGTGCTTTTTAGCACAGGTACCTTCTGCTTAGTAACCGTGGTCCAGCACCGTCAGTTGGTCCTCGGTAGTGCCATTGGCTCTTGTTCCTTCTGCTACCCATCCGGGTGCCAGCACTGTCTGCTGGTTCTCGCCACAGCCTTTGGCCTAGGTGCCTCCATCTCGGTATCCGAGGTCCAGCACCGTCAGCTGGTCCTTGGTAGTGCTTTTTAGCACAGGTACCTTCTGCTTAGTAACCGTGGTCCAGCACCGTCAGTTAGTCCTCGGTAGTGCCATTGGCTCTTGTTCCTTCTGCTACCAATCCGGGTGCTAGCACTGTCTGCTGGTTCTCGCCACAGCCTTTGGCCTAGGTGCCTCCATCTCGGTATCCGAGGTCCAGCACCGTCAGCTGGTCCTTGGTAGTGCTTTTTAGCACAGGTACCTTCTGCTTAGTAACCGTGGTCCAGCACCGTCAGTTGGTCCTCGGTAGTGCCATTGGCTCTTGTTCCTTCTGCTACCCATCCGGGTGCCAGCATTGTCTGCTGGTTCTCGCCACAGCCTTTGGCCTAGGTGCCTCCATCTCGGTATCCGAGGTCCAGCACCGTCAGCTGGTCCTTGGTAGTGCTTTTTAGCACAGGTACCTTCTGCTTAGTAACCGTGGTCCAGCACAGTCAGTTGGTCCTCGGTAGTGCCATTGGCTCTTGTTCCTTCTGCTACCCATCCGGGTGCCAGCACTGTCTGCTGGTTCTCGCCACAGCCTTTGGCCTAGGTGCCTCCATCTCAGTATCTGAGGTCCAGCACCGTCAGCTGGTCCTTGGTAGTGCTTTTTAGCACAGGTACCTTCTGCTTAGTAACCGTTGTCCAGCACCGTCAGTTGGTCCTCGGTAGTGCCATTGGCTCTTGTTCCTTCTGCTACCCATCCGGGTGCCAGCACTGTCTGCTGGTTCTCGCCAGTTTCTCAGCCTTCTTGTACCTTCTGCTACATTTCCAAGATCAAGCTTTTTGAAATTGTCTTTGGTAATCCTTATTGATCTCCATGACGATGACCCTGATGATGACGACCCTGAAGCCCACACCAAAGAAGACCAGAAATATGACCCTAAATAATAAGACCAAGAGGACAAAGAACATGAAGACAACCACCAAGATACAGAACAAAAGACAGAAGAACAAGAAGCAGAAGAAGCAAAAGCAGAAGAAAAGAAAGCAGAAGAACATTAAGCATAAGACAAAAAATCAGCATAGAAGAAATCAAAATTATAAGCAGAAGAAGACTAATCAGTAAATGGGGGTGAGTCCGTTCCTCCTCGTGGTGCCCCTGGAAAATGCCTGCTACTGCAGGCCAAACTGAACGCGGACTGTTGTAAATCTTTTGTGACAGGCAGAACGTAAGGTGTAATCTTATAATTTTTGTAGATAAGTACTACAGGAATGCCTGTCACCATAAGAAAATGAAGAAAAAGAAGAATAGGAAGAAGATGAAGAAATAGCATATGAAAATTAATAATAGCTGAATAAGAAGAATATGAAGAATGGAAAAAAAAAATTAATGGGAAGAAGGTGAAGAAGAAGAAGATGAATAAGGTGAAGAAAAAGTTGATGAAAAAAATGCTACTGCTGCGGATCATGAAGGAGAAAGTGTGGGAGAAGTACAAAAGAAGGTGAAGAGCATGGAAGTTGCGAAACATACATATCTGACTAAATATAAAAAAGTTAACATAGTCAATATCTTTTTAACTCCGAACGTCTTGAAAAAAAAAATTGGAATTAATGCTATGCCATGTGATTTGAATAAACCACTATGCTTTTAATGTCTCCTCCACCTCCCACAATACATTCTACATGATTCTTATTTGTTTTCAATTATGTAGAATTAGCCAACAAGGAAATAAAGGCCTTTTTTTAATTCCGATACCGGAAGTCCCATTGACTTGAATGGGACTTCCGGTATCGGAATCGGCGATACCCGATATTTTTTTCGTATCGGGCGATACCATCCGATACGATATTTTTGGGTATCAAACGGTATCGCTCAACACTAAACATAACCCATTTAATGATTACACATGCACAAGTTTCACTTAAGGAGATGTTATCATCAAAAAATGACCTATTGTTTAAATATTTTTTTCTTGACTTGCATATTTTTTGAATAATTTTCATTTGTTTTGTTTTTTACATATCATATGAGTTAAGAATAAAAATATATATTTTGCAATTTCCACACTGGCCACCAGGGATATTTTTAGACACTAGTACCTGTTGTTCAGGAAACAACAAATGTACAGATGTAATAGTCTGTCCCTCATCACTATCTCTACGAAGGGAAGGGGACATCACCTATTGTAATTGATGGATCCTGTGTTAGCAGCTGGATATAGATGTGTTACCTGTCATTGTAGTCCTGCCTCTGATATAAAAGAACCGTGTTGAAAACTCTTCTTGAAAGAACAGGAAGTATGAGTCACCTGTCCCAGTGGCCAGCATAAAAACTGCAAGATTACTAATTGTTTTTTTTAATAAAGATTGTAACAAAATAAAAAAATTTGATAGAAATATTTAAAAAAAGACAGAAAAAATGATTTAAACAAATGATCATTTTCTGATGATAGCTTCCCTCTAAAAATTATGCTGTACTGTAGTTTACTAGATTTAATCAACATTTTCATGCATACCTTTAGAAGTTGGCAAAGTCAATAGCATACATTGGAGCATGGGAACAGTAATACTTTGCATGTCTTCTGGATACAATGAATTAGATTCATAATTATGATATAAACCAGTCAAAATGCTTGGCTGGTTTACTGGTTACATAACTGAGGGCTAGCGGTAGGTAAAAATTAAAGCAAGGCTCTTTTTTGCATCAGTCATTAATTGAGATGAGCGATTTTGCCTTTTTTCGGGTCGAGTCGAGTGTCATGAAAACCGACTTTCTCAAAAGTCGGGTCGAACGCAATCAGCCGATTATCGTGAAAAGTCGAAGGCCGACTGAAACACGAAACCCAATACAAGTCAATGGGGAACCAAGGTCGGCAGGGAGTGGAGGACAGGAAACATACCTACAGTGCCCATTTTAATGCCAAAAACATCAATTCTTATTACTTAAGCTTGTCAACCTTAATTTACTTTATAATAATAGTTAGGCATTGAAAACTGGGGGTTATTTGGCTAAAGTTGTGGGGGGGGGTAAGGCTGGCTCCAGATTTTCGTGGGCCCTGGGCCAAAAAGTGTCACTGGGCTCCTTTAACACATGCCACAATTCATGATCCTCTGATACGGCAGAGAAATAGCGGTATAGTATAATGAAAAATACTTCACTTCTTACATCTCATGACTGATATCCATTTTAAATTCTCCATTAGCTCCAAAAACGGACAGTATATTACTCCATACAGTATAATGGCCACCGCATAGTGCACTATACAGAGTAATGAGGCCCATATATTTCTCCATACAGAATCATTGGTCCCATATAATGTTTGAAACAGTATATGATGAGCTCCACATAATGCTACAGTATATGCTGGTCCCCATGGATGAAGCTCCACTGTCTTATGGGCCCAAATAATGCTCCATATATAATGGGCCCCATTTCTAATGCTCCAATGTATAATGGGCCCTGTAAATGCTGCTCCAGTGTCTGATGTCCACCTTTCGAATGCTCCAGTGTATGGTGGACCTCATATATCATTCTCCAGAGTATAGTGCTCCCAAAAATTGCTGTCCCAACATTGAAAACAATTAAATAAGTCTCCTCGCTAGGGAATCCCTGTACTAGTTTGGACTCCTCGTCGTCCTCATCTTCCATCTCACTGCACTTGGACTGTTTAAGCAGAGGGCGTACAGACATGATGTCATCGCGCTCTCTGACCAGAATGTCACTGTCAGAAAAAGCGGAAGACGTCACGGCGGTGGAGCAGGGAGTGGTAAGTATTTCAACTTTGCAAGTGCTATGATCCTGAGCAAGCAGGGGGGCCCACTCGTTGGTGACGGCACTGGCACAGGGCCCCTCATAGTACGGCGGTGTGTCTGACGGCGGGTGTGCGCCCCACCGGCAGAGACACTTTTGAGTACTATGAGGGGCCCTGTGCCAGTGCCGTTGCCCATGAGTATGCCCCCCTCCTGCTCAAGGGACCTGCACTTTCATCTGCACCTTCCTCTTTGTCACCGTGTAAGGTGGTATAGTATGCGGGAAGGGGAACCTGAGTTTCATCAGGGTCAGATTCTGGCTGTGTAGAGTGCGAGGGGAATGTAGTGGTCTGGGTCAATGTACCAGCAGAATCATCTAACAGTGGCTGGGCATCAGTGCACTTGTGGCGCCCCCAGGAGTACGGTCGCCACAGTGGCATTACCTTCCTCCTAGGGAGTGTGATGTCATGCTTGGGAGCAACAAAGGATCTCTCTAGCAGTTAAACCAACACACAACACAGTTCCCACTCCTGGCCAGCAGGGAGACCTCTGAACCTGACTGCTGAGGAGCTGCTCTCTGTGGTCGGGAGGAGGTAAGTTAGGGCAGTCTGTGAAGGGAAGGAGAAGTGTGTGGACGTGAGAAGGGGAGCTGGAGGATGAGCAGAGTTAAGGCTCACTCCTAGCTGGAGTGCATGGTCCGGATTCGAGTCTCCAAGTTTGTAGGGACACTGACGGTCCTGCAGCAGAAACCGGAGGAAGTAGCAGCTGTAAATGCTCTGTTCCCAACTAAGGCTTGGAGGCACCAGCAGCGACGTGTGTGAGCCAGAGGGAAAAGGCTATGGCTGCCTGCCATACGAGAAAGTTCCAAAAGATAGTCAACAGGGGGAACTTCAGTGAACTCAGTACTACGAGTACCTCAGATAAGCGCTAGAACAGAGGCCACACTACCTATCTGCAGAGAGAGAGAATTCCAAATTTGCTTCCAGGCTGATCAACTCCTTCTCCAGCTGTACTCTGGGTCCTGGACGGCACTTACCAAGTACAAGTAAAGGAACTGCACAACTGTGTTTGTCATCTTTCTCCTGCGCCTGGTGCACGGCTCTGCTACATTCTGCACTGCACACCATCTACCAACTCTTTCATCTGCCCTGCGACTACGGCCCTACCTGTGCAAGGCTTCTACATCTTAGCTGAACCACAACATCTGTCCTAGAGAAGCGACACTGCAGCGTGGGTCAATCTGATCAGAAACCACAGGTGGCGTCACGTATCATTCACCTATAAATGTTATTCACCCCTTTGCATGGACGGGTCATCACCACCAATGTGACACATCCCTCTGAGACACCGGCCGGGTACCGATTAACCCCACTGTCCTGGCTGGCCATCCACACTCCATGTCAGATTAATCTTGGACTGGGGAATTAACGATTTGACTTGATAACCCAGGCATGGTATGATAGAAAGAGCTACATGGACTAATGTGAAGTGTGGCCTGCTGCATCATTCACTTTTGGTGGGGGTGAAGGACACAAGGAAAGGGGTTCTTCCTGACCAGGAGCCAGCACTTGATGACTCAGTGCTTGCATTTTTTGAAACTTTAGAAGAGGAGGGCATAATTGCTGGAGTCTGTTTCGGCAATGTAAGCCAAAACCAGTTCCTGATGCTCCGGCTTTAAAAGCGGTTAACCTATCCCAGAAAAGGTAGCCTTCCAGGTGTTCCGGAGCCAGACCATGATGCAGGCTCAACACCTCCTGCCTTAGCTGCTATTGTGCATTTGCCACTACCAGAAGATGCACCACCATCATCAGCACCAGCTGGCCCCCCAACGCCAACATCCGTGGCCTCTTCCACCTTGAACAGGAGGCAAGTTCATTGAATGTTCATCGAACGTTCGACGAACACCGTCGAACACCATTGAAAACAATGGCAGGCAAGCACAAACACATACTAACACATAGAATATAATTACAAAACACCTTAAAAAGTGTCCCAAAGCAGACAAAATGCTCAGAATACAAAAATAACATATGGAAAAGGGCAACTACGTATAGAAAAGAGGTGGAGGAGTAAAAGGAAGAGGAGGAGACACAGATATAGGCATGTCATGCCCTTATGAAGTCAAGAATGGCTTGAATAAAAATTTAAAATACAAAAAAAAATAAAAATATGAAGTCAAAGACGATCATACTGTATACCGTCTGACTTCCCACCATAAATTATGCCAACTGCCAATCGGGCAGCGTTATTCCCACGAACCTCCGAACAGCGTCCATGAAGGCAAAGTGTTTGGTTTTTGGGGGCAGTATGGTTGCAAAGCTCCTCTGCTGAGCAGTAGTCACCGGTACTCGTCCCAAAGTATTCACTGGGCTAAATGGAGTTTAAAAATGGTTCTTAAATAAACAGGCGGCACAGCTTGATTCACGGGTGGGCTCCTCTGATGAGTAGCAGACACAGTTACTAGGCCCAAAGTATTAACTGTGCTAAATGCAGTAAAAAACTGGTTCTTTCATAAACAGGCAGCATAGCTAGGTTCACTGGTGGGCTCCTCTGCTGAGTAGCAGACAGTGCTACAAGGCCCTAAAGGATTTTCTGGACAAGATGCGGGGAAAAAATTATTAGAAACACACACAGTGTAGCTCCTTGACAGGTGTACTACACCGATTGCTACCACACACCACTACTATACCATGAAACAGTCTATTAACATTGAAAACCATTAGTAATGTGAAAATGAAGTTACGCTTTTGGTGAACGAACCATTCTCGAACGGAACCTCGAACAGCCGAATTTTAAGCAAAGTGTTCGAGTTCGACGAACGGCTCGAACACCACCCAAAACAGCTGGAATTTTAACTTGGCGAACAGGTCGACTCGAACACCGCTCATCTCTAATCAGGAGGCAGACTCAGACGTTCTCAGGCCCAGTATGGATTCAATAAGATTGTAGAAAGTTGAGAAAGGGTACAGTATCACTGGATAGCAGGTATATATAGCATATTTTAAACATTAAAAATCTGCGTGTATATTTCCTGAGTCCGACAAAGACACTCACAGCCTCAGTATGGATTAGACAAGAATCTAAAAAGTAGAAAAAGGGTTATGTATTTGAAGCGTACATCAGTTTACACTGTTGGGGTATTTTTCAATCTTCATATATATTTCAGTCTCAGTAAGACAGTCCAGACTCTCCGCAAGAGGAAACGAGATTAGAGTTGAGCAAAACGGGTCGAAAAATTTCAAAAGTCGCCGACTTTTGGCAAAGTCGGGTTTCATGAAACGAAACCCGACCCTAGGATGAGGTCGGCCACGAGGTCGGCGACTTACGCGCCAAAGTCGCGTTTCAAAAGTTTGTTTTGCGCTCTTTTTCATCCAATCAGGATCCACGGTCACTGTGGGCAACGTGATGACATAGGCAGGGGTCACCACCATCTTTCAGAAGGGCATGCAAGTGATTGGCTTGCTTTGGTGGGCGTCACAGGGGGTATAAAAGGGCGTGCACGCCGACCGCCATCTTACTTCTGCCGATCTCAGTATAGGGAGAGGTTGCTGCTGATTCTGTAGGGAGAGTGTTAGGCAGGGAAGAAGACAAAAAAACTGCTTCTACTGCTAGCGATTTGGCCTGCACAACACACCAGTCACTGTGTGTGCAGTGCAAGGGGAGGCTATATTGTGGTGTATCAGTGGTGTTGGTTGTTGGGCTGCCTTTTAAGGCTTCCTGACAGGCTGGCATTGCTGTTTACCCACTGCTCTGCAAACTGCTTTTTTAAAAGCAATCCAATCTCCCTTATCCTCTAGTCACTTTTGTCACAGCTGTGCCATCGAGCCTGTGACATAGCGCTCAGATATCAGTGGGCCTCACACAATCCAAAAGTGTCCAGTGTCCAAAAGTGTGTGCAGAGATTCAAAATCTCCCTTATCCTCTAGTCACTTTAGTCACAGCTGTGCCATCGAGCCTGTCACATAGCGCTCAGATATTCATTGGGCCTCACACAATCCAAAAGTGTCCAGTGTCCAAAAGTATGTGCAGAGATGCAAAATCTCCCTTATCCTCTAGTCACTTTGGTCACAGCTGTGCCATCGAGCCTGTCACATAGCGCTCAGATATTCATTGGGCCTCACACAATCCAAAAGTGTCCAGTGTCCACAAGTGTCTGCAGAAATTCAAAATCTCCCCTGTCCTATAGACACCTTGTACCTTGTTTTACATTACTATATAGTTTGTTGGATTTTGTCTACATTTCTACCAAAAATGAGGAAGGCTGGTGGAAGAGGCCGTGGAATTGGGCGGGGGTTGGCAGCTGGTAATGATGGTGTTGGTGGTGGATCTGATGGTAGTGGCAAGAGCAAAATAGGACCGAATACAGGAGGTGTTGAGCCTGCGTCATCGTCTGGCTACATAAGGCCTCGAACGCTTAGTTTTCTAGGAGTTGGCAAACCGCTTTTAAAGCCAGAGCATCAGGAAATGTTTTGTCTTACATTGCTGACTCAGCCTCCAGCTCTATCGCCTCCTCTTCTTCAGTTGTAAAAAGTAAAAGCACTGAGTCGTCATTGGAGGCTCATGTTCATGAACCACACCTTTCCTTGTGTCCTTCACCCCAACCAAGATTGAAGGATGACGCAGGCCATACTACTGATTACTCCATGGAGCTGTTTTCACATACCATGCCTGGATTATCAAGTGAAATGGTGAATTACCCAGGCCAAGATGAATCTGACATGGAGTGCACTAATGCACAGCCGCTGATGGATGATTCTGCTGGTACATTCACTCAGAGCACTACATTGTCCTCGCAGTGTACAGAGCCAGATTCTGACCCTGATGAGACTCAGGTGCCCCTTCCCGCACACTATACCACCATACACGGTGACACAGAGGAAGGTGCACATGACATAGAAGAGGAGGTGATGGATGACCCAGTTGTTGACCCAGATTGGCATCCATTGGGGGAAGAGGGTGCTGCTTCCAATAGCTCAGATGAGGAGCATCCACAGCAGACATCGACATCGCAACAGCTGTTATCTGGCAGGCCTGGAGCACTCCAAAGACAGGTTCCAAACATCAAAAGAGTTGCTGGACAGCTTGTCCAGAGGGTCAAAAGATCACAGCGTGCTAGGCCGCAAAATGTCTGCCAAAGTAGGAAGAGTGCAGTGTGGCACTTTTTTGAACAAAATCCTCATGATCAGGCCAAGGTTATCTGTAAGAAGTGCGCAAAGACCTTTAGCCGAGGGAAAAATCTGAAAAATTTGAATACCAGTTGCATGCTTAGACATTTAACCAGCATGCACTTGCAAGCGTGGACACAGCACCAAACCTCAAGTGCCACATGTGCAACTGATCACAACGAAGGTAGTCAGCAACGCTACATTGTTTCCCCCACTGTAAGCCCACCGGTTAGCACAGCAGCAAATGTTGAGGTGTCGTTGCAAGGCCACAGCAGTCAGGGAATTCCACTGTTATATCAGCGAAAGACTGATTCTAGGCCATCAGAAAGAACACCAACTCCATCACCATCATCAACCCTCTCTCAGTCCGCCCTGTCCACCGCTACTTCCACCATATGCAGCTCTCAAGTCCAGCTCACCCTCCCAGACACTATGAGTAGGTCAAGAAAGTACTCAGTCTCTCATCCGCGTACACTGGGTTTGAACGCCCACATTGCCAAACTAATCTCGTTTGAGATGATGCCCTTTCGGTTGGTGGAAAGCACAGCTTTCCGTGAACTCATGGCCTATGCAGTACCACGCTATGACCTACCCAGTCGCCACTTCTTCTCTCGCAAAGCCATCCCAGCCCTCCACCATCATGTGAAAGACCGCATTGTCCATGCACTCAAGCAGTAAGTGAGCGGAAAGGTGCACCTCACAACTGATGCATGGTCCAGTCGGCATGGCCAGGGCCGTTACGTGTCCATCACTGCGCACTGGGTTAATGTGGTGGATGCAGGGTCCACAGGGGACAGCGGTGGTGGGACAGTGCTGCCTAGCCCACGGTATAGGAAACAGTTGGCTGTAGGCGTTCGACCCTCCTCCTCCTCCTCCAGAAGCGAAAGCTCGTCCACAGAGCTCAGTCGTACGAGCACTCCATCTGCAGCTGCCACTGTTGCACACGATGTGTCCCCCTATCGAGCAGCTAGTGGAAAGCATCAGCAGGCTGTGTTGCAGATGATGTGTTTGGGCAACAGACACACCGCCGAGGTGCTGGCCGAGTACTTGAAGCGACAAACTGAGTCATGGCTGGGCCGTGTACATCTTGAGGCAGGCAAGGTAGTTAGTGATAACGGCCGTAATTTTGTGGCAGCCATAGCCCTTTCAAAACTCAGCCATATACCTTGCTTGGCTCACACCTTGAACCTGGTGGTGCAGTGCTTCCTCAAAAATTATCCGGAGTTAACAGCCCTGCTCCAGAAGGTGCGAAGACTGTGCGCGCACATCCGCCGGTCGCCTGTACACGCCGTTCGTATGCAGAAGCTGCAGCGATTGCTCCACCTTCCCAACCACCGCCTCATTATCGACATTGCAACAAGGTGGAACTCCACCCTGCACATGGTGGAGCGGCTGTGCGAGCAGAGGCAGGCCATAATGCATTTGTGGGAGGATACACGGCCAAGCACTTTGAGAGCAGACATGGAGTTGACAGGTGTGCAGTGGTCGAAGCTGAAAGACCTCTGTAAAGTCCTTCAGTGTTTTGAGGAATGCACACGGCTGGTAAGCGCAGACGACGCCATCCTAAGCATGAGCATCCCACTTATGCGTCTGCTCATGCAAACTTTGACGCACCTTAAGGAGCAGGCGTCTGCAGCCAATGTTGATGAAGAGGAAGAGGAGGAGGGAATCCTTGATGACATTCAGCCATTGTCTGCTCAGGGACCTCTCCTGGACGAGGTGGAGGAAGAAGAGGAGGAGGAGGAGGATGATGGGGATGATTACTTAGGGGAGGAGGATGCATCTCGTGGGGCAAGTGAAAATGTTGGCGTGGCAAGGTCTGGTACAGGGTTTGTGCGTGACTGGAGGGATGTGGATTTGCCAGAAAGTGCTCCTCCAACCAGCACTCGCAGTGCATCATTGACACCGGGAACATTGGCCCACATGTCAGATTATGCCTTGCAGATCCTAAAAAGGGACCCACGCATTGCCAAAATGATGAACGATGACGACTACTGGTTGGCCAGCATCCTGGATCCACGCTATAAAGGCAAATTACAAAACATCATGCCACAGGAGAACCTTGACCTAATATTGGCTAATAAGCAAGCAACTCTGGTAAATCGGTTGCTTGAGGCATTCCCAGCACACAGCAGCGGTGATGGTTCTCACACGAGCCGTACGGGCCGGGGGCAGCTTGGCAGAGGTGTTCGTGGTGCACACAGCTGAAGTGGCGTTTGAAACAGGGGTTTCATGACAATGTTGTGGACTGATTTTTCAAGTACCGCTCACACAACTGGTAATACTGCATCGATGGAAAGTGACAGGAGACAGCAGTTGTCAACTATGGTTACAAACTACTTTTCCTCCCATATCGATGTTCTCCCACGCAGGTCATTCCCCTTTGACTATTGGGCCGCTAAACTGGACACCTGGCCTGAATTGGCACAGTATGCCTTACAGGAGCTCGCTTGCCCAGCTGCAAGTGTGCTATCGGAAAGAGTCTTCAGTGCAGCTGGATCAATCCTGACAGAAAAAAGGACCCGTCTGTCAACCCAAAATGTGGATGATCTAACCTTCATTAAAATGAACCACGCATGGGTTTCCAAGGATTTTGTCCCACCTTCTTCTGATGACACATAGGGTGACAGAAAAATGGCTTGCTTTGGGCCACCTCTTCCTGGGACTTGACCTATTTCACCTTTTGCATCAGCTGAATGTCCAACATCAACATATGCCACTTTCTAAAACTCCCTAACTGTGCTGCCTCCCCCCCATGGCCGGGGTCACCACCTAGCGCACGACACCGTGCGAGTGCCGTTGCCCTGGACAGGTGGGTAGGCCGACTCTTGGGGCGCGGGCACTGGTACAGGGTCCTTCATAGTGCAATCAAGTGTCTCTGACGGTGGTGGTGCACACCCGCCATCAGACACACCGCCGTACTATGAGGGGCCCAGTGCCAGTACCGACGCCCACGAGTGGGCCCCCCTTGCTCAGGCAGGACCCCAGCATTTGCAATCTTTACCTCTCCCTGCTCCTCCGCTGTGTAGTCTGGGCCGTCAAATCCATACTGTTCCTGACACCGTCTGAGCCTGCCTCCTGATGTATAGACATATATTTTGAATGTGTACGCTATCCATACATGTTATCCGGGGAAACGGTACCCTTTCTAACCTTTGTGCAATCACGTGCAATCCATACTGGGCCTAACACCGTCTGAGCCTGCCTCCTGAGACATATATTTTGAATGTGTACGCTATCCATACATGTTATCCGGGGATACGGTACCCTTTCTAACCTTTGTGCAATCACGTGCAATCCATACTGGGCCTAACACCGTCTGAGCCTGCCTCCTGAGACATATATTTTGAATGTGTACGCTATCCATACATGTTATCCGGGGATACGGTACCCTTTCTAACCTTTGTGCAATCACGTGCAATCCATACTGGGCCTAACACCGTCTGAGCCTGCCTCCTGAGACATATATTTTGAATGTGTACGCTATCCATACATGTTATCCGGGGATACGGTACCCTTTCTAACCTTTGTGCAATCACGTGCAATCCATACTGGGCCTAACACCGTCTGAGCCTGCCTCCTGAGACATATATTTTGAATGTGTACGCTATCCATACATGTTATCCGGGGATACGGTACCCTTTCTAACCTTTGTGCAATCACGTGCAATCCATACTGGGCCTATCACCGTCTGAGCCTGCCTCCTGAGACATATATTTTGAATGTGTACGCTATCCATACATGTTATCCGGGGATACGGTACCCTTTCTAACCTTTGTGCAATCACGTGCAATCCATACTGGGCCTAACACCGTCTGAGCCTGCCTCCTGAGACATATATTTTGAATGTGTACGCTATCCATACATGTTATCCGGGGATACGGTACCCTTTCTAACCTTTGTGCAATCACGTGCAATCCATACTGGGCCTAACACCGTCTGAGCCTGCCTCCTGATGTATATACATATATTTTGAATGTGTACGCTATCCATGCATGTTATCTGGGGATACGGTACCCTTTCTCACCTTTGTGCAATCACGTGCAATCCATACTGGGCCTAACACCGTCTGAGCCTGCCTCCTGAGACATATATTTTGAATGTGTACGCAATCCATACATGTTATCTGGGGATACGGTACCCTTTCTAACCTTTGTGCAATCACGTGCAATCCATACTGGGCCTAACACCGTCTGAGCCTGCCTCCTGAGACATATATTTTGAATGTGTACGCTATCCATACATGTTATCCGGGGATACGGTACCCTTTCTAACCTTTGTGCAATCACGTGCAATCCATACTGGGCCTAACACCGTCTGAGCCTGCCTCCTGAGACATATATTTTGAATGTGTACGCTATCCATACATGTTATCCGGGGAAACGGTACCCTTTCTAACCTTTGTGCAATCACGTGCAATCCATACTGGGCCTAACACTGTCTGAGCCTGCCTCCTGATGTATAGACATATATTTTGAATGTGTACGCTATCCATACATGTTATCTGGGGATACGGTACCCTTTCTCACCTTTGTGCAATCACGTGCAATCCATACTGGGCCTAACACCGTCTGAGCCTGCCTCCTGAGACATATATTTTGAATGTGTACGCTATCCATACATGTTATCCGGGGATACGGTACCCTTTCTAACCTTTGTGCAATCACGTGCAATCCATACTGGGCCTAACACCGTCTGAGCCTGCCTCCTGAGACATATATTTTGAATGTGTACGCTATCCATACATGTTATCCGGGGATACGGTACCCTTTCTAACCTTTGTGCAATCACGTGCAATCCATACTGGGCCTAACACCGTCTGAGCCTGCCTCCTGAGACATATATTTTGAATGTGTACGCTATCCATACATGTTATCCGGGGATACGGTACCCTTTCTAACCTTTGTGCAATCACGTGCAATCCATACTGGGCCTAACACCGTCTGAGCCTGCCTCCTGAGACATATATTTTGAATGTGTACGCTATCCATACTTGTTATCCGGGGAAACGGTACCCTTGCTAACCTTTGTGCAATCACGTGCAATCCATACTGGGCCTAACATCGTCTGAGCCTGCCTCCTGATGTATAGACATATATTTTGAATGTGTACGCTATCCATACATGTTATCTGGGGATACGGTACCCTTTCTCACCTTTGTGCAATCACGTGCAATCCATACTGGGCCTAACACCGTCTGAGCCTGCCTCCTGAGACATATATTTTGAATGTGTACGCTATCCATACATGTTATCTGGGGATACGGTACCCTTTCTAACCTTTGTGCAATCACGTGCAATCCATACTGGGCCTAACACCGTCTGAGCCTGCCTCCTGAGACATATATTTTGAATGTGTACGCTATCCATACATGTTATCCGGGGATACGGTACCCTTTCTAACCTTTGTGCAATCACGTGCAATCCATACTGGGCCTAACACCGTCTGAGCCTGCCTCCTGAGACATATATTTTGAATGTGTACGCTATCCATACATGTTATCCGGGGAAACGGTACCCTTTCTAACCTTTGTGCAATCACGTGCAATCCATACTGGGCCTAACACTGTCTGAGCCTGCCTCCTGATGTATAGACATATATTTTGAATGTGTACGCTATCCATACATGTTATCTGGGGATACGGTACCCTTTCTCACCTTTGTGCAATCACGTGCAATCCATACTGGGCCTAACACCGTCTGAGCCTGCCTCCTGAGACATATATTTTGAATGTGTACGCTATCCATACATGTTATCCGGGGATACGGTACCCTTTCTAACCTTTGTGCAATCACGTGCAATCCATACTGGGCCTAACACCGTCTGAGCCTGCCTCCTGAGACATATATTTTGAATGTGTACGCTATCCATACATGTTATCCGGGGATACGGTACCCTTTCTAACCTTTGTGCAATCACGTGCAATCCATACTGGGCCTAACACCGTCTGAGCCTGCCTCCTGAGACATATATTTTGAATGTGTACGCTATCCATACATGTTATCCGGGGATACGGTACCCTTTCTAACCTTTGTGCAATCACGTGCAATCCATACTGGGCCTAACACCGTCTGAGCCTGCCTCCTGAGACATATATTTTGAATGTGTACGCTATCCATACTTGTTATCCGGGGAAACGGTACCCTTTCTAACCTTTGTGCAATCACGTGCAATCCATACTGGGCCTAACATCGTCTGAGCCTGCCTCCTGATGTATAGACATATATTTTGAATGTGTACGCTATCCATACATGTTATCTGGGGATGCGGTACCCTTTCTCACCTTTGTGCAATCACGTGTAATCCATACTGGGCGTGAGAACGGCTGGCGAGCTTTTAAGCAAGCTACAGCACCTGTGGTTTGCACACGTAAGTTTTTCATTTTTTCAGGAATGACGGTTAGGCCTAATTCCGGAACTGCGGTTGACCTGCACTTACTGGGAAATCATTGTTCGCGGGTAATAATTGTAATCAGTGATCCCCATCACTAACGTTGTTCAGCGGGTTATCTGCACCTGTAAGCGACAAACGCTGGCCTTTTCAGTGTAGCGCACATGCAGCCACGGACATGTAAGGGCATGACACACCAGTTATTGGCCAATCTCATGTGCCAGAGCCTCACGTGTCCCTCTAGTGAGCCGGACTCGGACCGCGGGGCATGACGGAGTCTCGTTCGTTAACGGAATTAAGCTTGCAATGTGTGCATCTGTTCTGTAGCTGGCATGGTTGAGGTTTCCCAGGTGGAGTCGAATTTAACCGTAGGCTCCACTCCTGGTGGTGCCCTTCTGGACATTCCTTTAAGGTTCAGCTTTGCAACCATACTGCCCACGTAAAACAAACACTTTGCCTTCATGAACGCTGTTTGGAGAGTCATGACTCGTGGGAATAATGCCGCCCAATCAGTTAACCTGCTAGAGAGATCCTTCGTTGCTCCCAAGCATGACATCACACTCCCTAGGAAGAAGGTAATGCCACTGTGGCGACCGTACTCCTGAGGGCGACACAAGTGCACTGATGCCCAGCCACTGCTCAATGAATCTGCTGGTACATTCACCCAGACCACTACATTCCCCTCGCACGCTACACGACCTGAATCTGACCCTGATGAAACTCAGGTTACCCTTCCCATATACAGTTCCATCTTACACGGTGACAAAGAGGAAGCTGCAGATGAAAGTGCAGGTTCGGCCCACCCGCCATCAGACACATCACCGTACTATCAGGGGCCCTGTGCCAGTGCCGTCGCCAACGAGTGGGCCCCCCCTGCTTGCCCAGGATCACAGCACTTGCAAAGTTGAAATACTGTGCAGTGAGATGGAAGATGGGGACGACGAGGAATCCAGACAAGTACAGGGATTCCCTAGCGAGGAGACTTATTTGATTGTTTTCAATGTTGGGACAGCAATTTTTGGGGAGCACTATACTCTGGAGAATGATAGATGGGGCCCACCATACACTGGAACATTCCAAAGGTGGACATCAGACACTGGAGCAGCATTTACAGGGCCCATTATACACTAGAGCGTTAGAAATGGGGCCCATTATGTTTGGAGCATTATTTGGGCCCATAAGACAGTGGAGCTTCATCCATGGGGACCAACATATACTGTAGCATTATGTGGAGCTCATAATATACTGTTTCAAACA
The DNA here is from genome assembly GCF_039654945.1 of Dendrobates tinctorius. NCBI lineage: Eukaryota > Metazoa > Chordata > Amphibia > Anura > Dendrobatidae > Dendrobates > Dendrobates tinctorius. The sequence continues at coordinate 25,880,178 of NW_027361770.1, read as the reverse complement.
TTATATGGGACCAATGATTCTGTATGGAGAAATAGATGGGCCTCGTCATGAGATGTAAAAAGTGAAGTATTTTTCATTGTACTATACCGCTATTTCTCTGCCGTATCGGAGCATGATGAGTTGTGGTATGTGTTAAAGGGGCGCTCTTTCGCCCAGGGCACATGAAAACCTGCAGCCAGCCCTCCCCCCCACAACTTTAGCCAAATAACCCCCATTTTTCAGTGCGTAACTTGTATTATGAAGTTAATTAAGGTTGACAAGCTTAAGTAAGAAGAATTGATGCTTTTGGCATTCAAATGGGCACTGTAGGTGTGTTTCCTGTCCTCCTCTCACTGCCGACTTTTATTCCCCATTGACATACATTGGGTTTCGTGTTTCGGGACGACCCCGACTTTTCCCTATAATCGGACGATCTTGCTCGACCCGACTTTTGGAAAAGTCGGGTTTCACGAAACGAAACGCGACCCTAAAAAACCAAAAGTCGATCAACTCTAAACGAGATGGATACAAGTACAGACGGAAAGACGTCTGATTGCAGATATTTTGGAATTACTAAACACAGGAAAAACTCCCAGGAGAATTCTCAGAGGCGATGCTGACCCTCAATTACTTTGTCTGTGGAGACAACGAAAACAGTTCTTGTGAAGAAAAGTTTGCTGTATCGCAGTACCGTGGAGCCCATCACCGTTACTCATCTCCATCAAATTGTGATCATAGGAAGAGATGTAGACATTGACCTCACTGCCTATCATGATCTGTCAGGTAACTTTTGAGTGCAAAAGACACAAGCCACAGGCCGTAGGCTATTCTATTGGAAAGGCATGAGAGGACACATTTAAAAATGTGGGCAGGAATGTCACATGTCTTTGAGTCGGAAAACCGTGAAAGCTGATGATAAACCACCACTGCATCTCATTGTGAGTCGACGTCCATAACAAATGGAAGCCATTATCATCTGAAGATAGAGCCCAGCAGGACAGGGCATAGCTGTGTCTTAACCATCATCTATCATTTCACCAAATTTGTATTGGCAGTCCCAGTGAAGTATTTAACAGGCCAGACTACATAGTGGTGGAGCAGGGAGAGGTAAGTATTGCAAGTGCTGGTGCCCTGAGCAAGCAGGGGGGCCCACTCGTGGCCGGTGGTACTGGCACATGGCCTCTCATAGTACGCCGGTGTGTCTGATGGTGAGTGTGCACCCCCACCGTCAGAGACACTTGATTGTACTATGAGGGACCCTGTGCCAGTGCCGTTGCCCAAGAGTGGGCCACCCACCTGTCCAGGGCAACGGCACTCACACGGGTGCGTGCGCCAGGTGGTGACTCCAGCCCTGTGGGGGGAGGCAGCCCAGTTAGGGAGGTGGAAAAAATGGCATATGTTGAGGTTGGACATTCAGCAGCTGCAAATGGAGTAATTGGAGAAGTTCGCGGAAGAGGAGGACAAAAGCGAGCCATTTTTCTGGCAACCTATGTGTCAGCAGGGGAGGGTGGGACAAAATCCTTTTAAGCCCATGCATGGTTCATTTGAATGAAGGTTAGATCATCAACATTTTGGGTCAACAGACGGGTCCTTTTTTCTGTCAGGATTGATCCAGCAGCACTGAAGACTCTTTCAGATAACACACTAGCAGCAGGGCAAGCGAGCTTCTGTAAGGCATATTATGCCAATTCACGCCAGGTGTCAAATTTATTGGCCCAATAGTCAAAGGGGAATGACCGGTGAGGGAGAACATCGATATGGGAGGAGAAGTAGTTTGTTACCATAGTTGACAACTGCTGTCTCCTGTCACTTTCAATCGATGCAGTATTGCCAGTCATGTGAGCGGGACTTGAAAAATCAGTCCACAATATGGTCATGAAACCCCTGTGTCCAACGCCACTTCGGCTGTGTGCACCACGAACACCTCTTCCATGTTGCCCTCTACGGCTCGTGGGAGAAACATCACCGCCGCTGTGTGCTGGGAATGCCTCAAACAAACAGTTTACCAGAGTTGCTTGTTTGTTAGCCAATATTAGCTCTAGGTTCTCCTGTGGCATGATGTTTTGGAATTGGCCTTTATAGCGTGGATCCAGGATGCTGGCCAACCAGTAGTTGTCATCGTTCATAATTTTGGCAATGCGGGGGTCCCTTTTTAGGATCTGCAAGGCACAATCAGACATGTGGGCTAATGTTCCAAGTGTCAATGATGCACTACGAGTGCTGGGTGGAGTAGCAGTTTCTGTCAAATCAACATCCCTCCAGTCATGCACAAACCCTGTACCTGACCTTGCCACGCCAACATTTTTTCTTGCCCCTGAGAAGCATCCTCCTCCCCAAAATAATCATCCCCATCCTCCTCCTCTTCATCTTCTTCCTCCACCTTGTCCACCAGACTTCCCTGAGCAGACAATGGCTTACTGTCATCAAGGCTTCCCTCCTCCTCTTTGTCCTCGGCTGCAGACGCGTGCTCTTTAATGTGCATCAAAGTTTGCATGAGCAGACGCATAAGTGGGATGCTCATGCTTATGATGGCGTTGTCTGCGCTTACCAGCTGTGTGCATTCCGCAAAACACTGAAGGACTTTACAGAGGTCTTTCAGCTTCGACCACTGCACACCAGACAACTCCATGTCTGCCCGCAAACTGCCTGACCGTGTATCCTCCCACAAATGAATTAAACCTGCCTCTGTTCGCACAGCCTCTGAACCATGTGCAGGGTGGAGTTCCACCTTGTTGCAACGTTGATAATTAGGCGGTGCTTGGAAAGGTCTAGCAATCGCTGCAGCTTCTGCATACGACCGGAGTGTACGGGCGACCGGCGGATGTGCGAGCACAGTCTTCGCACCTTATGGAGCAGGGCTGTTAACTCTGGATAATTATTGAGGACGCAATGCACCACCAGGTTCAAGGTGTGAGCCAGGCAAGATATGTGTCTGAGTTTTGAAAGGGCTATGGCTGCCAAAAAATTCCGGCCTTTATCACTAACTGTCTTGCCTGCCTCAAGATGTAGACTGACAAGTCATGACTCAGTTTATCGCTGCAAGTCGTCGGCCAGTACCTCCGCGGTGTGTCTGTTGTCGCCCAAGCACATCATCTTCAGCACAGCCTGATGATGCTTACCACTAGCTGTTCGATTGTGGGACACCTCGTGTGCAACACTGGCAGCTGCGGATGTAGTGCTCGTGCGACTGCACTCTGTGGACGAGCTTTCACTTCTGGAGGAGGAGGAAGGTCGAATGCCTACAGCCAACTGTTTCCTATACCGTGGGCTTGGCAACACTGTCCCACTGCCGCTGTCCCCTGTGGACCCTGCATCCACCACATTAACCCAGTACGCAGTGATGGACACGTAGCGGCCCTGGCCATGCCTACTGGACCATGCATCTGTTGTGAGGTGCACCTTTCCACTAACTGATTGCTTGAGTGCATGGACAATGCGGTCTTTCACTTTAATGTGGGGGCTGGGATGGCTTTTCGCGAAAAGAAGTGCCGACTGGGTAGGTCATAGCGTGGTACTGCGTAGGCCATGAGCTCGCGTAAAGCTTTGCTTTCAACCAACCGGTAGGGCATGATCTCTAGCGAGATTTGTTTGGCAATGTGGGCGTTCAAACCCAGAGTACGCGGATGACAGGATGAGTACTTTCTTGTCCTACTCAGAGTCTCTGGTAGAGTGAGCTGGACTTGAGAGCTGCATATGGTGGAACTAGCGGTGGACATGGCGGACTGAGAGAGGGTTGGTGATGGTGTTGGTGGTGTTGCTGATGGCCTAGATTCAGTCTTTCGTAGCAATAACATTGTGATTCCATGACTGCTTTGCCCTTGCGACGACACCTCGACATTTGCTGCTGGTGGTGTGCTAACCGGTGGGCTTACAGTGGGGGAAGCGATGTAGTGTTGCTGACTACCTTCATTCGGAGCAGGTGCAAATGTGGTACGTGAGGTTTGGTAGTCCGTCCACACTTGCAAGTGCATGGTGGTTAAATGTCTATGCATGCATCTGGTATTCAAATTTCTCAGATTTTTCCCTCGGCTAAAGGTCTTTGCGCACTTCTTACAGATAACTTTGGCCTGATCATTAGGATTTTGTTCAAAAACGTGCCACACTGCACTCTTCCTACTATGTAAGACATTTTGAGATCATGCATGCTGTGCTAATTTGACCGTCTGGCCAAGCTGTCCTACAACTCTTTTGGTTTTTGTAACACGTTTTTGGACAGCTACAGTGCTGCCAGATAACTGCTGTTGCGATGTCGTTGCCTGCTGCGGATCCTCCTCCTCCTCTTCTGAGCTATTGGCAGTGGCACCCTCTTCACCCAATGGATGCCAATCTTGGTCAACAACTGGGTCATCCATCACCTCCTCTTCAATTTCATGTGCACCTTCCTCTGTGTCACCGTGTACTGTGGTATAGTATGTGGGAACGGGCACCTGAGTTTCATCAGGGTCTGATTCTGCCTCAGTACACTGCGAGGACAATGTAGTGCTCTGAGTGAATGTACCAGCAGAAAAATCTAGCAGTGGCTGTGCATCAGTGCACTCCATGTCAGATTCATCTTGGACTGGGGAATTCACAATTTGACTTGCTAACCCAGGCATGGTATGTGAAAAGAGCTCCATGGAGTAATCTGTAGTGTGGCCTGCCGCATCCTTCGCTTTTGGTAGGGGTGAAGGACACAAGGAAAGGTGTTGTTCCTCACCAGGAGCCTCCACTGACCACTCAGTGCTTTTATTTTTTGAAACTTCAGAAGAGGAGGCGAGAGAGCTGGAGGATGTGTCAGCAAATCTAAGCCAAAACTTGTTCCTGAAGCTCCGGCTTTAAAAGCGGTTTACCTACTCCCAGAAAAGGGAGCCTTCGAGGCCTTGTGGAGCCAGATGATGATGCAGGCTCATCACCTCCTGCCTTAGGTGCTATTGTGCTTTTGCCACTACCAACAGATGCACCACCAACACCACCACCATCAGGAACTGCTGGCAACCCCGCCCACTTCCATGGCCTCTTCCACCATACTTCCTCATTTTTGTGAAAATGTACCCAAAATACCACCAGCTATATGGTACTGTAAAGCAAGGTAGAAGGTGTATATAGTACTGGTGAGAATTTGAATCTCACTAGAGATTTGAGGACGCTGAACTAGTATCTCAGGGCCAGTAGAGATTACACCTCAATGTAACAGGCTGAAATTGGATGGTGTATGACAAGGTGGAGGGTGTATATAGTATTGATGAGAATTTTAATCTCACTAGAGATTTGAGGACGCTGAACTAGTATCTCAGGGCCAGTAGAGATTACACCTCAATGTAACAGGTTGAAATTGTATGGTGTATGACAAGGTGGAGGGTGTATATAGTATTGGTGAGAATTTGAATCTCACTAGAGATTTGAGGACGCTGAACTATTGTCTCAGGCCCAGTAGAGATTACACCTCAATGTAACAGGCTGAAATTGGATGGTGTATGACAAGGTGGAGGGTGTATATAGTATTGGTGAGAATTTGAATCTCACTAGAGATTTGAAGATGCTGAACTAGTATCTCAGGGCCAGTAGAGATTACACGTCAATGTAACAGGCTGAAATTGGATGGTGTATGACAAGGTGGAGGGTGTATATAGTAGTGGTGAGAATTTGAATCTCACTAGAGATTTGAGGATGCTGAACTAGTATCTCAGGGCCAGTAGAGATTACACCTCAATGTAACAGGCTGAAATTGGATGGTGTATGACAAGGTGGAGGGTGTATATAGTATTGGTGAGAATTTGGATCTCACTAGATATTTTAGGAGGCTGACAATGATGCTCTCAGTCCAAGTATGAACACAGGCAGCCTAATAAGCAGGACTGTTGCAAACAACAGGGTGGAAAAATGAACGCTTGGTAACTGCAGAAAAGAGGAAGAAAAGTATTTTTGCTTTTAAAAAAGCAGTTTGCACAGCAGTGTGCAAACAGCAATGCAGCTATCAGGGAGCCTTATAAGGCAGCCTAATAACCAACAGAGCTGATGCACAAAAATAGAGCCTCCCCTGTCACTGCACACAAACTGTTGTGTTGTAAGTGGAAATCGCTAACAGCAGAAGCAGTTTTTTGGTTCTTCTTCCCTGCCTAACGCTCTCCCTTATTCTGAATCAGCAGCAGCAACCTCTCCCTAATGCTAAGATCGGCAGAAGTAAGATGGCAGTCGGCGTGCACGCCCTTTTATAGCCCCTGTGACGCCACACAAAGCCAGCCAATCACTTGCATGCCCTTCTCAAAGATGGTGGTGACCGATGCCTATGTCATCGCGTTGCCCACCGTGTGCGTCCTCCATCATTGGCTGAAAAAGGGAGCTGGAAGCATCATTTAAAACACGACTTTGGCGCTCTGGTAACCGACCTCACGCTATGGTCGGGTTTCGTTTCATGAAACCCGACTTCAACGAAAGTCGCCGACTTTTGAATTTGACCGACCCGTTTCGCTCAACTCTAGTCATTAACTACAGTATTATTTTTGTTAACCTGCAGTTTCCTTTAGCACCTGATTTGATAACCAATCACCAACTTCCAGTAAGCACCTACTTTAGGATTTTAATTTGGTGGACTCCTGAACAGTTGGTAAAGGGTAATCAGAAATCCGTAGACTACAATGATCTATTTAGCAAGTGCCAAGCAGACCACAGTAAGGTATTACTTCATCTGCTGGTGGTAAGCATATCATAACATAAAACAAGTATTAAATAAATAACTAGAGTTGAGCGAAACGGGTCGAAAAATTTCAAAAGTCGCCGACTTTTGGCAAAGTCGGGTTTCATGAAACGAAACCCGACCCTAGGATGAGCTCGGCCACGAGGTTGGCGACTTACGCGCCAAAGTCGCGTTTCAAAAGTTTGTTTTGCGCTCTTTTTCAGCCAATCAGGATCCACGGACACTGTGGGCAACGTGATGACATAGACAGGGGTCACCACCATCTTTCAGAAGGGCATGTAAGTGATTGGCTTGCTTTGGTGGGCGTCACAGGGAAGAAGCGTTAGGCAGGGAAGAAGACAAAAAAACTGCTTCTGCTGCTAGCGATTTGGCCTGCACAACACACCAGTCACTGTGTGTGCAGTGCAAGGGGAGGCTATATAGCGGTGTATCAGTGGTGTTGGTTGTTGGGCTGCCTTCTAAGGCTTCCTGACATTCCTGCATTGCTGTTTACCCACTGCTCCGCAAACTGCTTTTTTAAAAGCAATCCCAATTTTTTTTTTTGTCCTGCTGAGAAGAAAAAAAAACTGCTTCTGCTGCTAGCAATTTGGCCTGCACAACACACCAGTCACTGTGTGTGCAGTGCAAGGGGAGGCTATATTGTGGTGAATCAGTGGTGTTGGTTGTTGGGCTGCCTTTTAAGGCTTCCTGACAGGCTGGCATTGCTGTTTACCCACTGCTCTGCAAACTGCTTTTTTAAAAGCAATCCAATCTCCCTTATCCTCTAGTCACTTTTGTCACAGCTGTGCCATCGAGCCTGTCACATAGCGCTCAGATATCAGTGGGCCTCACACAATCCAAAAGTGTCCTGTGTCCAAAAGTGTGTGCAGAGATTCAAAATCTCCCTTATCCTCTAGTCACTTTGGTCACAGCTGTGCCATCGAGCCTGTCACATAGCGCTCAGATATTCATTGGGCTTCACACAATCCAAAAGTGTCCAGTGTCCAAAAGTGTGTGCAGAGATTCAAAATCTCCCTTATCCTCTAGTCACTTTGGTCACAGCTGTGCCATCGAGCCTGTCACATAGCGCTCAGATATTCATTGGGCCTCACACAATCCAAAAGTGTCCAGTGTCCAAAAGTGTGTGCAGAGATTTAAAATCTCCCTTATCCTCTAGTCACTTTGGTCACAGCTGTGCCATCGAGCCTGTCACATAGCGCTCAGATATTCATTGGGCCTCACACAATCCAAAAGTGTCCAGTGTCCAAAAGTGTGTGCAGAAATTCAAAATCTCCCTTATCCTCTAGTCACTTTGGTCACAGCTGTGCCATCGAGCCTGTCACATAGCGCTCAGATATTCATTGGGCCTCACACAATCCAAAAGTGTCCAGTGTCCAAAAGTGTGTGCAGAGATTCAAAATCTCCCTTATCCTCTAGTCACTTTGGTCACAGCTGTGCCATCGAGCCTGTCACATAGCGCTCAGATATTCATTGGGCCTCACACAATCCAAAAGTGTCCAGTGTCCAAAAGTGTGTGCAGAGATTCAAAATCTCCCTTATCCTCTAGTCACTTTGGTCACAGCTGTGCCATTGAGCCTGTCACATAGCGCTCAGATATTCATTGGGCCTCACACAATCCAAAAGTGTCCAGTGTCCAAAAGTGTGTGCAGAGATTCAAAATATCCCTTATCCTCTAGTCACTTTGGTCACAGCTGTGCCATTGAGCCTGTCACATAGCGCTCAGATATTCATTGGGCCTCACACAATCCAAAAGTGTCCAGTGTCCAAAAGTGTGTGCAGAGATTCAAAATCTCCCTTATCCTCTAGTCACTTTGGTCACAGCTGTGCCATCGAGCCTGTCACATAGCGCTCAGATATTCATTGGGCCTCACACAATCCAAAAGTGTCCAGTGTCCAAAAGTGTGTGCAGAGATTCAAAATCTCCCTTATCCTCTAGTCACTTTGGTCACAGCTGTGCTATCGAGCCTGTCACATAGCGCTCAGATATTCATTGGGCCTCACACAATCCAAAAGTGTCCAGTGTCCAAAAGTGTGTGCAGAGATTCAAAATCTCCCTTATCCTCTAGTCACTCTGGTCACAGCTGTGCCATCGAGCCTGTCACACAGCGCTCAGATATTCATTGGGCCTCACACAATCCAAAAGTGTCCAGTGTCCAAAAGTGTGTGCAGAGATTCAAAATCTCCCCTGTCCTATAGACACCTTGTACCTTGTTTTACATTACTATATAGTTTGTTGGATTTTGTCTACATTTCTACCAAAAATGAGGAAGGCTGGTGGAAGAGGCCGTGGAATTGGGCGGGGGTTGGCAGCTGGTAATGATGGTGTTGGTGGTGGATCTGATGGTAGTGGCAAGAGCAAAATAGGACCGAATACAGGAGGTGTTGAGCCTGCGTCATCGTCTGGCTACATAAGGCCTCGAACGCTTAGTTTTCTAGGAGTTGGCAAACTGCTTTTAAAGCCAGAGCATCAGGAAAAAGTTTTGTCTTACATTGCTGACTCAGCCTCCAGCTCTATCGCCTCCTCTTCTTCAGTTGTAAAAAGTAAAAGCACTGAGTCGTCATTGGAGGCTCATGTTCATGAACCACACCTTTCCTTGTGTCCTTCACCCCAACCAAGATTGAAGGATGACGCAGGCCATACTACTGATTACTCCATGGAGCTGTTTTCACATACCATGCCTGGATTATCAAGTGAAATGGTGAATTACCCAGGCCAAGATGAATCTGACATGGAGTGCACTGATGCACAGCCGCTGATAGATGATTCTTCTGGTACATTCACTCAGAGCACTACATTGTCCTCGCAGTGTACAGAGCCAGATTCTGACCCTGATGAGACTCAGGTGCCCCTTCCCGCACACTATACCACCATACACGGTGACACAGAGGAAGGTGCACATGACATAGAAGAGGAGGTGATGGATGACCCAGTTGTTGACCCAGATTGGCATCCATTGGGGGAAGAGGGTGCTGCTTCCAATAGCTCAGATGAGGAGCATCCACAGCAGACATCGACATCGCAACAGCTGTTATCTGGCAGGCCCGGAGCACTCCAAAGACAGGTTCCAAACATCAAAAGAGTTGCTGGACAGCTTGTCCAGAGGGTCAAAAGATCACAGCGTGCTAGGCCGCAAAATGTCTGCCAAAGTAGGAAGAGTGCAGTGTGGCACTTTTTTGAACAAAATCCTCATGATCAGGCCAAGGTTATCTGTAAGAAGTGCGCAAAGACCTTTAGCCGAGGGAAAAATCTGAAAAATTTGAATACCAGTTGCATGCTTAGACATTTAACCAGCATGCACTAGCAAGCGTGGACACAACACCAAACCTCAAGTGCCACATGTGAAACTGATCACAACGAAGGTAGTCAGCAACGCTACATTGTTTCCCCCACTGTAAGCCCACCGGTTAGCACAGCAGCAAATGTTGAGGTGTCGTTGCAAGGCCACAGCAGTCAGGGAATCCCACTGTTATATCAACGAAAGACTGATTCTAGGCCATCAGAAAGAACACCAACTCCATCACCATCATCAACCCTCTCTCAGTCCGCCCTGTCCACCGCTACTTCCACCATATGCAGCTCTCAAGTCCAGCTCACCCTCCCAGACACTATGAGTAGGTCAAGAAAGTACTCAGTCTCTCATCCGCGTACACTGGGTTTGAACGCCCACATTGCCAAACTAATCTCGTTTGAGATGATGCCCTTTCGGTTGGTGGAAAGCGCAGCTTTCCGCGAACTCATATCCTATGCAGTACCACGCTATGACCTACCCAGTCGCCACTTCCTCTCGCAAAGCCATCCCAGCCCTCCACCATCATGTGAAAGACCGCATTGTCCATGCACTCAAGCAGTCAGTGAGCGGAAAGGTGCACCTCACAACTGATGCATGGTCCAGTCGGCATGGCCAGGGCCGTTACGTGTCCATCACTGCGCACTGGGTTAATGTGGTGGATGCAGGTTCCACAGGGGACAGCGGTGGTGGGACAGTGCTGCCTAGCCCACGGTATAGGAAACAGTTGGCCGTAGGCGTTCGACCCTCCTCCTCCTCCTCCAGAAGCGACAGCTCGTCCACAGAGCGCAGTCGTACGAGTACTCCATCTGCAGCTGCCACTGTTGCACATGATGTGTCCCCCTATCGAGCAGCTAGTGGAAAGCGTCAGCAGGCTGTGTTGCAGATGATGTGTTTGGGCAACAGAAACACCGCCGAGGTGCTGGCCGAGTACTTGAAGTGACAAACTGAGTCATGGCTGGGCAGTGTACATCTTGAGACAGGCAAGGTAGTTAGTGATAACGGCCGTAATTTTGTGGCAGCCATAGCCCTTTCAAAACTCAGCCATATACCTTGCTTGGCTCACACCTTGAACCTGGTGGTGCAGTGCTTCATCAAAAATTATCCGGAGTTAACAGCCCTGCTCCAGAAGGTGCGAAGACTGTGCGCGCACATCCGCCGGTCGCCTGTACACTCCGTTCGTATGCAGAAGCTGCAGCGATTGCTCCACCTTCCCAACCACCGCCTCATTATCGACATTGCAACAAGGTGGAACTCCACCCTGCACATGGTGGAGTGGCTGTGCGAGCAGAGGCAGGCCATAATGCATTTGTGGGAGGATACACGGCCAGGCACTTTGAGAGCAGACATGGAGTTGACAGGTGTGCAGTGGTCGAAGCTGAAAGACCTCTGTAAAGTCCTTCAGTGTTTTGAGGAATGCACACGGCTGGTAAGTGCAGACGACGCCATCCTAAGCATGAGCATCCCACCTATGCATCTGCTCATGCAAACTTTGACGCACCTTAAGGAGCAGGCCTCTGCAGCCAATGTTGATGAGGAGGAAGAGGAGGAGGGAATCCTTGATGACATTCAGCCATTGTCTGCTCAGGGACCTCTCCTGGACGAGGTGGAGGAAGAAGAGGAGGAGGAGGAGGATGATGGGGATGATTACTTAGGGGAGGAGGATGCATCTTGTGGGGCAAGTGAAAATGTTGGCGTGGCAAGGTCTGGTACAGGGTTTGTGCGTGACTGGAGGGATGTGGATTTGCCAGAAAGTGCTCCTCCAACCAGCACTCGCAGTGCATCATTGACACCGGGAACATTGGCCCACATGTCAGATTATGCCTTGCAGATCCTAAAAAGGGACCCACGCATTGCCAAAATGATGAACGATGACGACTACTGGTTGGCCAGCATCCTGGATCCACGCTATAAAGGCAAATTACAAAACATCATGCCACAGGAGAACCTTGACCTAATATTGGCTAATAAACAAGCAACTCTGGTAAATCGGTTGCTTGAGGCATTCCCAGCACACAGCAGCGGTGATGGTTCTCACACGAGCCGTACGGGCCGGGGGCAGCTTGGCAGAGGTGTTCGTGGTGCACACAGCAGAAGTGGCGTTGGAGACAGGGGTTTCATGACAATGTTGTGGACTGATTTTTCAAGTACCGCTCACACAACTGGTAATACTGCATCGATGGAAAGTGACAGGAGACAGCAGTTGTCAACTATGGTTACAAACTACTTTTCCTCCCATATCGATGTTCTCCCACACAGGTCATTCCCCTTTGACTATTGGGCCGCTAAACTGGACACCTGGCCTGAATTGGCACAATATGCCTTACAGGAGCTCGCTTGCCCAGCTGCAAGTGTGCTATCGGAAAGAGTCTTCAGTGCAGCTGGATCAATCCTGACAGAAAAAAGGACCCGTCTGTCAACCCAAAATGTGGATGATCTAACCTTCATTAAAATGAACCACGCATGGGTTTCCAAGGATTTTGTCCCACCTTCCTCTGATGACACATAGGGTGACAGAAAAATGGCTTGCTTTGGTCCACCTCTTCCTGGGACTTGACCTATTTCACCTTTTGCATCAGCTGAATGTCCAACATCAACATATGCCACTTTCTAAAACTCCCTAACTGTGCTGTCTCCCCCCCCATGGCCGGGGTCACCACCTAGCGCACGACACCGTGCGAGTGCCGTTGCCCTGGACAGGTGGGTAGGCCGACTCTTGGACGCGGGCACTGGTACAGGGTCCTTCATAGTGCAATCAAGTGTCTCTGACGGTGGTGGTGCACACCCGCCGTCAGACACACCGCTGTACTATGAGGGGCCCAGTGCCAATACCGACGCCCACGAGTGGGCCCCCCTTGCTTGGGCAGGGCCCCAGCATTTGCAATCTTTACCTCTCCCTGCTCCTCCGCTGTGTAGTCTGGGCCGTCAAATCCATACTGTGCCTGACACCGTCTGAGTCTGCCTCCTGATGTATAGACATATATTTTGAAAGTGTACGCTATCCATACATGTTATCCGGGGAAACGGTACCCTTTCTAACCTTTGTGCAATCACGTGCAATCCATACTGGGCCTAACACCGTCTGAGCCTGCCTCCTGAGACATATATTTTGAATGTGTACGCTATCCATACATGTTATCCGGGGATACGGTACCCTTTCTAACCTTTGTGCAATCACATGCAATCCATACTGGGCCTAACACCGTCTGAGCCTGCCTCCTGAGACATATTTTGAATGTGTACGCTATCCATACATGTTATCCGGGGATACGGTACCCTTTCTAACCTTTGTGCAATCACGTGCAATCCATACTGGGCCTAACACCGTCTGAGCCTGCCTCCTGAGACATATATTTTGAATGTGTACACTATCCATACATGTTATCCGGGGATACGGTACCCTTTCTAACCTTTGTGCAATCACGTGCAATCCATACTGGGCCTAACACCGTCTGAGCCTGCCTCCTGAGACATATATTTTGAATGTGTACGCTATCCATACATGTTATCCGGGGATACGGTACCCTTTCTAACCTTTGTGCAATCACGTGCAATCCATACTGGGCCTAACACCGTCTGAGCCTGCCTCCTGAGACATATATTTTGAATGTGTACGCTATCCATACATGTTATCCGGGGATACGGTACCCTTTCTAACCTTTGTGCAATCACGTGCAATCCATACTGGGCCTAACACCGTCTGAGCCTGCCTCCTGAGACATATATTTTGAATGTGTACGCTATCCATACATGTTATCCGGGGAAACGGTACCCTTTCTAACCTTTGTGCAATCACGTGCAATCCATACTGGGCCTAACACCGTCTGAGCCTGCCTCCTGATGTATAGACATATATTTTGAATGTGTACGCTATCCATACATGTTATCTGGGGATACGGTACCCTTTCTCACCTTTGTGCAATCACGTGCAATCCATACTGGGCCTAACACCGTCTGAGCCTGCCTCCTTAGACATATATTTTGAATGTGTTCGCTATCCATACATGTTATCCGGGGATACGGTACCCTTTCTAACCTTTGTGCAATCACGTGCAATCCATACTGGGCCTAACACCGTCTGAGCCTGCCTCCTGAGACATATATTTTGAATGTGTACGCTATCCATACATGTTATCCGGGGATACGGTACCCTTTCTAACCTTTGTGCAATCACGTGCAATCCATACTGGGCCTAACACCGTCTGAGCCTGCCTCCAGAGACATATATTTTGAATGTGTACGCTATCCATACATGTTATCCGGGGAAACGGTACCCTTTCTAACCTTTGTGCAATCACGTGCAATCCATACTGGGCCTAACACCGTCTGAGCCTGCCTCCTCATGTATAGACATATATTTTGAATGTGTACGCTATCCATACATGTTATCTGGGGATACGGTACCCTTTCTCACCTTTGTGCAATCACGTGCAATCCATACTGGGCTTAACACCGTCTGAGCCTGCCTCCTGAGACATATATTTTGAATGTGTACGCTATCCATACATGTTATCCGGGGATACGGTACCCTTTCTAACCTTTGTGCAATCACCTGCAATCCATACTGGGCCTAACACCGTCTGAGCCTGCCTCCTGAGACATATATTTTGAATGTGTACGCTATCCATACATGTTATCCGGGGATACGGTACCCTTTCTAACCTTTGTGCAATCACGTGCAATCCATACTGGGCCTAACACCATCTGAGCCTGCCTCCTGAGACATATATTTTGAATGTGTACGCTATCCATACATGTTTTCTGGGGATACGGTACCCTTTCTAACCTTTGTGCAATCACGTGCAATCCATACTGGGCCTAACACCGTCTGAGCCTGCCTCCTGAGACATATATTTTGAATGTGTATGCTATCCATACATGTTATCCGGGGAAACGGTACCCTTTCTAACCTTTGTGCAATCACGTGCAATCCATACTGGGCCTAACACCGTCTGAGCCTGCCTCCTGATGTATAGACATATATTTTGAATGTGTACGCTATCCATACATGTTATCCTGGGATACGGTACCCTTTCTCACCTTTGTGCAATCACGTGTAATCCATACTGGGCGTGAGAACGGCTGGCGAGCTGTTAAGCAAGCTGCAGCACCTGTGGTTTGAACACGTAAGTTTTTCATTTTTTCAGGAATGACGGTTAGGCCTAATTCCGGAACTGCGGTTGACCTGCACTTACTGGGAAATCATTGTTCGCGGGTAATAATTGTAATCAGTGATCCCCATCATTAACGTTGCTCAGCGGGTTATCTGCACCTGTAAGCGACAAACGCTGGCCTTTTCAGTGTAGCGCACATGCAGCCACGGACATGTAAGGGCATGACACACCAGTTATTGGCCAATCTCATGTGCCAGAGCCTCACGTGTCCCTCTAGTAAGCCGGACTCGGACCGCGGGGCATGACGGAGTCTCGTTCGCTAACGGAATTAAGCTTGCAATGTGTGCATCTGTTCTGTAGCTGGCATGATTAAGGTTTCCCAGGTGGAGTCGAATTTAACCGTAGGCTCCACTCCTGGTGGTGCCCTTCTGGACATTCCTTTAAGGTTCAGCTTTGCAACCATACTGCCCACGTAAAACAAACACTTTGCCTTCATGAACGCTGTTTGGAGGGTCATGACTCGTGGGAATAACGCCGCCCAATCAGTTAACCTGCTAGAGAGATCCTTCGTTGCTCCCAAGCATGACATCACACTCCCTAGGAAGAAGGTAATGCCACTGTGGCGACCGTACTCCTGGGGGCGACACAAGTGCACTGATGCCCAGCCACTGCTCGATGAATCTGCTGGTACATTGACCCAGACCACTACATTCCCCTCGCATGCTACACGACCTGCATCTGACCCTGATGAAACTCAGGTTACCCTTCCCATATACAGTTCCATCTTACACGGTGACAAAGAGGAAGCTGCAGATGAAAGTGCAGGTTCGGCCCACCCGCCATCATACACACCACCGTACTATCAGGGGCCCTGTGCCAGTGCCGTCGCCAACGAGTGGGCCCCCCCTGCTTGCCCAGGATCACAGCACTTGCAAAGTTGAAATACTGTGCAGTGAGATGGAAGATGGGGACGACGAGGAATCCAGACAAGTACAGGGATTCCCTAGCGAGGAGACTTATTTGATTGTTTTCAATGTTGTGACAGCAATTTTTGGGGAGCACTATACTCTGGAGAATGATAGATGGAGCCCACCATACACTGGAACATTCCAAAGGTGGACATCAGACACTGGAGCAGCATTTACAGGGCCCATTATACACTAGAGCATTAGAAATGGGGCCCATTATGTTTGGAGCATTATTTGGGCCCATAAGACAGTGGAGCTTCATCCATGGGGACCAACATATACTGTAGCATTATGTGGAGCTCATCATATACTGTTTCAAACATTATATGGGACCAATGATTCTGTATGGAGAAATAGATGGGCCTCGTCATGAGATGTAAAAAGTGAGGTATTTTTCATTGTACTATACCGCTATTTCTCTGCCGTATCGGAGCATGATGAGTTGTGGTATGTGTTAAAGGGTCGCTCTTTCGCCCAGGGCACATGAAAACCTGCAGCCAGCCCTCCCCCCCACAACTTTAGCCAAATATCCCCCATTTTTCAGTGCGTAACTTGTATTATGAAGTTAATTAAGGTTGACAAGCTTAAGTAAGAAGAATTGATGCTTTTGGCATTCAAATGGGCACTGTAGGTATGTTTCCTGTCCTCCTCTCACTGCCGACTTTTATTCCCCATTGACTTACATTGGGTTTCGTGTTTCGGGACGACCCCGACTTTTCCCTATAATCGGACGATCTTGCTCGACCCGACTTTTGGAAAAGTCAGGTTTCACGAAACGAAACGCGACCCTAAAAAACCAAAAGTCGCTCAACTCTACCTTGACCTAATATTGGCTAATAAACAAGCAACTCTGGTAAATCAGTTGCTTGAGGCATTCCCAGCACACAGCAGCGGTGATGGTTCTCACACGAGCCGTACGGGCCAGGGGCAGCTTGGCAGAGGTGTTCATGGCGCACACAGCAGAAGTGGCGTTTGAGACAGGGGTTTCATGACAATGTTGTGGACTGATTTTTCACGGACCGCTCACACATCTGGTGATACTGCATCGATGGAAAGTGACAGGAGACAGCAGTTGTCAACTATGGTTACAAACTACTTTTCCTCCCATATCGATGTTCTCCCACACAGGTCATTCCCCTTTGACTATTGGGCCGCTAAACTGGACACCTGGCCTGAATTGGCACAATATGCCTTACAGGAGCTCGCTTGCCCAGCTGCAAGTGTGCTATCGGAAAGAGTCTTCAGTGCAGCTGGATCAATCCTTACAGAAAAAAGGACCCGTCTGTCAACCCAAAATGTGGATTATCTAACCTTCAATAAAATGAACCATGCATGGGTTTCCAAGGATTTTGTCCCACCTTCCCCTGATGACACATAGGGTGCACAAAGAAATGGCTTGCTTTGGTCCACCTCTTCCTGGGACTTGACCTATTTCGCCTTTTGCATCAGCTGAATGTCCAACATCAACATATGCCACTTTCTAAAACTCCCTAACTGTGCTGCCTCCCCCCATGGCCGGGGTCACCACCTAGCGCACGACACCGTGCGAGTGCCGTTGCCCTGGACAGGTGGGTTGGCCGACTCTTGGGCGCGGGCACTGGCACAGGGTCCCTCATAGTGCAATCAAGTGTCTCTGACGGTGGTGGTGCACACCCGCTGTCAGACACACCGCCGTACTATGAGGGGCCCAGTGCCAGTACCGACGCCCACGAGTGGGCCCCCCTTGCTTGGGCAGGGCCCCAGCATTTGCAATCTTTTCCTCTCCCTGCTCCTCCGCTGTGTAGTCTGGGCCGTCAAATCCATACTGTGCCTGACACCGTCTTAGCCTGCCTCCTGATGTATAGACATATATTTTGAAAGTGTACGCTATCCATACATGTTATCCGGGGATACGGTACCCTTTCTCACCTTTGTGCAATCACGTGTAAGCCATACTGGGCCTAACACCGTCTGAGCCTGCCTCCTGATGTATAGACATATATTTTGAATGTGTACGCTATCCATACATGTTATCCGGGGATACGGTACCCTTTCTCACCTTTGTGCAATCACGTGCAAGCCATACTGGGCCTAACACCGTCTGAGCCTGCCTCCTGATGTATAGACATATATTTTGAATGTGTACGCTATCCATACATGTTATCCTGGGATACGGTACCCTTTCTCACCTTTGTGCAATCACGTGCAAGCCATACTGGGCCTAACACCGTCTGAGCCTGACTCCTGATGTATAGTCATATATTTTGAATGTGTACGCTATCCATACATGTTATCCTGGGATACGGTACCCTTTCTCACCTTTGTGCAATCACGTGTAATCCATACTGGGCGTGAGAACGGCTGGCGAGCTGTTAAGCAAGCTGCAGCACCTGTGGTTTGAACACGTAAGTTTTTCATTTTTTCAGGAATGATGGTTAGGCCTAATTCCGGAACTGCGGTTGACCTGCACTTACTGGGAAATTATTGTTCGCGGGTAATAATTGTAATAAGTGATCCCCATCACTAACGTTGTTCAGCGGGTTATCTGCACCTGTAAGCGACAAACGCTGGCCTTTTCAGTGTAGCGCACATGCAGCCACGGACATGTAAGGGCATGACACACCAGTTTTTGGCCAATCTCATGTGCCAGAGCCTCACGTGTCCCTCTAGTAAGCCGGACTCGGACCGCGGGGCATGACGGAGTCTCGTTCGTTAACGGAATTAAGCTTGCAATGTGTGCATCTGTTCTGTAGCTGGCATGGTTGAGGTTTCCCAGGTGGAGTCGAATTTAACCGTAGGCTCCACTCCTGGTGGTGCCCTTCTGGACATTCCTTTAAGGTTCAGCTTTGCAACCATACTGCCCACGTAAAACAAACACTTTGCCTTCATGAACGCTGTTTGGAGGGTCATGACTCGTGGGAATAACGCCGCCCAATCAGTTAACCTGCTAGAGAGATCCTTCGTTGCTCCCAAGCATGACATCACACTCCCTAGGAAGAAGGTAATGCCACTGTGGCGACCGTACTCCTGGGGGCGACACAAGTGCACTGATGCCCAGCCACTGCTCGATGAATCTGCTGGTACATTGACCCAGACCACTACATTCCCCTCTCACGCTACACGACCTGAATCTGACCCTGATGAAACTCAGGTTACCCTTCCCATATACAGTTCCATCTTACACGGTGACAAAGAGGAAGCTGCAGATGAAAGTGCAGGTTCGGCCCACCCGCCATCAGACACACCACCGTACTATCAGGGGCCCTGTGCCAGTGCCGTCGCCAACGAGTGGGCCCCCCTTGCTTGCTCAGGATCACAGCACTTGCAAGGTTGAAATACTGTGCAGTGAGATGGAAGATGGGGACGACGAGGAGTCCAGACTAGTACAGGGATTCCCTAGCGAGGAGACTTATTTGATTGTTTTCAATGTTGTGACAGCAATTTTTGGGGAGCACTATACTCTGGAGAATGATAGATGGGGCCCACCATACACTGGAACATTCCAAAGGTGGACATCAGACACTGGAGCAGCATTTACAGGGCCCATTATACACTAGAGCATTAGAAATGGGGCCCATTATGTTTGGAGCATTATTTGGGCCCATAAGACAGTGGAGCTTCATCCATGGGGACCAACATATACTGTAGCATTATGTGGAGCTCATCATATACTGTTTCAAACATTATATGGGACCAATGATTCTGTATGGAGAAATAGATGGGCCTCGTCATGAGATGTAAAAAGTGAAGTATTTTTCATTGTACTATACCGCTATTTCTCTGCCGTATCGGAGCATGATGAGTTGTGGTATGTGTTAAAGGGGCGCTCTTTCGCCCAGGGCACATGAAAACCTGCAGCCAGCCCTCCCCCCCACAACTTTAGCCAAATAACCCCCATTTTTCAGTGCGTAACTTGTATTATGAAGTTAATTAAGGTTGACAAGCTTAAGTAAGAAGAATTGATGCTTTTGGCGTTCAAATGGGCACTGTAGGTGTGTTTCCTGTCCTCCTCTCACTGCCGACTTTTATTCCCCATTGACTTACATTGGGTTTCGTGTTTCGGGACGACCCCAACTTTTCCCTATAATCGGCCGATTTTGCTCGACCCGACTTTTGGAAAAGTCGGGTTTCACGAAACGAAACGCGACCCTAAAAAAACAAAAGTCGCTCAACTCTATAAATAACAATAACAATACTTAATTACAGTTCCTTGTATTTTTAGTACAGAACACAAGTACACTTTTTCACGGCTTAAATAGCTCAATTTTTGTATGCTGATTAGTGATGAGCGAAAGTGTTCTCCACTATTTGGTACTCGCCCGAGTATCACTGTACTCGGTGTACTTGGCCGGAACTTAAGTCTCCACCCAGCTTTTTTGGTGGACTTTACAGAACCAATCACGATGCAGCGATTGTCTGCCAGACAATGGAATGCCGCAGCCATCTTTGTGGTCGTGTAGTGATTGCCTGGCCGCACAGCATCATCAGCAGTATAAGAGACCGGATGCCGCCCTGCTTGCCGCATTCAGCTCCGGATTGAGATAGTGTAGTGAGAGCTGCTGCCTTGATAGGGTCAGAATTGGGGATTTATTAGTTAGTGTGGGGTCTACCATCCTAAACAACTCAAATCCAGCTAAACCAACAGTTCTTCTAAGGACTAATTCCAGAGTATATAGGTTCCAGTGTTAGGCAGGCAGGGTAGTGTACTTCGCTGTATACACATAAGTGCAAGGCCAGCAGGCTCATATCTGTGTGTGCTCAAATTTTGGCCAGTTTACGGCTGATTTCTTTTTTGGTCCGGGCTGTCACTGGACTTAGATACAGCACTATGTTGCATTATTTTAAAAAGCATCCCACATTTTACAGTGGGGTATATCTGTGATACGCTTCATACATCTGTGTCTCAAAAAATGAGGCATTTTTGGCCTAAATTCCATTTTTTTGCAAGTCTGTCACTCTCTTTATATCCAGCACTCTTTTGGATCCCATAATAAAACACTATTTTACAGTGTGGTATACCTGTGACACACCTCATATGTCCGTGCGATTAAAATTTGGGGATTTTAAGCCAGTATTCCTGTGTTTTCCTGTCTGTTTCTCCAGTTATATACAGAACTCTGCTGCTTTTTAAAAAAAAAAACAGTCCACATTTTAGAGTGGGGCATGTCGGTAAAAAGAATTCGGTATAAAGTTGTTATGGCAGCGTAATGACTGTGTTAAGTGCTCCAACTACTACCACCGTCATCATCTTACACCTAGAGGCTGTCACTGTGCAGATAGAAAGTCTGAGTAGCAGAGCGTGAATGCTTAGGCGCTGTTGTACTCTGTCTTGTACTCATTTCATCACAAAGATTTAGCCTTCGTAATACAGAAACAGATCTGTATTACGAAGGCTAAATCTTTGTGATGAAATCATGCCTGGAAGAGCCAGAACAAGATTACGTGGAAGTTCAGGACAGGACTCGCAACAACTTAAGCTTGGTGTTCCTGGGCAGGATTCTGACAAGCCCTCACCTACTAATACTTAACTGGTTGGCCGCTGAGGTTTAAAAGGAGCCCATGCATTGTCTTGAACTGAAGATAGAGATTTTGATGTTTTGGCTGCATTTCAAGAGATCTCAATTGGAGAGCGTGGTGGTCGGAGATGTGACTTCTACACCACCACACGAGCTGCTGCCTCTCCACCACCTGATTTGCCGCACCCCCACCTTCTGTCTCTTTCCCTTTCTCCCGCAGAATGAAAGTCCGCAAGGACAAGATCCTCTCCCCTCTGTAACAGTCTATCATTGTAATTTTTTTGGTTTAAACGATATTTATTCCTTTGTATGTAACTCCTTGTCATGTACAGCACCATGAAATTAATGGAACTATATAAATAACTAAATAATAATGCTAATTATGCAAATTGTCTCTTCAGAGAGGAAGAGGACTAGAACTCTACTGCCACCTATTGGAAGTAGCAATCATAAAAGTCAATGTCGACCCTTTAAATGATACTTCTTGGATATAAATAATAATGCTAATAATAATACTATATGGGTGTTTCCTAGAGACAATCCATCAAGTATGTTATTGAAGGATTTTTTTATGACAACTCTGTTTAGCTGGGCACAAACTATGTCAAATTGGTAGCTATACCCCAGTGGGTGTTGCCACAGTGTCATGTTGACTACAGTCCCCAGATGTTATGTAGGTCCTTAATAGTGTTGAGCATTCCGATACCGCAAGTATCGGGTATCGGCCGATACTTGCTGTATCGGAATTCCGATACTGACTTCCGATATTTTTTCAATATCGGAATTCGGCATCGGAATCGGAAGTTCAGTTGATTGACGGCCTGACGTCATCATGATGCGCGGTGTGTGCGCATCATGATGCGCCGTCATTTCGGGCCTTCCGGGGGTCTCTGCCGGCCTGCCGGGGGGCTGTGCCGGCCTGCCGGGGGGCTGTGTGGACTGCCCGGGGTCTCTGCCGGCCTGCCGGGGGGCTGTGCCGGCCTGCCGGGGGGCTGTGCACCCTGTGGGGGTCTGTACCGGCCTGCCGGGGGGCTGTGCCGGCCTGCCGGGGGGCTGTGCTGATGTCCGGGGGTCTGTGCAAGCATCGTCCGATGGGACTACAAGTCCCATCGGGCGATGCCTGCTACCATGACAGTGATTGACACATTAGCCAATGATGGGACAGTAGTAGTCCCATCATCCGGCTAATGTGTTAAATGTTAAAAAAAAAAAAAAAAAAATACTACATACATACTACATGCTACATACATACTACATATATACTACATACATACTACATATATACTACATACATGCTACATACATACTACATACATACTACATATATACTACATGCATGCTACATATATACTACATGCTACATACATACCACATACATACTACATACATGCTACATATATACTACATGCATGCTACATACATACTACATATATACTACATGCATGCTACATACATACTACATGCTACATGCATGCTACATACATACTACATACATACTACATGCTACATACATACCACATATATACTACATACATACAATACATTCATACAATACATACATAGACATACAGTACATATAACATAGAGTAACATACTTACCAATACTTGTCACATTGTTCCCCGAAGCCATTGTCTTTCCGGAATAAATATTAACATAACAAACCACAAAAATACTCACCCACGATCCGAAGCAGTCCACGAGTGTGTCCCACGACGATCTTGGGTAGAGAACTGCAGCATCAGATGATGCTGCCGTTCTCTACGGGCTGCAGGAATCCAATGACGGAAGGTAGGTATCCTTCCGCACTGTATTCCTCCGCCACTTAAAAAAAAAAAAGTCCCTAGTCTCACTTTATGCCATTGCTGTATGGGAAATTCCCACACAGCAATGGCATAAAGTGAGACTAGGGACTTTTTTTTTTTTTAAGTGGCGGAGGAATACAGTGCGGAAGGATACCTACCTTCCGTCATTGGATTCCTGCAGCCCGTAGAGAACGGCAGCATCAGCTGATGCTGCAGTTCTCTACCCAAGATCGTCGTGGGACACACTCGTGGACTGCTTCGGATCGTGGGTGAGTATTTTTGTGGTTTGTTATGTTAATATTTATTCCGTAGACGACAATGGCTTCGGGGAACAATGTGACAAGTATTGGTAAGTATGTTACTCTATGTTATATGTACTGTATGTCTATGTATGTATTGTATGAATGTATTGTATGTATGTAGTATATATGTGGTATGTATGTAGCATGTAGTATGTATGTAGCATGCATGTAGCATGTAGTATGTATGTAGCATGCATGTAGTATATATGTAGTATGTATGTAGCATGCATGTAGTATATATGTAGCATGCATGTAGTATGTATGTGGTATGTATGTAGTATATATGTAGTATGTATGTAGTATATATGTAGCATGTATGTAGTATGTATGTAGCATGCATGTAGCATGTAGTATGTATGTAGCATGCATGTAGTATATATGTAGTATGTATGTAGCATGCATGTAGTATATATGTAGTATGTATGTAGTATATATGTAGCATGTATGTAGTATATATGTAGCATGCATGTAGCATGTAGTATGTATGTAGCATGCATGTAGTATATATGTAGTATGTATGTAGCATGCATGTAGTATATATGTAGCATGCATGTAGTATATATGTAGTATGTATGTAGTATATATGTAGCATGTATGTAGTATGTATGTAGCATGCATGTAGCATGTAGTATGTATGTAGCATGCATGTAGCATGTAGTATGTATGTAGCATGCATGTAGTATATATGTAGTATGTATGTAGCATGCATGTAGTATATATGTAGCATGCATGTAGTATGTATGTGGTATGTATGTAGTATATATGTAGTATGTATGTAGTATATATGTAGCATGTATGTAGTATGTATGTAGCATGCATGTAGCATGTAGTATGTATGTAGCATGCATGTAGTATATATGTAGTATGTATGTAGCATGCATGTAGTATATATGTAGCATGCATGTAGTATGTATGTGGTATGTATGTAGTATATATGTAGTATGTATGTAGTATATATGTAGCATGTATGTAGTATGTATGTAGCATGCATGTAGCATGTAGTATGTATGTAGCATGCATGTAGTATATATGTAGTATGTATGTAGCATGCATGTAGTATATATGTAGTATGTATGTAGTATATATGTAGCATGTATGTAGTATATATGTAGCATGCATGTAGCATGTAGTATGTATGTAGCATGCATGTAGTATATATGTAGTATGTATGTAGCATGCATGTAGTATATATGTAGCATGCATGTAGTATATATGTAGTATGTATGTAGTATATATGTAGCATGTATGTAGTATGTATGTAGCATGCATGTAGCATGTAGTATGTATGTAGCATGCATGTAGCATGTAGTATGTATGTAGCATGCATGTAGTATATATGTAGTATGTATGTAGCATGCATGTAGTATATATGTAGTATGTATCATGTAGTATGTATGTAGCATGCATGTAGTATATATGTAGCATGCATGTAGTATATATGTAGTATGTATGTTGCATGTAGTATGAATGTAGCATGTATGTAGTATGTAGTATGAATGTAGCATGTATGTAGTATGTAGTATGAATGTAGCATGTAATTTTTTTTTTTTTTTTTTTTTACATTTAACACATTAGCCGGATGATGGGACTACTACTGTCCCATCATTGGCTAATGTGTCAATCACTGTCATGGTAGCAGGCATCGCCAGATGGGACTTGTAGTCCCATCGGACGATGCCTGCACAGACCCCCGGAGCCTGCACAGACCACCGGCAGGCCGGCACAGCCCCCCGGCAGGCCGGCACAGCCCCCCGGCAGGCCGGCACAGCCCCCCGGAGCCTGCACAGACCACCGGCAGGCCGGCACAGACCACCGGAGCCTGCACAGACCCCCTGGCAGGCCGGCACAGCCCCCCGGCAGGCCGGCACAGCCCCCCGGAGCCTGCACAGACCACCGGCAGGCCGGCACAGACCACCGGAGCCTGCACAGACCCCCTGGCAGGCCGGCACAGCCCCCCGAAAGGCCCGTACAGACCCCAGAGAGGCTGTACAAGGGCAGGAAAGGGTTTTTCTTATTCCGATACCGGAAGTCCCATAGACTTGAATGGGACTTCCGGTATCGGAATCGGCGATACCGATACTTTTTTTAAAGATCGGCCGATACCATCCGATACGATACTTTGAAGTATCGGATGGTATCGCTCAACTCTAGTCCTTAATCTCACCTCTACTTCAGCAGCATGATGAATTAATTGGAAAAGCACATGGCATTGGTGTAGCTGTTGTTTTCTTGCCAAAGAAACCCAATAACATCAATTAGGTGGTTAGCCGCACATGGAATGGAGAAATAGTAAAGATGACAATTGATAAGTAGTTTCACATTTGAGGTAAAACACAATTCAACAATTTCCTTTAACTCTTACAACACATTATATTCAAAAGCCTTGAAGAAAAAGATGAATATATTGTGAAGCTAATAGGTATGAATATTTAATCACACCAATGATACTACATAATTCTAAACATACACAAACAGTGGTGAAATTATTTTCCACCGAAAATTTAAAGTATCTGATTAGTGTCATCTTGTGGAATGATATGAGCCACAAAGCCCTTCAAATTGAAACTGTTGTGGATGTACTGTAGAATTTTCTCTTGAAATTTGGAAGTACATGCTATGTATGCTGCTTGCATTAACCCCTTCACCCCCAAGGGTGGTTTGCACGTTCATGACCGGGCCAATTTTTACAATTCTGACCACTGTACCTTTATGAGGTCATAACTCTGGAACGCTTCCATGGATCCCGGTGATTCTGACATTGTTTTCTCGTGACATATTGTACTTCATGATAGTGGTAAAATTTCATTCAAATAACTTGCGTTTACTTGTGAGAAAAACAGAAATTTGGCGAAAATTTTGAAAATTTTGCAATTTTCCAACTTTGAATTTTTATGCCTTTAAATCACAGAGATATGGCACCCAAAAAACTTGATAACTAACATTTCCCACATGTTTACTTTACATCAGCACAATTTTGGAACCAAATTTTTTTTTTGTTAGGAAGTTATAAAGGTTAAATTTGACCAGCGATTTCTCATTTTTACAACACCATTTTATTTTTACGGACCACATCACATTTGAAGCCACTTTGAGGGGTCTATATGATAGAAAATACCCAAAAGTGACACCATTCTAAAAACTGCATCCCTTAAGGTGCTCAAAACCACATTCAAGAAGTTTATTAACCCTTTAGGTGCGTCACAGGAATTTTTTTGAATATTTAAAAAAAAATGAACATCTAACTTTTTTCACAAAAAAAGTACTTCAGGTTCAATTTTTTTTATTTTACCAAGGGTATCAGGAGAAATTGGACTGCAAAAGTTATTGTGCAATTTGTCCTGAGCACGCTGATACCTGATATGAGGGGGGGAACGACTGTTTCGGTTCATGGCAGAGCTCAGAATGGAAGGAGCGCCGTTTGACTTTTTCAATGCAAAATTGTCTGGAATTCAGATCGGGCGCCATGTCACGTTTGGAGAGTCCCTGATGTACCTAAACAGTGAAAACCCCCTACAAGTGACCCCATTTTGGAAACTAGACCCCCCAAGGAACTTATCTAGATATGTGGTGAGAACTTTGAACCCACAAGGGCTTTACAGAAGTTTATAACATACAGCAGTACAATTAAAAAATCATATTTTTTCCACAAAAATGATCTTTTCACCCCAATTTTTATTTTCCCAAGGGTAACAGGACCCTAAAAGTTATTGTGCAATTTCTCCTGAGTACGCTGATACCCCACAAGTGGGGGTAAACCACTATTTGGGCGCATGGCAGCGCTCGGAAGGGAAGCAGCGCCATTTGACGCTTTTGGCTGGAATTGAGATCGGACATCATGTCGCGATTGGAAAACCCCTGATGTACCAAAACAGTGGAAACCCACCACAAATGACACCATTTTGGAAACTAGACCCCCTAAGGAACTTATCTAGATGTGTGGTGAGAACTTTGAACCCCCAAGGGCTTCACAGAAGTTTATAAGATAAAGCCGTACAATTAAAAAAATCATATTTTTTCCACAAAAATGATCTTTTCACCCCAATTTTTATTTTCCCAAGGGTAACAGGACCCTAAAAGTTATTGTGCAATTTCTCCTGAGTACGCTGATACCCCACAAGTGGGGGTAAACCACTATTTGGGCGCATGGCAGCGCTCGGAAGGGAAGCAGCGCCATTTGACGCTTTTGGCTGGAATTGAGATCGGACATCATGTCGCGATTGGAAAACCCCTGATGTACCAAAACAGTGGAAACCCACCACAAATGACACCATTTTGGAAATTAGACCCCCTAAGGAACTTATCTAGATGTGTGGTGAGAACTTTGAACCCCCAAGGGCTTCACAGAAGTTTATAAGATAAAGCCGTACAATTAAAAAAATCATATTTTTTCCACAAAAATGATCGTTTCACCCTCAATTCTTATTTTTCCAAGGGTAACAGGACCCTAAAAGTTATTGTGCAATTTGTCCTGAGTACGCTGATACCCCACATGTGGGGGTAAACCACTATTTGGGCGCATGGCAGAGCTCGGAAGGGAAGCAGCGCCATTTGACGTTTTTGGCTGGAATTGAGATCGGACACCATGTCGCGATTGGAAAACCCCTGATGTACCAAAACAGTGGAAACCCCCCACAAATGTCACCATTTTGTAAACTAGACCCCCCAAGGAACTTATCTAGATGTGTGGTGAGAACTTTGAACCCCCCAGTGCTTCACAGAAGTTTATAACGCCCGGGCGTGAAAATAAAAAATTTGTATTTTTTCCACAAACATGATCTTTTAGTCACCATTTTTTTATTTTCCCAAGGGTACCAGGAGAAATTGGACCCCAAAAGTTGTTGTCCAATTTGTCCTGAGTATGCTGATACCCCATATGTGGGAGAAAACTACTGTATGGGCACACGTCGGGGCTCGGAAGGGAAGTAGTGATGTTTTGGAATGCAGACTTTGATGGAATGGTCTGCGGGTGTCATGTTGCCTTTGGAGAGCCCCTAATGTACCTAAACAGTGGAAACCCCCCACAAATGACCACATTTTGAAAACTAGACCCCCTAAGGAACTTATCTAGATGTGAGGTGAGCACTTTGAACCCCCAAGGGCTTCACAGAAGTTTATAATGCCCGGCCATGAAAATAAAAAAATCGTATTTTTTCCACAAACATGATCAATTAGTCCCCAATTTTTTTATTTTCCCAAGGGTAACAGGAGAAATTGAACCCCAAAAGTTGTTGTTCAATTTGTCCTGAGTACGCTGACACCCCATATGTGGGAGAAAACTACTGTATGGACACATGTCGGGGCTCGGAAGGGAAGTAGTGACATTTTGGAATGCAGACTTTGATGGAATGGTCTGCGAGTGTCATGTGCGTTTGGAGAGCCCCTGATGTACCTAAACTATTGAAACTCCCCACAAGTGACCCCATTTTGGACACTAGACCCCCCACGGAACTTATCTAGATGTGTGGTGAGCACTTTGAACCCCCAAGTGCTTCACAGAATTTTATAACGCTCGGACGTGAAAATAAAAAAATCATTTTTTTCCACAAAAATGATATTTTTGCCCCCAATTTTTTATTTTCCTAAGGGTAACAGGAGAAATTGGACCCCAAAAATTGTTTTGCAATTTGTCCTGAGTAGGCTGATACCCTACATGTGGGGTTAAAACACTGTTTGGGCGCATGTCAGAGCTTGGAAGGGAAGGAGCACCATTTGACTTTTTCAACTCAGAATTGGCTGGAATTGAAATCAGACGCCATGTTGCATTTGGAGAGCCCCTGATGTGCCCAAACAGTGGAAACCCCCATTCTCACTCCAACCCGAACCCCAACACACCCCTAACCCTAATCTCAGCCCTAACCCTAACCCTAGCCCTAACCCTAGCCCTAACCCTAGCCCTAACCCTAACCCTAGCCCTAACCCTAGCCCTAGCCCTAACCCTAGCCCTAGCCCTAACCCTAACCCTAACCCTACCCTAACCCTAACCCTAACCCTAACCGTAATGGAAAAATGGAAATAAATACATTTTTTTATTTTATTATTTTTGCCTAACTAAGGGGGTGATAACGGGGGGTTTGATTTACTATTTATGGCGGTTTTTATGTTTGGCGGCTGTCGCACGCTAAAAGACGCTTTTTATTGTAAAAATAGTTTTTGCATCACCACATATTGAGAGCTATAATTTTTCCGTATTTTGATTCACCGAGTCATGTGAGGTCTTATTTTTTGCGGGACGAGTTGTCGTTTTTATTGGTACCATTTTTGGGCACGTGACATTTTTTGATCGCTTTTTATTCCGATTTTTGGGACGCAGAATGAACAAAAACCAGCGTTTCATGAATTTCTTTTGGGGGGGTGCGTTTACACCGTTCCGCGTGTGGTAAAATCGATAAAGCAGTTTTATTCTTCGGGTCAGTACGGTTACAGCGATACCTCATTTAGGTCGTTTTTTTATGTTTTGTCGGTTTTATGCAATGAAAACTATTTTATATAAAAAATAATTATTTCTGCATCGCTTTATTCTGGGAGTTATAACTTTTTTATTTTTTCGCCGATGATGCTGTGTGGCAGCTCGTTTTTTGTGGGACAAGATGATGTTTTCAGCGGTACCATCGATATTTATATGCGTCTTTTTGATCGCGCGTTATTACACTTTTTGTTTGGCGGTATGATAATAAATCATTATTTTTTGCTTCGTTTGTTATTTTTATTTTTTAAGGGGTTCACTAAAGGGGTTAACTAATGGGACAGTTTTATAGGGCGGGTCGTTATGGACGCGGCGATACCTAATATGTGTACTTTTATTGTTTTTTTTTTTATTTTCAAAAAATGGATTTATTTGGGGGAATTTTTTTTTTTTTTTTGTAATTTATTTGGCGATTTTTTTAAAATTATTTTAGCACTTTATTTTTATTTTTTTTTTACTTTATTAAATAGTCCCAGGTGGGACATCACTGTTTTGTGACAGATCGCTGATCTGTCACATCACAGATCACTGTGACAGATCAGCGATCTGTCACAGGCAGTGCACAAGGCTTCCTCATGCCTGCGCTTTGCAGGCACTGAGGAAGCCAGCTTCCTGCAGGCCCCCGAAGGCCCCCGTCGCCATCTTGGATTCGGTGGCCTGCAGGAAAGGAGCCCCCGGCAGCAGCGCTGCACATTGCGCTGCCGTGGGGGGCTCAGGGAAGCACGGAGGGAGCCCCCTCCCTGCCGATGCTTCCCTTTAACCCCCGGTACACCGCAATCATGTTTGATCGCGGTGTGCAAGGGGTTAACGTGTCGGGGGTCAGCTGTGATAATCAGCTGACACCCGGCCGCGATCAGCGGCGCACACCACGTGGGCGCCGCTGATCGCGGTAGACGTACTATCCCGTCCATTGGCATAGGGGCCCGGGGCCCATGGATGGGATAGTATGTCGGATGTCAGGAAGGGGTTAAAGAACTGATTTTCCAGATATGTACGGAGTCAGGATGACTGGTCCGCGGGTATCTGTGTTGCGCCAGTTCTGGACCTCTTTTGGCTGCGTCCCCTGTTTACCGGCAGAAGGAATAGGGGAGCAGCCAGGCCCCATTACACAGAATGAGGGGTTGTGTTTATACAGGGCACAAGCCCGGTAGCTGAGGGAAAAAAAGAGAAGAAGGAGTGAGTCCCCAGCTGTGACCATGTGAGCAGCAAGGGGGGGCAGTGCAATATGCACCCGAAGCGCCGACGCTGCAGCAAAATGCAGCAGACAGACAGACCTGGTGACCTAGAGGCAGAGGGCCAGCTTAAGGGAAAGCGGACAATACAGCAATGACTTTTGGCGTGGACAAGCAGTGCATAGGAGGCTGAGAAGCGTGCTCCATCTTTAGAGCAGTGGCGCTGCAAAGGACTGTTCCCGTAGTCTCCCACCACAAAAAGTGGTACTGCCATTTAACAAGGTGCCGTTTGCCCAGTAACCACCATAGAGCGATGTGCCGTGGGCTCCTTGACCGTGAGTACAGAGCAGTAGAGAGAGCCAGTTCTTGCGGCATGTACAGTTTGGATAACCAATATTTATAAGGCACAGAGGAATGACAGAGGACGTTGGTACAGTCAGCAAGGTAGTCCCTCAGCATCTTCCAAAACATTGCATTCCTTGTGACAGTACCCTGAACCTCTGAGTCAGGGTGATGAGAGGGTCTGTTAAAACTCTTCAAGAACTTTGCCATTGTTCCACTGCTTCTGCTGCATTGGAGTTGTGTCTCTCTCACCTGTACTCCTTGATTGGCCAATGAACTGTGTCCTCTTCTGCCAGTGTTTGAGATAGTAATTTTATTAATAATTCCACTATAAGGGCCCTCTGGTACTGCAACATTTTAGTACACCTTTCTGCCTCAGTACTAAGAGATATCAAGTTCTCCGATTACCTTGGGTCTAGAAGTGTCACAAATAAGTATTGCCTGTCTGTCTTTTGAGAGCGCGAGGGTCATGGGAAAGGCAGCATAACAAAGTCAGCCCAATGCGTCCCAGACTGCTAACAGGCAAGACTTCCGTGTGTTCACCAAGGGGACGACTGACCATGCTGTCCTCCTCCTCCTTGTCCTCAGGCCTACAACACTTACAGCGAACCTCAGTAAGATCATAGTACAAACATCATTGTAAATACCTTCTTGTAAATACACCCCTGTATTTTTTATCTCCCCCACCTCATTTTAGATTGTAAGTTGTCACAAGCAGGATTGTTGTGTTTGGGTTAAATTATTGTTATCGTTGTTACTTAGTGTAGATTGTAAGTTGTCACGAGCAGGGTATTTTATTTGGGTTTAATTATTGGATTATTGTTATCATTGTTTTTTAAGACTGTTGTGTTTGAAACTGTTAAACTGTAAATATGTTTTCGCTCTATAATAGATCTCAATATTCAAATTAGAACACAGATAAGCAGAATGGAGAGGTTAATTATCGTGTCATTGACGCTCACCCTCTTAGTGGATTCTTCAAAGTTTTGGTGGATGATACACATGTCAGACATCCATGTCCACAACTCAGATGTTATGTGTGAAGACTGAACTGAATACCGACAACCATGTTGACGCTGGTAGATTAGTCACCAACTGCCCTCTTCTGCTCAGAAATCCTTTCCTACATCTGCAGTGTAGAGTTCCAAGGCCAGGGGGCATCACACACCAGTCGGTGAGCCAGAAGCAGCAAGCGCTGCTGAATTATGGCAAGGGCGGATGAAGCTGTAGCTGACTTTCTAAAATGGGTATTTAGAGTGTTGTATTTTTACCAGCAGATCTGCCAGCTCCGTGTTGCTTTTCAAAAAACGCTGGCCAATTAGGTTAAGCGCATGAACCAGGCATGGCATATGTGTGAGCACACCTAGCCAAAGAGCAGCCACCAGGTTCCACCCATTGTCACACACAAACATGCCTGGCTGTGGGTTCAGCGGTCTCATCCACTGATATGCCCCCTGTTTCAGAGCTGTTCTCAACTCTTCAGCATTGTGTTTGTCACAGAAGCATATTAGCTTCAGTACAGCCTGTTCCCGCTCTTATTAGGCAGTGCTGCAGTGATTCCAGCTTGTGACTGATGTGCTATCTTTTGGAGCTGGAGTCTGAAGAGGAGGTGAAGGAGAAAGATAAGGTGCAGGAGCTGTACACTGTGAGGGCAACTCAGATTGATGTAGGGCACCCAATACTCTGTGTTTGTGAGGACAGCAACCATACCAAGGTCTGAGTGTGTCCCAGATTCCACTATATTAACCCTCAGTGAGATGTATCATCCCTAACCACAAGATCTTGTCCTCGTGTTTGTGGTTAGATGGACTTTCCAAGTACCAGCTTTGTGGATGGCATGGGTAATGTGGGACACATGCCTGTGTAATGCCCGGATGGCACACCGGGACAAATATTCCTGCATGCTCGTAGCCTCGGGGTGATCCTCAACTCTGCCCTCTCTTTCAAACTACATATCAAAGCCCTTGCCTCCTCCTGTCCATTACAACTCAAAAACATTTCCTGGATCCGTACAATACAAGAAACTTAAATGTTTGTGCACGCCCTCATGATCTCCTTCCTCGAGTATTGCAACCTTATAACCTGTACCCTCCTATCTAGCACTGCTGCACCACACAAATCTATCCAAAACTCTGCTGCCAGAGTAATCGAACTGTCCCTCCATTATTCCTCAGCCTGTCCTCTCTGCCATACCCTTCACTGTCTTCCTATTGCCCATAGGCTACAGATAAAAACCCTAAATACGACATACAACGCCTTCCCAAAACTATCTCCTCCATACATCTGTGACATGGTCTCACAATGCCCGACTGGGTCATGACTTTTTGTACACAAACACAGTGTGCCATCAGAAAGATGTACTGTCCCTGTCCACAATCACTTGTCCACGTGTCCGTTGTTAGGTGCACTTTCCTTGTACCTGCATTGTTGATTGCACAGGTAATGTTGTGGGACACATGCTTGCTTGTCTAATATTGTGACGGCAGACTGGGAGAAATAGTGCCTGTGGGGACCGAGTACCTTGTTACGGTCACCATCATCAGGTTGTGGAAAGTGTCTGTTTCCCAAGAGCCTAGTATGCAACATTTCCAGCGCAAGCAGAACACAAATTTGTCAATTTAGTACTGTGGCCTGTGTGCCGTTGGCTACGTCTTTACGCTTATGGTACAAAGACTAGGATATGAACAACTGAAGGCTGCACTGGGACAAGGACATGGATGTGCTTGATTATGGTGCAATTTGACTGTAGCCAACAACAGGTGCAGGCCAGGAGGCATCTTCACATGCACCTTGGACAGGGGATTGCCTTGCAAGCACTACAGCGGAAGAAGCAGTGATATCACACGCAGACACTGTTCATGGAGCCTAGTGTTCAACCAACAAAGTCTGTTGCTTTGCTGCCTTGTGCCTGATCATGCTGGTGGTGGTAAGGCTGGTAGTTTTACTACCCCTGCAGATGCGGCCATGGCCGCTGGTGCAAATGTTCTTTTTGGGGTTATCAGCAGAGTCTCTAAAAAACAAGAAGACTGGTAGGGGGACATTTATTGTCTCCCTCTACTGCACCACCTCCTCACCGCGACGCCTGTCTATCATTGTTCCCCAAGGCTCTGTTCTAGGACCCCTACTTTTTTCCATCGACACCTTTGGCCTGGGCCAGCTGATGTAATGGCACAGTTTGCAATATCATCACTATGCCGATGACATGCAGATCTACCTATCTGTACCTGACATCACCTCCTTACTGACCTAATCACACATAATCATCCTTATTTTCTGCTTGCTTTCAAAAAGTGGACACAGACAACTCAGAATACATCATCTGTCAAGTATCTCAAGCTGAGTACACCAGAGAGCTGTGTGTACCTCATTCGGTACTACTTTAGTATAATTCAGCATCTCACAAACTGTCCCACTCGCGCCTTGGCTGAATGGCGCGAGCTGGGGGGTTGTGACCCCACTGTGCCACAAACCAGACTACCCTGGAAGGGGCGTAACTACGGCAGCTACCTCGGTCTTCACTGGAGCCTCTGATGGTGAGGTCAGGCTTGTGCGGCAGGTAGCTGCCGGGTGCCACTCCAGGGTGGTGTCTGGCTGTGGCTGCTGATCCCACTCGGGAACAGGACACTGGGACAGGTGCGAGTGACAAGCAGGCTTAGACACAGGGTAAGCAGGCATGGCTTGTTACACTGACAGGCAGGCACGGCTTGGAGACACAGGGCAAGCAGGCACAGCTTGGAGACACAGGGTAAGCAGGCACAGCTAGGTACACTGGCAAGCAGGCGCAGCTTGGAGTCACAGGGCAAGCAGGCACGGCTTGGAGTCACAGGGCAAGCAGGCATGGCTTGGAGACACAGGGCAAGCAGGCACGGCTTGGAGAAACAGGGCAAGCAGGCACGGCTTGGAGACACAGGGCAAGCAGGCACGGCTTGGAGACACAGGGCGAGCAGGTGTGATGTATGAAGGAACAGGTTGGGACCTGTTCACACAGGAGGTGTAGGTATGGATACAGGCAGGAAGGAGTTAAATATGAAGGAACATGTTTGGACCTGTTCACACAGGAGGTGCAGGTATGGATACAGGCAGGAAGGAGTGGAATATCTTGGCACAGGTTAGGAACTGAGCCGCAGGAGTGCAGAGTAGGCGGAGCTGCAGGAGTGCGGAGTAGGCTGGGTTGCAAGGGAGCCGAGTAGGCTGGGCTGCAAGGGAGCCAGGCAGGCAGAGCGGCAAGGGAGCCAAGCAGGCAGAGCGGCTAGGGAGCCGAGCAGGCAGAGCGGCTAGGGAGCTGAGCAGGCAGAGTGGCTAGGGAGCCGAACAGGCAGAGCGGCTAGGGAGCCGTGCAGGCAGAGCGGCTAGGGAGCCATGCAGGCAGAGCGGCTAGGGAGCCGAGCAGGCAGAGCGGCTAGGGAGCCGAGCAGACAGAGCGGCTAGGGAGCTGTGCAGACAGAGTGGCAAGGGAGCCAAGCAGGCAGAGCTGCAAGAGAGCATGGCAGGCAGAGCTGCAAGGGTGCAGATGCACAGACAGAGCTGCAAGGGTGCAGATGTACAGACAGGGAGGACACAAGGAAAGACGCAGCAGGGAAGGAAGCCACATACAAGGAGAAAGGGAGACTAAGGTAGGACAGAGTACAGACAAGGTACTGGGACCAAGACTCAAAGGCCAGGATATTCAGCCTCCTGGCAGGCAGACAAGGTACAAAGCAAGACAAGAAGTATTCCTCCAGAGAAGGAGGAGATACACAGGACAGGGCCTGGCTTCCTCAGCAGCAAGATACTAACTGAGTTTAGAAATTGCACAGGCAATGTTTCAGTGGGTGTGGCGGAACTAAATAGTCAAGGGCTCTAGGTGATTGGTCAGGGACAGATTAGACAGGTGCACCCTGACTGTATAAGAACCAGAGAGTTCTGGCGCTACCCCCCTATACACACATAGCCTGGAAACATACAGGAGAGCAGAGGCACAGAGCACAGGACTGGCAACAGATAGAATTCACAGCATAACCCAGAGCAGTGAGTAAGTTTATGTGAGGGGAATGGGAGGCCATACAGTGACACCAGCAGGGTTGTTACACAAACATGTTGCACTTAACCCTTTATACAGGCATGTGCGTCTTTGGCAACATATTTTGGACAGGCATTTTTTAGCCCGAGTCTCAGACGCGCTTCTGGTACACTGATATTATGACAGGCATGAAACCGATTATAGTAATTTATAGTGGCTAAGCGAAAAATCATTGTTGGCTATATCATGGATCTCATACCTCCCATAGCTACTGCTGTTAATTATCATGTACTTTCCCATTCCTGTCATCACCATGACCCATTTTTGCAGATCACTTTATCCAACCATTCGTCCGCCATATTTTTACTAAAAACCTGCACCTTCACAGCAGCAACTGTGTGTGTGAAACTGCATTACAGTTTTGCACGGTGTTTATGATGCCCCACAACTAAAAAAAGGAAACACTATGTTGATATCTACCCCAGGGGAAAATGTTTGCCAGCCCATACACTTTGTGTATGGGCATTCCAAGTCTAGGAGACCGATCTTTTGCATTGGGCATAGTTTTTAATCAGGCTTTCCTCCATGTTTCATCATCCGCCGCCACTAGATCACCAGCATTAACGTGTTCCATGCTGCTACATCCAGGGTCGACTTCAGAACAAGGGTGGGTGTTTTTGCTGGGTGGAAACTACTTATTGTGAAAATGGTTGAGGTGTACCCCACAGGGGAAAACGTTTGACAGCTAACACACTTAGTATATGGGCATTCCAAGCCTAGGAGTCCCGCTCCTTTTTAATGGGACATTTTTGGTTAAGAGCTCATCCTACATGTTTCTTCCAAGGGGGATTGGGGTTATTGGGGTGCATATGACTTGGTAGCAGGGCAGGCCTTGCAGTCTATGCATAAGAAAACAGAATGGGAGTACAAAACGAATAAAGTGAACTGGATTTTCCTGTGTCCATCCAGTATGTGGTTTCAAAGGCATATTGGGTGCAGATAACTTGGCAGCAAGGCAGGCCTTGTAGACAATGCATAAGAAAATAGTTTGGGATTACGAAATGAATAATGTGAAGTGGATTTTCTGGTGGACATCCAGCACATGGCTTGAAAAGCTTATTGGGGTGCATGTAACTTTGGGGCAGGCCAGGCCTTGCATTCAATGCAACATTTTTTCAGGAAGCCCAAAAAATTCAAAGGATGGGGGAAGTTGAAACAAGCAGGTTGAAAAGGTGAGTATACCAAAATAAAAGAAATACAATATTGGTAAATAATAGCCTTTATTAAAATATGGCACAACATACAAGTGCAAAAATTAATTAAAACGGCACACTAACAAAATATATGGATCATATAATAATCAGCTTAATATTACTGCATTTTTGATACCCATAGTATGCTGGCTGGATTAATAGCAGGTAAATACATTGCTACAAGATAGTGAGGGAATTAATATACAAATATTAATAAAAAAAAACTGCAATATGGTGCAAATGTGCTTTCACAGGAGGATAATGATCCACTATAACTAACTGTGCAACTAAAACAAAGAACAGTGACTCAGTGGAACGCTGTTAAAGAAATAAATAAGGGGCAAATTTACCTGCTGAGCCAGTTGTATGATGCAGAGTGGCGATGTAACCCGCCCCGATGTGCGTTTCAGAGTTATTCTCCATCGTCGGGGGTTAATAAGCCGCTAAGCTGCTGGATTTATTTATACTGAAGTTAATTCCGGGCACGGAACACAACGGCGCATGCGCCGCCGACACGACCCGGGAGACACAATGCACGGGGGCGTCATGTGACCAAACACTGCAGGGTGAACCTGACGTGTCAGAACACAGCAAGACGCCATCATCATGTGAACCAGCGGCGCGTGAGGCCGCGCATGCGCTCTGCACAATGCCACGAAAAGATTTGTTTTACTAAAAGAAGGCACATATAAGCGACATTAAAATATTAAAGAAGAAATGTAAAATAATATAGAGCACATATAAGCAACATTAAAATATGAATGGAACAATGTAGAATAATCTACATATAGAGGCATATATGTACAAGCCTGACCATTCATATTAATAACGCCGCAATATAAGATACAAATATGAATAAAAATTATTACAATAATATGCAAGTTGTGCATTATAAACAACATAATAAACGTGCACAGTGATGTATACACAATAATTACCAAAAAAAATAATTAATTTTTATTAAAATAAATTATTAAATAAATAATATGAGGAATTGGGAAACAAATAGAATAAAAAGGGAAGAAAAAATAAATGTATTGAAAATAAAATACAAAATAAATATATTTATATCTATAGTAACCATATCAAAACAAATATATCAATATTATGCTTTTACGAAGTATCATGCCCATATTTCTTCTTTCATAGTATGATGCAAACCAATCCTCAATGTATAATATAATGACCACACAGCTGAAAAGATAAAAATAAAATTAAAAAATGCACTAAAAACATAAAAACTTATAAAAATGGTATAAATGAGTATAAATGATAGACTCTCATTCAAACCCAATGGAGACACAGTGCCTAGTGTCCATATCCATTGGGTTTCCAACTGGGCAAGATGTTTACTGATGTTTCCCCCTCTCATCCCACTGCATACCATATCAATGCCAGACACTTTCAACAATGTAGAATCACAATTGTGATATATTTTGAAATGTCTTGGCAGTGTTTTGTGGGAGGAAATGTCTTCAACCTCTCTAGCTGCCTTAATGCCCAAAACATGCTCACGAACCCTCACCTTAAGTTGGCGACTGGTAAGGCCAACATAGATAAGGGAACATGGCCATGTGGCATAATAAATGACAGCTGTGGATGAACAAGTTATAGATTTCCTAATATCAAAAACACGAGATTTATCAGAACTGGTAAAGGTACGTGTTCTGATAATATTAGGACAAGCTATACAGGAACCACAAGGTTTACACCCTGCAATTCATGTATATTTTGTGAAAAAACTACTAACTGACTTCTGAGTATAGTGGCTTTTAACTAATCTGTCACCAAGATTCAGTGACCTACGAAAAGCGATGTTAGGATGATCACTAATATATTTAGAGAGAATAGGATCGGCCTTTAAAATGGGCCAAAATTTATTTAAATAAAATCTCATTTGTTCATTTTGGCCATTAAATGTTGCAATAAACATTATTATCCCCTTTGATCTTGATACATTCATATTAGTATAGAGGGCACTATGACGTGATGTGTGCCTTGCTCTATTAAAGGCTCTCTTTATAGAATGCCTACCGTAGCCACGTTCAAGGAATCTCTCCTTTAATGAATCAGCTTGTTTCAGGAAATCTGTTTCTGTAGAACTAATACGTCTCAGACATAGGAATTGCCCGATTGGAATCAAATTAATTAGTGTACGGGGATGAGAGGATGATGTATGAAGAAGTGAGTTCACAGAAGTTTATTTCCTAAACAAATCAGTCTGAAGGCAATTATTGGAATTCCTCACTCCTCTCCCACAGACCCAGGAACAGGTTTGCATAGGATGGGGCAAAGGAAGCACCCATCGCTCTTCTCTGGGTCTGAAGGAAAAAGGACCCCTTAAAAATAAAAAAATTATGAGATGACGCAAATTCCAATAAATTTATTAAAAATATAATAAAGGCTCGTGAAAATGATGAATGCTGTAGAAAATAAGATACTGCTGCTATCCCATCAGTGTGTTTAATATTGGTGTATAAGGACTCCACGTCACATGTAACTAAAGTGGAGTCCTCATCAATGTGCATGCCATCAATTTTTTTAAGAAAGTCATAGGTATCCCTGGTGTAGGAGGGGAGGGATGTGACATACGGTTGTAGAATATAATCAATGTATCTATTCACATTTTCCAAAAAATTGCCCTTCCCTGATATAACAGGTCTGCCAGGTGGTACCTCCTTATTTTTGTGTATTTTAGGCAGCAGATAAAGGGTGGGAGTGGTGGGTTCCTGAATTTGTAATGCCAAAAAGAGGTCATTCGTAATAATAACATCATCCTTGGCATCATTTAACAAAGATTTTAATTCCGCCTGGAATTTGGACAGAGGATTGAATGTCAACCTCTTATAACAATCAGGATTATTTAATTGGCGGAATGCCTCTGTTTCATACATGGAAAGAGAAGTACGGCTGATTAGGGTGCTCAGACCAAGATAGACACTTGTTTTGGATGGAAAAGAAACTTCTTTACTTGGTCATTATGTCCTCACAAGCATTTTGGCGGTGAATCTGCCCTCATCAAGCCGCTAAGCTGTGAACCGTGCATTGCTTCTTCCGGGTCGCGTCGGCGGCGCATGCACCGTTGTGTTCCGTGCCCGGAATTAACTTCATTATAAATAAATCCACCAGCTTAGCGGCTTATTAACCCCCTGACGAAGGAGAGTAACTAGAAACGCATGTCAGGGCGCGTTACATCGGCACTCTGCATCATACAACTGGTTTCTCAGGTAAATTTGCCCCTTATGTATTTCTTTAACAGCGCTCCACTGAGTCACTGTTCTTTGTTTCATTTGCACAGTTAGTTATAGTGGATCATTATCCTCATGTGATAGCACATTTGCACCTTATTGCACTTTTTTATTAATATTTATATATTAATTCTCTCACTACCTTGTGGCAATGTATTTACCTGCTATTAATCCAGCCAGCATACTATGGGTATCAAAAATGCAGTAATATTAAGCTGATTATTTATTATATGATCCATATATTTTGTTAGTGTGCCGTTTTAATTAATTTTTGCACTTGTATGTTGTGCCATATTTTAATAAAGGTTATTATTTACCAATATTGTATTTCTTTCATTTTGGTATGCTCAACTTTTCACCCTGCTTGTTTCGACTTCCATCATCCTTTGAGCTTTTGTGGTTTCAACACCGGGTGGTCTGCCATCCATTTACTCCTGGGGGTTTTTAGTTTATTATATGCACATTTCTGTTGCACTTATCTTTGATATTGTGATAATTGATTCCTTACCTCTTTGGTTAATTTTTTTAATTTTTTTCAGGAAGCCCTCCTCTACCTCTTGTGAAACGAGTATTGTGGTGCGTCGTAATTCGTGGCAGCCCATCCTCTCACTGCATAGGCAATAACAGTTTAGGAGACCAAATGATTAATAATGGCCCTTTAAGAAGATTTATGATGCCTGATGCCACTGTAAAGATAGGCTCTGTGACTTTAAGAGTCCATCCTTCGTAAATGAAACTAGATGTGTCTGCTTATGTGTCACACACCACATGGCCAACTAGGGTTGTTAAATGTTACAATGACATTTCCCAGTGAATGCATTTGTATTGGTTGAAAGCAATGTTAATGTTGAAAAATGCTTCAAAAATGCTGCGTCTGACCATAGCCCAAGGAGGGGAGGAACATTTTGGTCTGGAGTTATTAATTTTGCCTTATATACAAGTCAATAACCTGGAAAGGATGTACCTTAACATATTTCCCAGCAAAATTCGTTTTGGTATGTTTTTTGGTGCACCGGTAAAAATGGCATGAAACTCTGAAAAAATTGTTTAAAGCTGTGAACTAGGAGTCAGGAATGCTTCCATGGGCGATCCCCATGATGTCCCCATGTCATTTGAGCAGTGTTTCCATAATTTTCAAATGTTTTAAGACCTTTAAAGGACCCCTGGGGGAATCGCTGTTAAAATGCTTGGGTCTTCCATAGACTTACATTGGGCTCGTTGTTCTGTCCGAGTACCCGAGTATTCCAATTTGTTCAACCCGAGCAATGAGCACCCAAGCATTTTAGTGCTTGCCCATCACTAATGCTGATATATTTTCCAGTGGTGAATTAGAAACTGTGTTGCTTTGGAATTGTATCATGTTTCTTCAATTACAATGTCTGTGTTTTTTTTTCCTTTTTTTACCGAATTCATGGTTTTATGGCAGATCGAAAAATCTAATTTTATTTTTTTCTACCTACATTTTCTTATTACATTTTTCTAACATTTCAGTGTTACCTCTTTGAATGTCAATCATCTGAACAAATTATAATAGTTTTCACTCCACTTATGAGATACAATATGGAAATGAGAAACATTTAGTTTGAACATCAGCGTCTGATAAAAGGTCGAACTTCCCCGTCAGGGGTGCAACATAATATTGCTTTTGGCAGGGGGTCAGTCGTGCTCAACACACATCATCACTAACTTATTAGATCTTGAGGCAATTAGCCAAAAACAAACATAAAGGACAAGCCTTGTATTGAAACATAGTAACCAGAAAAAAATAGCTCATGGCTTTCTATCATTGTAAGGCTTCATCAAAGACCAGGCAAAGTTTAGTGCTCAAATAAAGGGGTTTATTGTTTTCAAGTAACATCTATACAGTAGACGGGCATTATTTTTCATCTGATTCAGGTTACATCCTAACTTACCTTGCTATAATAAAGCAGTGGAAAGAACTTTTCACCTAGCCACTATATGTTGCATGATTAGTTTAGGATTAAAAATCCAATAAAGGCCTTTCTTGACATGGGAAGTTAAATTTGAGTTCAGGGTAATATACTGAAAGTAATACTTCTTAATATGATTTAGTGCGATAACATGAACAAAAACAGTGAACTGATATTAAAGTGCTCTAGGGATCATCAAAGTTACATTACCTGAACTAAGTACTTTCTAGTGGGAAATGGGCACCTTAAAAGGAAGAATTTGCTTCACTCATTGACCGATGTTAATTTGCAATTGATCTGAAGTCTCCTAAATAAAAGATTTGAATGAACTTTGAATGAAAAAGTTCTTTGTCTCTCTTAAGAAAAGTGTCATTCATGTTCTTTTATTTTATGTCAAAGAATTTTAATGTTTATACAATTTAGGTAGATGGGCTAAAGCTATGCTCAGAAGGTATTACAGGAACTATATCTGATACTTTAAGGGGAACACAACACTGGAAAATTTAAAGAAAGCAGTCTCAAGGACATCTGCCAGTGGGATCATCCCTCCTAAGCTGACCATATAAGTATGTAGGTCATAGACATCTGAACAAAATGATACCTTAATATCTGCTTCCCGAGATCTAATTCCAGAGAAATCTATGTTTTTCTTAATATATACATGAGCTGTAAAGATCTACGTGCAGGACACACGACTCCATGAGAATCTTCCAGAGCTTATTTTTCTTGAAAGGAGGCATCAACATTGTGATACATGGAACTCATATAAGGAACCAACAAGAGCACCAGAGAACAAATATTTAATAAGTTAAATCTTTAATCAAAAACAACATATAAAACACATATGTCTGAGGAGGTAAGATAATTACAGTAACAAGCCAGAAACAGGCAACAAGCAGGCAGAGTTAGCAGATTGTGCATTGCTCAAAAGTGCATGTGCATGTGCAACCAAGAGTCCCCATATAAAGTAAAACAAAAATTTGTTTGCAAAATGGAAACAGGAATATACAGATGATGCTAAGGAAAAATCAATGAGCAAAAAAGATAGCGTATGTAAGAGGTGCATGATGTTACCTGGAGGTTGCGGTGCCACTGCGCAATGCGCGTTTCGGAGAAGTGCTGGCACTTTGCATACTGACAGCCTTCCTTTAAAGTGTAACTCCAATTATAAACTTGTTGAAAGTTAAAAACTAAAAGTGAAAGCTGCTGCAGGAAGACAGAATGGGTGCTAAGACTCGCAACAGTTATTGAAATGTCACAACTTCAGTATCTGACAAGTGGCTAGATTTTATTCATATTTCAGTCAGCAATCCTGAGTACATGTACTTTAGCACATAGCCACTGTTTCAGGAAGCCATAAGTGCCATACGTGCCATCAGTGGCATAAATACAAAGTTATGGGCCTCAGTGCGAACTTTCAAATGGGGCAACCCATGCCAAAATACACGCACATCTCCGCTCCGTACACCTCGTACACGCCCGGCTCCGCGCCGCACACCTCGTACACGCGTGGCTCCACACACCATGTACATAT
Organism: Dendrobates tinctorius; assembly: GCF_039654945.1. Taxonomy (NCBI): domain Eukaryota; kingdom Metazoa; phylum Chordata; class Amphibia; order Anura; family Dendrobatidae; genus Dendrobates; species Dendrobates tinctorius. The sequence goes on along the minus strand of NW_027361770.1, from coordinate 25,835,615 downwards.
GTGGCTCCACTCTGCACACCTCGTACATGCACATCTCCACTCTGTACACCTCGTACATGCTCGACTCTGCTCCATACACCTCGTACATGGGCAGCTCCGCTTCGTACACGTCGTACACGCGCGGCTCCGCTCCGTTCAACTTGTACACATGCTGCTCTGCTTTGTACTCCTCGTACACGAGCGGCTCCATGCCATACACCTTGAATACACGGCTCCTCTCTGTCCACCTCGTACACATGTGGCTCCGCTGCGTACACTTCGCACACACGCGGCTCCTCTCTGTACACCCCGTACACGCGTGGCTCCGCTCCATACACCTCGTACACATGCGGCTCCGCTCCGTACACTTCGTACACATGCGGCTTTGCTCCATCCACCTCGTACACATGTGGATCCGCTCCGTACACTTTGTACACACGCGGCATCTCTCCGTACACCTCGTACACACGCCGCTCCGCTCCGTAAACCCCATACACGCGCGGTTCCGCTCTGTACACTTCGCACACATGTGGCTCTGCTCCATCCACCTCGTACACACGTGGCTCTGCTCCGTACACTTTGTATGCACACAGCAGCGCTCCATACACTTCGTACACATATGACTCTGCTAAGTTCACCTTGTACAGACATGGTTCTGCTACATCCACCCTGTAAACCCCTCCTGACCCCACACATAAACTTCCCCTCATTCAGCACCATGACAACCAGCACAGCATACAAAGGCTCCTGATCATGTGACCCCTGACTCCTCCCCTCCTGTGACCTCATAACAGGTCCTGTGTGCACAGAGCAGCCATCGCGTCAGGTCAATTGCAGCCTGCAGTGGCAGCCAATCAAAGCACAGAGCTGCACAGCCAATGAGTCACCGCGGTAGTCACGCCCTTGCGTGCCATATTTCATACAATGTAGTTAATATATTAGTGCTGAAGAAACACAATTTTTCAATTTTATTAGAATACTAATGCTACAGTTCAGTGGCGGGGAAGAAATTGCAAGCTTGTGCAGTTCATAATCCTGAGATTAATTTATGTCACTACTACATAGAATGTCCCATGATTAGTTGTTCTGGGGTCCAGTCGCAAACAGATACTGAGGAGGGCACCTATGCAAGAACACCACATGGGCCCCTTTGTGTGTCTCTGACAGAAGCTGGTTGCTGCTTTGGTGCAGCTTAAAGGCCCCATCACACTAAGTGACTTACCAGCGATCCCGACACCGATATCAAGGTGTCAGGATCGCTAGTAAGTCGCTATGTGATCGCTGGTGAGCTGTCACACAGACAGCTTCACCAGCGATCAGCACAGCTATGCCGAGCGCCCGGCATCGCTGGCCATCCCTGTAAAAAATAGAATCAAAATAAAAAATATAGTTATTCTCACCTTCCGACGTCCCATTCAGCCATCCTGCCTCTCTCCACGCTCCGGTCCCAGTGATCCTTTGCGAGAATGACCGCGAGATGTCACGGTCTCGAGGGATAACAAAGTCTCGCGGTCATTCGCGCAAAGGATCACTGGGCCCGGAGCGTGGAGAGAGGCAGGATGGCTGAACGGGACGTCGGAAGGTGAGAATAACTATATTTTTTATTTTTTTCATTATTTTTTACACATGATCGCTGGTCTCCCGCCTGTCACACACAGCGATGCGTGCTGGCCAGTGGGAGACCAGCGACCAAAGAAATGTCCAGAGGTTTCTTCCAGTGATACTGGCATGGGGGCCGCTCGCTGATCGCTGTCACACACAGCGATCTCGCTGGTGAGATCGCTGTTACGTCACAAAAGTTGTGACTCAGCAGCGATCTCGCTACCGAGATTGCTTAGTGTGATGGGGCCTTAAGGGTGTGTGCACACGCTGCGGATTCTGCAGTGAAAAAGTGTATCAGTTACATAGTTATATAGGTTGAAAATGACATAGGTCCAACAAGTTCAACCTTTCTCAGCCATCATGCTTTTTCATCATTTTATGCACTTTACCTTCTAATCCGAGGTCAAATTAGAAAACATTTTATCAAATGTTCTGATCTGTAAACAATCCAGCACAGCACTATCCAGCACAACAATTGATGCACAGGTCATGTGGGAAAAATCCTATAGCATACAATCTGATCATTTGTTCCATCAGGAAACACTTTGATGCAGTTTTGTATTTAATAAATCTGTGTATGTGTGTAGTGTAATGTGAATATGTTAATATTCCCATCTACCGCTTTTTGCTTTGTTATCCTCACTTCAGAGTGAGGCACCATAGACTTACAATGTAAAAAAAGACTAAAGGATAAAGTGAGCCTGATAGTCTGATGAGTGGTGATGTCACTGAAAAGAGGAGCAAAATGGTGCTGGATACCAGAGAATGTGGCAAATGCTCAGACTACACTACATGCACATATAACACAAATTAGTATGCAAATGTTATTAGTATTTGATTTTGAGAAATGGTTGAAGCAAATTAGTCTGTATAATGTTCAAATCATCAACCACCAAATTTTTTGGACAAACCTCCCAATGATAACAGTATTTTTTATTCAAAAATAGAAAACTGAATATCCACTGTACCAAATTATTATTCACAGATTTTCCAAATATTTTAAAGATTGTAAAGAGCTGAAAATGGTAATTTGTTAAATTTACAGCATTAAGAAGTCACATTTACTGAATTCATCATCACCTTCACAATTCTTGCATCATTTGGCCTTATGAGTTTTTGGTTAGCTTCTACTTGAATTTATTTGCAGGATGTCAGAATAAAATTTTTTTGATGGGTTTCTAAGGGTTACCGTTATGGAATATCTCAATGTTAATAAATGTTTAACTCCATATCAACATGGATTTATGAAGGATCGCTCCTGTCAAACTAACCTGATCAGCTTCTATTAGGATGTAAGCTCTCAAATGGACCAAGGAGAATCATTGGATGTCATTTATCTCGACTTCTCTAAAGCATTTGACACTATCCCACATAAAAGATTGGTAAGTAAGATGAGAAAGCTTGGGCTAGGGGAAAATGTGTGTAGATGGGTAGGTAGCTGGCTTAGTGATAGAAAACAAAGAGTGGTTATTAATGGTGCATACTCAGCTTGGGCCAGGGTTACTAGTGGGGTACCACAGGGTTCTGTATTGGGCCCCCTACTATATAATATATCTATTAGTGATCTAGTGGATGGCTTACACAGTAAAATATCAGTATTTGCAGATGATACAAAACTATGTAAGGTAGTTAACACAAAGGAGGACAGTTTGCAACTACAGACAGATTTGAGTAAATTGGAGAATTGGGCTGAAAAATTGCAAATGAGGTTTAACACAGATAAATGTAAGGTTATGCACATGGGAAGGAGAAACAGATGCTACAATTACTTACTAAATGGGAAACTACTGGGGAAATCAGACATGGAAAAAGACTTAGGCATCTTAGTCAATAAGAAGCTAAATTTTAGTGCCCAGTGTCAGGCAGCTGCCAACAAAGCAAATATGATCATGGGATGCATTAGAAGAGGTCTGGGGACATGAGATGAAAACATAATTCTCCCTCTGTACAAATCACTCGTCAGACCACACTTGGAGTATTGTGTGCAATTTTGGACGCCGGTGCTCAAGAAAGACATTACTGAACTTGAAAGGGTTCAAAGGCAGGCTACTAAAATTATAAATGGAGTTGGTTCACTACAATACCCAGAAAGGTTATCAAAATTAGGTCTATTTACTCTAGAAAAGAGAAGACTTAGGGGAGACCTAATATATATGTACAAGTATATCAGAGGGCAATACAGAGATCTCTCCAATGAACTGTTTGTACCAAGGACTCTGACAAGAATAAGGGGGCATTCTCTTCGTTTGGAGGAAAGACAATTTCTGCACCAGCATAGAAGAGGGTTCTTCACGGTAAGAGCAGTGAGGCTCTGGAATTCTCTTCCTGAGGAAGTGGTGATGGCCAACTCACTGAATGAATTTAAGAAAGGAATGGATGCTTTTCTTGTGAGTAACAGTATAGAAGGTTACGAATAACATAATATTATAGGTAAATTGGTTGACCCAGCTTAGGGGAAGGAATTTTTTTCCCTATGGAGAAAATTGGCTTCTACTGTGGGTTTTTTGCCTTCCCCAGGATCAACAATGCAGAACAGCTGCACTAAAAATAGGCTGAACTAGATGGACATAATGTCTTCCTTCAGCCTTCAAAACTATGTTACTACGTATGTTACTCCCAGAGCTGCTGTTTTGATGTGACCTGCCTCCCACCTTCATAGATCTTTTAATTGGGTACACTCCAAGGTTCTCAATAGTGTTGAAGTCAAGGAAGAATGATGGCCACACTATGAGCTTCTCTAATTTTATGCCAACATTAGCCAATTACTTAAAAATATTCTTTGCAGCATGAGACGCTGCATTGTCATGCATGAGAATGATTTTGCTATGGATGGCATGGTTCTTCTTTGTTCCACGGAAAAAAGTGGTCAGTCTGAAATACTATATACGGTGCCGAGGTCATTTTTACACGTTAAGTGATCCTAAAGGGGCCTAGCAGCTCTCTATATACACGTTGCCAAGGCCATTTTTACAAGTTCAGTGATCCTAAAGGGGCCTAGCAGCTCTCTCCTCATGATTATTGACCAAAACATAACTCTACAACCTTATTACTGATGTCTCAGCATTGTTGGGACATGGTAGCCATCCATCAACCTTCCACTACTCCATCCATTCACTCAGCCAGGACATTAAAAATGGGTCGTGGCTCCATAGAATTCTAGTATAAACTTATAACAGAATACGCAAGACACAAAAGATGGAGCTCACTGGGTCAGATACGGTGGAGACACAAGTGAAAAAGCTGTGCTCATTTGTCACAGGAATGCACGGGGAGCTGCAAGCAATTAAGACTAAGCTGGGGGCATTAGAGGCTCAAACTAATCATAATGCAAATGTGGCTGATACTTCTATCCAGGCTATAACCTCTCACCTCTCAAATGTGGAGACTACAGCTGCAGCTGCAGTTCCAGTCCCAGCTCCAACTCCAGATCCGGTTTTCCGCAGACTCCCACCATTCAGGTTTGGTGGAGAAAGAGAAATTTCGTGGCTTTCTGAATCAATGTCAGTTGTATTTTTCTGCACATGCGGCTCAGTTCACAACTGATCGGGATAAAGTATTAACCATGATAATGCTGATTACAAACAAAGCTTTGGCCTGGGCAAATCCTCTAATTGAAACCAATGATGCATATTTGAATTCTCTGAATGACTTTATTGCTGCTATGTGTCAGATGTTCGATGATCCTAACCGAAATGTCACGGCAGAAACTGCATTATTAGTACTTCGCCAAGGAAAGTGTCCTGTTGTGGAACATGCTATGGAATTTCGGAGGTGGGTGCTGGACACTACATGGTGTGACTCAGCAAAATATGCAGTGTTCAGGAGGGGTTTGTCTGCTACTATTAAAGATGAACTGGCTCTGGGTGAATCACCTACTAACCTGACTGACTTTATAAATCATTGTATCCGGATAGATGTTCGTCTCACGGAACGCCGGCAGGAGAAGTGTGCTGAGGCCAATTGTAATAACTGTGATGATTCCCAAGGGTGAACCCACTGGAACGCGGCAAGCGAACCTCCCCTGGGCGAGCGGACCAAGTGGACCACCCCCTATACAGGGAGCGTTTGGGACAGGCCCAGGGGAAACTACTCACCACAGCAGCTGGTACCCGAGGACGGAGGAGCACAATAGGAGATGCAGCGGGCAGGCAGAAGAAGGAGCTGGACCGGAACCGGCAGGACTGGAAGCCAGGAACGGAGGCTGAAGGATACAGGCAGGCAAGGCTGGAACGGCAAGACACGGGTCAGACGCAGGCACAGGCTGAACACGGACACGGGATGGCGGGCACTGGGAAGAACACAAAGACCAGGTTACACAGGGTGCACGAGGAAAGGGTAAGAGCAGCAGGAAAAGGCAGGCAGGCTGGGGCCAGAGTCACAGTGAGAGACAAGTGACGATCAGGCAGTGAGCTGGAGGAAAAGGCTGCCTCTTATAGAGACAGGAGTTCCGGGTCAGGTCAGCAGGGTCAGGAAGGCGGGGAGAAGGCCTGGCTTGGCCTGTACTGGGACCTGGAGCGCAAGGCGCGCATGCGCCCCGGGCAGAACGCCGGGACAGAGCGCGGGGCAGAGGACGGGAGTGCAGGCGAGCGCGCGCCCACCACGGGAGCACGCCAGAGGCGGCGGCGGGCGCACCCAGCGCGGGGAGAGGCCGCAGCAGGAGCCGAGGACGAGGCGGGGGCGGCGAGCGTGGAGCCGGCGGTAAGCGTGATAGTACCCCCCCTTTTACGCCCCCTCTTCCCACGGCCGGAAAGAAACTTAGCTAAAATCTGGGGGGCTTGAATGTTCTCCCGGGGTTCCCAGGATCTCTCCTCAGGGCCAAAACCTTTCCAGTCAATTAAAAAGAAAGTTTTACCTCTAGATCGTTTCATAGCAAGAATTTCCTTAACCTCAAAGACATCCTGTGCGGACACGGGCGCGGGAGTGCTGCCAGTAGAAGCATGAAACTGGTTGAGTATGACCGGTTTTAAGAGGGAGACGTGAAACGAGTTAGGAATCCGCAGTGAAGCGGGGAGTTTTAGTTTGTAGGCAACGTCATTGATACGGGCTAGAACCTCAAAGGGACCGATGTAGCGGGGACCTAGTTTGTAGGAGGGAATTTTGAGACGAACAAATTTTGAGGATAGCCAAACTTTATCCCCAGGGTGGTACAGCGGAGAATCCAGACGTTTCTTATCGGCGTGCTTCTTGAACCCGTCTCGTGCTCGCTTAAGTGCGGTTTTGGTCTCCTGCCAGACCCTGGAGAACTCCTCGGTCAGAAGATCGGCCGCCGGCACACCCGAGGTCGGGAGTACCGGCAGAGGTATACCTGGATGTTGACCGTAGACCGTAAAGAAAGGCGACTTGGCGGAGGATTCGCTGGTATGGTTGTTGTAAGCGAATTCGGCCCAAGGGAGCAAGCTGGACCAATTGTTTTGATGGGCATTGGAAAAATGTCGGAGGTATGCTACGAGGATCTGGTTCGTGCGTTCCGCTTGACCATTGGACTGAGGGTGATAAGCGGAGGAAAAGTCCAACGTTACTTCCATCAGCTTGCATAGAGCCCTCCAGAAACGCGAGGTAAACTGAACCCCTCTGTCCGAGACAATGTGCTTGGGGAAGCCATGAATCCGGAAGACATGAGATATAAAAATTCTCGCCAGGTCAGGAGCGGAAGGTAGACCGGGCAGAGGGATGAAGTGGGCCATCTTGGAGAAGCGGTCCACGACCACCAGAATGACCGTGTGACCTGAGGAACGAGGTAGATCCGTAATAAAATCCATCGCGATATGCTGCCATGGAGCCGAGGGAACCGGAAGTGGAAGCAGAACACCGGAGGGTGGCTGACGTGGGACCTTGTTCTTGGCACACGATGGGCAGGAGAGGATGAAACTTCGGACATCTTGAGACAAAGAAGGCCACCAATAAAAACGAGAGATGAGGGAGAATGTTTTCTTGAGGCCGGCATGACCCGCTAACTTGGTAGCATGACCCCAATGTAGAACTCGCCTCCTGTCACGATCTTGGACAAAAGTCTTGCCGGGGGGCACGGAAGTCAGGTTAACAGGCGCGACTACGATGAGCTTGCTTGGCTCCACAATGTGTGAAGGCTCCTCCTCGTTGTCGGTGACCAGAAAGGATCGAGACAGGGCATCCGCTTTGAGATTCTTATCACCCGGACGGAAATGGAGCTCAAAATCGAACCGGTTAAAGAACAATGACCATCGGGCCTGCCGGGGATTAAGCCTTTGTGCTGATTGAATGTAGGCTAGATTCTTGTGGTCGGTGAAGATGTGGAGTGGGTGTACCGCTCCTTCCAGAAGATACCGCCACTCTTCCAAGGCTAGCTTAATGGCAAGCAGCTCTCTGTCCCCGATGGTATAGTTTCTCTCCGCAGGGGAGAATGTCTTGGAGAAGAAGCCGCAGTACACCAAGCGACCGGAAGGAGATCTCTGGGAGAGAACCGCACCGGCTCCGGTGGCAGAAGCGTCTACCTCTAGGGTGAATGGTTTGTTCGCCTCTGGACGATGTAGCACCGGGGCTGTGGCAAAGGCTTGCCTCAAGGTTTGGAAGGCGTTCTCGGCCTCGGGAGGCCAGTGGTGAGGATCGGCTCCCTTTCGGATCAAAGCAGAGATGGGAGCGGTCAGAGAGGAAAAGTGCGGAATAAACTGCCGGTAATAGTTGGCGAATCCCAGGAACCGTTGGATTGCCTTAATTCCCTGAGGACGCGGCCAGTTGAGTACCGCAGACACTTTTCCCGGATCCATGCGCAAGCCAGAATCGGAAATGGTATAACCCAAGAACGGCAGAGACGACTGTTCGAAGGCGCATTTCTCCAGCTTGGCGTAGAGACGATGTGTTCTCAAACGAAGTAAAACTTGACTCACGTCTTTTCGGTGTGTGGACAAATCCGGAGAGAACACCAGAATGTCGTCCAAGTAGACCACCACGCAGGAATAAAGAAGATCCCGGAAAATGTCGTTGACAAATTCTTGGAACACCGCGGGAGCATTGCATAGGCCGAAGGGCATAACGAGGTATTCATAATGGCCGTCACGAGTGTTGAAGGCGGTCTTCCATTCATCACCGGAGCGGATCCGGACCAGATTGTAGGCCCCTCGAAGATCTAATTTAGTGAAGATCCGTGCACCCCGTAGATGGTCAAATAGCTCCGGAATGAGGGGCAGAGGATATTTGTTCTTGATGGTGATATTGTTGAGCCCTCTATAATCAATACAGGGACGCAGGGACCCGTCCTTCTTCTTGACAAAAAAGAACCCAGCGCCTGCAGGAGAGGAAAACTTACGAATAAAGCCTTTGGCCAAGTTTTCCTGAATGTATTCGGACATGGCCTGGGTCTCGGAGGGAGACAGCGGGTAGATCCGACCACGAGGCGGCGTAGAACCGGGGAGCAGATCGATGGGGCAGTCATATGGATGATGCGGGGGCAGGACCTCTGCTTCCTTCTTGTCGAAGACATCCAAAAAGGCCCAGTAGGCGGAGGGTAATCCGGTAGACATCGACGTTGGACGTGGAAATTTCGGCGGCTGTACAGGGAGTAAACACTTATCTTGACAAAGTCGACCCCATCGCAGAACGTCACCAGAGCGCCAATCCAGGATAGGCTCGTGGGTCCTTAGCCAGGGGAGTCCCAGAAGGATGGCATGGGACAAAGAAGGCAGCACGTAGAATACTATCTTCTCCCGGTGTAAGGCTCCGACCTGAAGCTCCACCTCCTCGGTAACCTGAGTAACGGACTCCCGCAGGGGTTGACCATTGACCGAAGCAATCTGCCGAGGGGTCTCCAGGGATCTGACAGGAATTCCAAGTCTCCTAACCGCCTCAAGTTGAATGAAGTTACCGGCCGCCCCAGAATCTATATAGGCCCATTCAGAAAAACGTTTAGAATCCAGGTGCAAAAGCATAGATAGGGTCAAGGGTAGAGAGGAGTCAAAATTACCTAGGAAGGCCTCTCTTACCTGTCCTAGGCGGAGGCGTTTCCCGGACGAGTGGGGCAGGCACGAAGAAAGTGGGACGCATTCCCACAGTAGAAACAGAGCCCCTGTTCGACCCTCTCTCTCCGACGCTCCTCCACCGGTTTGAGGCGATCCACTTGCATGGGTTCCGGTAGCGGGAGCGTGGAGGCTGGAGTTGAGCGGACTCGAGGTGGACTCCGAGCGGCTGGAGGAGCGTGAAGAGGTCTCCTGTCCCTAGCGAGCTCTCGGGAACGTTCTTGAAAGCGGAGGTCGATGCGGGTGGCCAAAGAGATTAAATCCTCCAAGGAGGTGGGGGTATCCCGACCCGCCAGCTCGTCCTTGATCCGCCGTGAAAGACCCCGCCAAAAGGCTCCCACCAAGGCCTCATTGTTCCAACCCAACTCTGAGGACAGGGTGCGAAACTGAATGGCGTACTGACCTACTGAGAGCGTGCCCTGATGAAGATTGAACAGTGCCTCGGTAGCGGAGGCAAGGCGACCGGGTTCATCAAACACCTTACGAAAGGTGTCAAGAAAAAAGGAGAGTTGAGTGACCACGGGATCGTCTCTTTCCCAGAGGGGGTTAATCCACGCTAGAGCCTCTCCTTCTAAGTGGGACACGATGAAGGCCACCTTGGCACGGTCAGTGGGGTACTGTTGTGGCAGCAACTCAAAATGTAGCTGGCATTGATTTAAAAACCCTCTACACGTCTTGGGGTCGCCACTATATCGCGGGGGTTTAGCCAGTCGGGGGGAGGGGAGCGGAACCGCAGGCTGTCCCGGGGCTGCGGCCGCGGTCTGGAGGGCCAGCAAGCGGTTGTCCACCGAGGCCATGTAGTTCAGGATATGAGCCTGAGTGTCGCGCTGCTGGGCAAGCTCCTGCTGGAGGCCGGCGATCTGGGTGGTACTCCCCGGATCCGAGGCCTGTAGTGACGAGAGACGAGACTCCATGGACTTGAGGAACGACATGATCCTCGCTTGATTTTCCCGCAGGAACAGAAGTTCCTTTTGGGTCGGGGTAGAAGTACCAGCGGGGTCCATGGCCTGATCGTTCTGTGATGATTCCCAAGGGTGAACCCACTGGACCTCGGCAAGCGAACCTCCCCTGGGCGAGCGGACCAGGTGGACCACCCCCTATACAGGGAGCGTTTGGGACAGGCCCAGGGGAAACTACTCACCACGGCAGCTGGTACCCAAGGACGGAGGAGCACAATAGGAGATGCAGCGGGCAGGCAGAAGAAGGAGCTGGACCGGAACCGGCAGGACTGGAAGCCAGGAACGGAGGCTGAAGGATACAGGCAGGCAAGGCTGGAACGGCAAGACATGGGTCAGACGCAGGCACAGGCTGAACACGGACACGGGATGGCGGGCGCAGGGAAGAACACAAAGACCAGGTTACACAGGGTGCACGAGGAAAGGGTAAGAGCAGCAGGAAAAGGCAGGCAGGCTGGGGCCAGAGTCACAGTGAGAGACAAGTGACGATCAGGCGGTGAGCTGGAGGAAAAGGCTGCCTCTTATAGAGACAGGAGTTCTGGGTCAGGTCAGCAGGGTCAGGAAGGTGGGGAGAAGGCCTGGCTTGGCCTGTACTGGGACCTGGAGCGCAAGGCGCGCATGCGCCCCGGGCAGAATGCCGGGACAGAGCGCAGGGCAGAGGACGGGAGTGCAGGCGAGCGCGCGCCCGCCACGGGAGCACGCCGGAGGCGGCGGCGGGCGCACCCAGCGCGGGGAGAGGCCGCAGCAGGAGCCGAGGACGAGGCGGGGGCGGCGGCGAGCGTGGAGCCGGCGGTAAGCGTGACAATAACCCCATATTCCTCCCATCTTCCTCCAGGGAAACTCAAAATAAGTCGTCTTCTCCGGCAGAGGATGAACCTATGCAGATTGATGCAGTTCGGAGGAGTACCATCAACACACGCAAGGAACATCATTTTCGAGAAAATGTATGCTTCTATTGCAGAAAATCGGGTCACTACATTTCGGTCTGTCCCAGAAAAAATCGCAAGTCCCCAGCTGCGGTAATTGAATGTGACTTTTCTGATATATCTTCTGTTGGTTCTCAGTTAAATACTTGTAGAAGGGTGATGGCAGACAAAACCCCAGACTTCCCTGACTCGAGTTCAGAAGCATCGTCATCTGTGGGTGAGGAGGTTCTCTCAATAAGTACCGCTATGACGGTCTCAGGCGAAGCTGGAAAGGATACACTTTGTACTATTCCCATTGAAATCTGGGTGCCATCCCGTTGGATTACTAGTATAGCCATGATTGATTCTGGGGCTAGCGGCAATTGCATGGACATTGCATTTGTTAAAAACACGGTATACACTCGCAGAAGAAACGTTCACCAGTGTTAATGAAGACTATAGATGGGTCCCCGTTGGTATCCGGGCCAGTAGATTCTCAAACTACCCCTCTGAAGATTCGTATGGGAGCAGGTCATTCTGAAAAACTGTCGTTCTTGCTAATTTCCTCCCCTAAAATTCCTATAATTCTAGGGTTACCATGGTTACAGCGGCAGAACCCCACTATCGATTGGAGGATGAAAGAATTGCAGTTTCCAAGTAAACAGACATCATCCGGAGAATTAACTTCAATCAGACCAGGCTCTCGCAATGAGAAGACCAACGCTCTGTCCAAAATTCATTCGCATGACGTGACCTCGGCTTCGCCTCCAAGGGCCCTAATGTCAGACTGAAACCCCGTAAGTGTGCTGCACAATCAAGACCTATTAAAAGATATTAAAGAGGCCTACGCCACAGATTCACTTCTGATTCAACCATCTACTCAGGTAAATTTAACCTTAAAAAACGGCCTTTGGTTTCAGAGACAACGTCTCTATGTCCCGGAAACAATAAAATTAAGGGTATTGAAACTAATGCATAACTCTAACATCGCCAGTCATAGAGGAATTCAGAAAACTCAAGAATTTGTGTCTCGCTTCTTTTGGTGGCCGACTTTCTGGAAAGACGTTCGACTGTATGCGTCATCATGTGAGGTATGTGCCAGATCAAAAGTTCCTCGCTCCTCACCTACTGGACTATTGCAATCTCTTCCTCGACTTCCGATAAACATGTCTGTGCCTGCGGTAGCCGACCGCACTTCATCTCTTCAGGAGAATCTGGAAGTTCCGAAGCAGACACTGGCAGCAGACAGATTCCGTAAACCAGTACCCACATACAAGGTAGGAGACATAGTTTGGCTTTCAACGAAGAACTTGAAACTCAAGGTTCCAACATTAGAACTGGGGCAGAAATATGTTGGTCCGTACAAGATCAGCAGCATAGTGATTTCTGTAGTCTGTCAACCCAAGTTGCCTAGCTCTTTAAACATACATCCTGTTTTTCACGTCTCTCTGCTTAAACCGGTAGTGTCAAATACTTCCTCCGGGCGCACCTCTGCCCCTCCTGGTCCAATTCTCTTTGACTGGCAGGAGGAATTCATCGTGGAGAAGATCATTGATTCTCGGATCCGTTGGGGATGACTCCAATATCTGGTAAAATGGCAAGGATACTCGTCTGAAGAGAATTCCTGGGAACCTCTGGAGAATATTCACGCTCCTCGCCTGATCAGACAGTTCCACAGCAGATAGACCAATAAACCAGATGTAAGATCATCCAGAGGACATCTTTAAAGAGGAGAGTAATGTAAGGACTGGGATTGTATATCTGTTTTGTCTGCTCTTGCCCTTACTTCTGATGGATTCTGTCCTTAACCAAGATGGAGTTGCTGGCTTCACGGGGCGATCTTGTTTCCTGTCTGAGACTCCTTGTTTCCTGTTTGCTGTATACATAAAGGAACTCTGCACTCTGTCTTAATTTCTGACCCATGTCATCGGGCTCCATAGAATTCTAGTATAAACTTATAACAGCTTCAGGAAGACATCCAGGCCTCTCTTGAACCACTCGACTGAGTTCGCCATCACCTCCTCCTCAGGCAAGGAATTCCAGATTTTCACTGCTCTAACAGTAAAGAATCCTCTTTTATGTTGGTGGAAAAACCTTCTCTCCTCCAGATGCAGAGAATGCCCCCTTTGAGACCGTCACCTTCCTTGGTATAAACAGATCCTCGGAGAGACATTTGTATTGTCCCCTTTTATACTTATACAGGATTATTAGAACGCCCCTTAGTTATCTTTTTCTAGACTAAATAATCCTAATTTTGCTAATCTCTCTGGGTATTGTAGTTCCCCCATCCCCTTTATTAATTTTGTTGACCTCCTTTGTTCTCACTCTAGTTCCATTATATCCTTCCTGAGCATGCCCAAAACTATACACAGTACTCCATGTGTGGTCTAACCAGGGATTTGTACAGAGGCAGTATAATGCTTTCATCATGTGTATCAAGACCTCTTTTAATGCAACCCATGATTCTGTTTGCCTTGGCAGCTGCTGCCTGGCACTTGCTACTCCAGGTAAGTTTATCATTAACTAGTATCTCCAAGTTTTTCTCCATGTCAGATTTACCCAGTGGTTTCCCGTTCAGTGTGTAATGGTGATATTGATTCCTTCTTCCCATATGTATAACCTTACATTTATCAATGTTAAACCGCATCTGCCACCTTTCGGCCCAAGTTTCCAACTTATCCAAATCCATCTGTAGCAGAATACTATCTTCTTTTGTATTGACTGCTTTACATAGTTTTGTATCATTGTCATGGAGTGGCCTAGCCAGTCTCTAGACCTTAATCCCATAGAAAACTTATGGAGGGAGTTGAAGATCCAAGTTGCCAAGCGACAGCCTCAAAATCTTAATGATTTAGAGATGATCTGCAAATAGGAGTGGACCAAAATTCATCCCAACATGTGCACAAACCTCATCATCAACTACGAAAAACATCTGACTACTGTTCTTGCCAACAAGGGTTTTGCCACCAAGTATTAAGTCTTGTTTGCCAGAGGGATCAAATACTTATTTCTCACTGCAGACAGTAATGCATTTTTTAAGCACTAATCAGCATGCGCATGACTGTGCATATTTGACAGATTTTTGCTGCTTCCAAAAATGCAACATGTTGCGTTCGCCGGGCCCCGCCACGGAACGAAAAGAGACGCATGCATACGCAAACTTAGGCAAACTGATGCAAATGCATGCCCCTGCATACACCATGTTAAATATAGGTACTTATTCGGATCTATGAGGATGAAACGCTGCGCACACAGATGCAAATGTGAAACCAGCCTTAGTCTGGCAAAAGTGCTTGATGCAAGAATATCGCATGAAAATAAATTGGGATGTAAGTATTTTGCCTTTGTGTTATTTCTGTGGGGAAGCATTGGCTGTCATTGTAACAATAATGTGGGCTCTGGATGTCTTTGCTGTGGGAGGAGCGGTTTCTCTGGATGTGGCTTGCGACACTCTTTCAATGCTGAATGTGACTCTCAAGGCAGGAAATGTTGAGAAACACTGTTTTAAGGTATAAAACTGGTGACAGGCTCCCTTTAAATGCCAGAAGGAAACTATGTTGCAATACTGGATAAGATGACACATTTATTTTTTAGGCAAAAAAAGTCTACATCTTTTAATCTTTAACATTTTAAACATTACAAAAAGGAAAATGGGTTGATGCAAAAGTTTGGCACCCTGCATCATAAGTACCTAGTAGCACTGTCTTTTGTAAGTATCACAACTTCCTTAATGCTTTTTGTAGACAGACAAGAGTCTTTCAATTTTTGTTTGAGGGATTTTCATCCATTTTTCCTTGGAAAACTCATCCAGATCTGTGAGATTCCTGGGTTATCTTGCATGCACTGCTATTTTGAGGTCTACCTAGAGATTTTCAATGACGCTCAGATCAGAGGACTATGAGGGCCACTGTAAAACCTTCAGCTTGTGTCTTTTGAGGTAGTCTATTGTGAATTTTGATGTGTGTTTAGTATCACTATTCATTTCTAGAAGCCATCTTTATTCAATTATAGCTTTTTTACGAATAGAGCTATGTTTGCATAAAAAATTTGTCAAAATTTCATTGAATCCATTCTTACCTTGACCCGTGAAATGTTCCCAGTGCCATTGGCTGCAACACAATCCCAAAACATGATTGATCCACCCACATGCTTAATGGCTGGTGAGATGATTTTTTTCTGAAATTCTTTGCCCTTTCTTCTCTATACATATCTTAGATCATTGTGACCAAAGAGTTCTGTTTTAACTTCATCGGTCCACATGATGTATTTCCAAAATGCATCATGCCTGTTTAGGTGTTCTTTTGCATATTTCTGATGCTGAATTTTATGATGAGGATGCAGGAGAGGGTTTGATGACTCTCCCATGAAGGCCATATTTGTACAGTTGTCTCTGAACAGTCCAACAATGTAACACAGCTCCAGAGTCTTCTAAATCTTTTTGAAGAAAGACAAACGGAGGTATCACTTATGCGCTGCTAAGATGTGAAACATTTATTAGAACAGGTTAAAAGTCAACGCGTTTCGAGGTCACGCAGGACCTCTTCATCAGGACATGGTTTGATGGAAGCAGAGCTGATATGGCATGGAAAAAGCATGGGGATGACCCCTGGAAGCATCTCTGAATCCCAGGTAGCTGCTGTGAGCAATGTTGCTAGAGTATTACGCCACTTTTGCGGACTGACAATACAACAAACAAAAATGAAGATAAGATGTATTTTCCTGGAAAGAATGGTAAGAGCAGGCAGCCACCAGTAGTTTTAGAGGGCCAGCAGGCGTCTTGAGGACAAATTAGACCAAGATAGAGCTTTTTGCTGAAGCACATCAATCTACTGTTTACTGTAAATGGAATGAGGCCTACAAATAAAAGAACACCATAGTTACAGTCAAATAAGGTGGAGATTTAAATATATTTTGGGGTTGTTTTGCTACCTCTGGCACTGGGTTCGGTGACTGTGTGCTAGGCACCATGAAATGTGAAAATTCACAAAGGACTATGGGTCACAATGTAGTGCCCAGTGTCAGAAAGCTGGGTTTGCATCTTAGTTCATAGGTCTTCCAACAGGAAAATGACTCTAAACATATTTCAAAAAGCACCCAGAAATAGATGTAAACAAATCACTGGAGAATTCAGATGGGGTATTTCCAGCTCCAGTAGCTTAAAGTCTCACATAACTACCTCTTACATGCAGATGCTAAAGAGAAACTGCAAACGAACACATGAAATCTGTTAATTTTGCATGTTTTTATAAATCTCTGAGTACAGATAACCGTAAAAAAAGCATGAATCTGTCAATCAGTGCATGGAATAAAGCAGTCAAGCTATGGACTGTAGAATACATGTATGCGACCAGAATTAACACTAATTTCCTGAAGAGGGCACCTAGCATCTATCCCTACAGTAAACTCATCTAAAAGCAGTATTGAAAGGAAAGAGAATAGATGTTACCTTGATTTTTTTTTAATGTTTCAGCAGCAAGTATTAGAATTTAAAAGGCAATATTCCCTGACTAAATGCCTGTAATACAGTATCCCTACTGCAACAGCTCACTCTTCAAGATTTGCAGATAAAAGCAGTATTATTAGAGAACAGAATCTATTTGAATTAGCCCTGATGGGAAATACAGTATTTTGGTGTGTTTCGCATCTACTCAGCCTGATATGGAGGAGACCAGCATCTTCTGTACTTTCTGTAGAAAGTCTCCCGTCTCAAATGTGAAACCGTGTATGCAGTGTGAGAACTCCCTATGTGATGACCACCTGACAGCTCACAACAAGGAACTGAATCATATCCTAATAGAATCCCCTGGCTCTTTGGGTTTCCAAAAATGTTCCCTAAACTACAAGGTGGAGCCTCAGAAAAATATTTTTTTACCATTACTAAAAAGTGGGTCTCCTACACTGGTAAAGCATATGCACTAAGTGCAAGGGATGACAAAAATTAGAAGGAAACACTCCAATACCCCTTTGAAGAGATATAGTGGCAGGCCTCAGAAAACATTTTTTCCCCACTATTAAGGTGTGAGTAACCTAGACTGGTAATGCCCATGCACTAGATGCCTGGGCTGTAAAACAACCCTGGGGGTTGTATATATATTTCAAAGAATGTTCGAGGTAGGCCTCTAAAATTGTTAATGCGGGCATCATAAACACCTTTAAAAATTGTATAGCAAGGGTAGCATAATCACCCTGTTAATATGGTGGTGGAAGAGGAAGATGCCAAAAAGATGAAATCCTGAAGTGTATACCCTTGTTTAGGTGGGAAGGAGTGCATGGGAATAAACACGAAAAAATAAAAGACTGAATTTCAGTTTATGTTCTGCTGTTGTGAACCAGTGGTGTTTAAAAATGTGTGCCAATCCAGCCCTTGTTTATTTTGATAAGTCTGTCAGCATTTTCAGAACAGACAATATGAAGGTGGTGTGGCTACGGCCGTCTGTCCTCCTCCACCACCTCCTCTTCATTATAACCCAATCCGTGATGAGAAGATGAGATGAGGCTGGGCTGTGTATCATCACCCAGTATAGGTTCTTGTTCCATCTCAACTTGCTCTGCCTGAATATCCTCCTCTTTAATTGTGAGCAGCGAGCATTTCAGTAGACAGAGAAGAGGGATGGTGATACTGATTATGGTGTCATCACCGCTCACCATCTTGGTTGAGTCCTAAAAGTTTTGGAGAACTGCACAGATGTCCATGGACTGTCTTTAAAAAAGCGCCAGACTCAGGAACACTTAAACTTTGGCCTGGCAACTACACCCGTGTTTGTGCTCTGGGGAACACTTGCTTGCCTTGTGTCTCTGGCCTTCCCACTGCCTCTTCCTGACTGTTGTGGTGCTGAGGAATCATCCCCCTGTGCGCTGCTGTCCTCGCTTTGCATGATTGGTTCAGTGACTTCATCGTCCTCCACCTCATCTTCCACTTCCACACCTTGGTCCTTCTTCTGACTTGCTGATTTAACAACATCACTTGTTGGCAATTGTGTCTCATCATCATCCACCTCTTGCAGCAGTAATTGCATTTTCCCACAAACATCTCCTTGTGAGCATAGCTGCTCAAATATTTGGGCTACATGTGATCTCCTCATGTCCCACTTGAAACGGGCAGGCCGAGAGACTAGAGTCTATAAATAGAAATGTGAACAGGTCTTGGGAGTGTCTAAGTGTGCAATTACTTGTCTCCAAGAACTCAGCGTGGTGGGAGGAAGGAGTATCATAGTGAGGACTACATGGTCCAGAATCACAGCTACTGAGACTGGACCATGTGGAAGACAGCGTGGTCCTGGCAAAGTGATTGGAAGTATTATCTGCTATCCATTCAACAACCTCTTCACACTGGTCTGGCTTCAAGAGTGGTGTTCCACTCCCCCTACAAAGTGGGACACTAAGCTAGATTGACATGATGTATGTGTTTGTTGTGCTCCTCCAGCAGACACAAATTTACTTTGCCCATGTCCTCGGCCTCTTCTCTCACCATCAGCATCATGTCCACTCTCTCGTTCTTACTCCTTGCCTTGCTAATTTTAAATTCCATATCATATATCACAACTTAAAAAACTTTGCAGGATTAGTATGACAGAAAAATTTGCACACCTCATTATTTAGTGAAGTGCTCACGCTATAAAGCACTGCTATTTTTATCCAACTAACTCTGGATTTTTTGTTTTGATGCACAATATTTCACTGCTGAAAAACGTTGCAGTATTACTATCATGGGAAAATTTGCCCACCTCAGATGGATTTGTTAAAGTGCAGTATCAATATAGCGATGCTATTTCTAATCATCCAAATCTAGCTATCTTATTTTGATGCACAACTGGCACAGTAAAAATGGGGTATAATATTTGTCTGAAAAAAATTGTCAAGAGTACTTGCACAGGAAAATTTGCCCACTTCACATGGACTTGTTACTGTGCTGGAGCAATATGCGGATGCTATTTCTAAAAAAACAACTCTGGATTTTTTATTTTGATGCAGGACTGGCACAGAAAAAGTGGCATATAATATTTGTCTGATGAAAAATCTTGTCAGGAATACTAGCAGAGGAAAATTTGCCCACCTCATATGGACTTGTTACACTACAGTATCAATATAGCAATGCTATTGAGATACAACCAAGTCTGGCTGTATGCTTTTGATGCACAACTGGTACACTATATTTCACTGCTGAAAAAACTTAGCAGTAGTACTATAGCTGGAAAATTTGCACACCTCAGATGGACTGGTTACACTGCATGAGCAATATACCAATGCTATTGAGATCCAACCAAGTCTGGCTGTATGCTTTTGATGCACAGCTACCACAGTAATAATTGTGTGTAATATATCTATGCTCAGAAAAATTTGCAGGATAAAGAGCAAAATAATATTATTAGCTCTGAGAAATGTTTTTGGAATGAGTTGCAGAAGAAAGGAAGTGCAATTAACCCTATCCTGTCCTACACTATCCCTTCAGCACAATCTCTCCCTAAAGGTACTGTCACACTAAGCGATATCGCTAGCAATATCGCTATAACTTGTGACGTTATAGCGATATTGCTAGCGATATCGCTGTGTCTGATACTTACCTACGACCCGCTCCCTCGCTGGTTATCGCTGATCGCACGAGAATGTCCAGGACTGTTTCTCGTTGTCAGCTTCCTGCGGCGCTTCCTGTGGAGAGGCGAGCGACGAGCGTGGAGCTGGGCGGGAGGACGCAGCATCGCCTAGTGTGACATGTAAGTAGCGACCCCCGTCCCCAGCGATGTCGCTGGTGAGATCTGCCTGTGTGACAGCTCACTAGAGACCACTTAGCGATGTACCAGCGATCCTGACCGCGTCATATCACTGGTCGGGATCGCTGGTACATCGCTAAGTGTGACAGTACCTTAAGTGCTACTAACAGCAGCATTAATATTGATTAAAAATATCCTTAAAAAGGGCTATTGTTGTAGTTGAAAGAAATATAAATGTGGTTAAATTCCTGCCTACACAGCTACAATTATGTCCCTCTTTTAGCAGCACATCTCCCTGCTCTGCCTGTTTCCGAGTTACAGTGTGCTGAACATTATGTCACGGGTCTTACATAGACCCAATGACGCTATGTGGCCAGCCAATCACAGTAAGCAAGAAGGCTATGGCATTACAGTGATTGACAGGCAATCCCCACATGTTTTTTGACTGCATCAAACATGCAGGGCAGGGACTCAAGCTTCTGCTTAAGCATTAAAAAAATACTAATGCTCGCTGAGTAAAGAGCACCACGAGTACACTGATGCTCGAGCTTGTAACGGGTAGTGACGAGCATGCTCGCTCATAACTAGTCTCAACTGGAAAAAAAATCTAGATGGCTACAATTCTTTATTAATGGCATCGCAACCTTGCAAAATTAGAATGTGAGGCACAAGATAGGACATTTTCTAACAAATAAGTTTTTAAAAAACATTGAATTAGTAGCATATTTTTTCTAACCCTCTGAGGTTCATAGGCACTTCAATAAAACAATTTGCCAATGATGTGAAGAAAGGAAGCATGGATGTTTACATAGACAAACCAGGGCAAAATATGTCAGCATTCATTTAGTATTCCAAGACTTCAGTTACAAACATATGTAAAATATGGCACTTTTAAAATGTCATTCTCCATTACATCATTATTTAGTGGCAGATAGAATGTATTTGTAAGCCATTGGGAAAGAGACAAATGTTTCAAAATCTGTTTTATGTAGAATCTAGTGTTTTCCCATACAAAAACTAACTTACAATAAAAATGATAATTGACTTTCAGCTACTATTGTAGCAAACAAAAGAACAACCTTTGAGTATAACCCAATGGGGCATCAAATATTGTGCTAGCTGTCCAATGAACACAATAAAGAAATTAATTCATATATCTCTCACAACACAGCTAACCCTATTGAATTAACAGAAATGCAAATATATTCAAATACAAATATTACTTTCAAAAGATTGTCATGGCTACATAATCTGTGAGAAATGGAAGTGCTTAGCTAGAGTTATCCTTAAAATAGCACATGTTTGAACTTCTTTAATTAACTTGTAGTAAATAAACATTTATTAAAACTAAAGTATAAATAAACTTGCATATTATACATGTAAATTTTATATGTCCCTTTGATCTATTACTTTTCTAACCTTTCAATTTCCAATAGCAAGAAGTCATTGGCTTTACTTTTGGAAAAATGTTGTCCATATCTGATATTCCCATGCACAGCATATTTGCTGTTTCCTGTATGTAATCATTTTCACATATCTTAAAGCGGTTATTTTAGCAACCAGCAATTCCATTTTGCAAGTCCCATTCATATGATAGGGACTGTCATAGAAATGTCAGCAACCTTTCTGTAACTTGTGAATATACTGTAATTATATTATAAGGAAAAAGGTATGAAGCTAGAGATGAGCTGATCTGATGAAAATCAAATTTTCCAAATCTTTTGGCTTTTACCAAGAAATTATATTCGAAGCAAACTTATTTTCGGTGGTATTGAATTTCCTTTACTTATGCTCTTGGTTCTGAATTGAACCTAGAGCAAAGTAAACATAAGGTGTAAAAAAAAAAACAAATATCCACTTCAATACTGACCTCTCTGACCAACCACCCTGCTTGATGTGCCCACCTAAGCCCTTGGAACTTCTTCTTCCCTCCACCATGCAAACATTTTCATGTCGAGCCATGACTTCCAACCACAAACAGGCAAACTTTCCTTCTCAAGGGCATCATTAGATAGTGGCACCCAACGAGAAATCATGAAGTCAAGAGCTTAAGTTGTGTGTGTGCTGGGACATTTTGGGCCTAGTTGTGGTCAGAAGACTCAGTCTAGAGTGCAAGTTGTATGAACATGGCACTTGCTATGATATCAAGACAATATAAATTGAGGGGGCACCACAGAAAAAGCCTATATTAGCAATAATCCCAACACAACCAGAAAAAAGGTATAGGCCATAATGAGGGAATCACCACAAGACATGGAAATCACATATACATTTTATTAGACACACAAGAACACAAAAAAAACATTAAAAACATTAAAATGGTCACACCTGTGACATGCATAGATAATACAAAGGCTCATGATAAGGCCATTACCCACGAGACCCAAATGTGTGTAATCTTTTTAATGCCCATATAAACAGCATACCTTCAAAGGGGAAAAGATTCCTGATCCACTGCCTGTGAAAAAATTGGTTTGAACAATGACAACATGTATGTCCCTAATCAATAAAGAGTGCCATATGTAAATTGTATGACTCAAGATAGCTTGCAGGGAATATAGACACCCACCACATTTGGGTCTTGTGGGTAATGGCCTTATCATGAGCCTTTGTATTATCTATGCATGTCAATGGTGTGACAATTTTATTGTTTTTATTGTTTTTTTTCCATGTGATTTCCATGTCTTGTAGTGATCCCCTCATTATGGCCTATACCTTTTTTCCGGTTGTGCTGGGATACTTGCTATGATATCATAACATTGCAATCTTATGATGCAAATGTGCAGAGTTGTTCTGTGCCTAGTCGTAGCTGGAATTCACAGCCTAATGCAAAAAGACCTAGCATTTCAGCAAATGGTAAAAATAGGTGTAATAGACTGTCTGAGGGAGATCGAGCCATAGAAGCGGCAGGAGTGGTGAAGTGAGTAATTTTTTTTGCGTACTCTCTATCATTTAGCAAAATGGTGGTCAGCTGATAGACATTTTGCTGAATTCATATAAAGTGGAAATTCTGGTAGAATTCACTTCCAGCTGAATGAATTCACC
This sequence comes from Dendrobates tinctorius, assembly GCF_039654945.1. Classification (NCBI taxonomy): domain Eukaryota; kingdom Metazoa; phylum Chordata; class Amphibia; order Anura; family Dendrobatidae; genus Dendrobates; species Dendrobates tinctorius. Next base: position 25,812,432 of record NW_027361770.1, on the reverse strand, counting down.
CCTTTCTATTATAGAATCTTCCAATCCATATTGCAAACTAATTTTAAATATATTTGTGACCAGAGAAGATTAAAATCTTTCGATTTAATCCAGATTCTGAATCACTGTCCTGTTTTTACTCAATTGTCAGAGTTACAACAAAGCTAAAGCCCCCGTTACACACTGCGATATCGCTAGCAATATCGCTGTAAAGTCACCGATTTTGTGACGTAGCAGCGATATTGCTAGCGATATCGCTACATGTGATACTTACCTCCGACCGGCTCCCCCGCTGGTTATCGCTGGTTGTGCGAGAAGGTCCTGGACCATTCCTCGTCGTCCACTTCCTGCTGGGCTTCCTGTGGCACCGACGAGCGACGCGTGGACGCGGGCGGGAGGACGTCAGGATCGCCGCGTCTGACAGGTAAGTAGCGACCCCCGACCCCAGCGATGTCACTGGTGAGATCTGCCTGTGTGGCAGCTCACTAGCGACCACTTAGCGATGCACCAGTGATCCATATCGTTGTCGGGATCGCTGGTGCATCGCTAAGTGTAACAGTACCCTAACAGTATGAAGAACTTATCTGGCAGACTTTTAAACATCTAGGTGTAAAGAAAAAATGATTGCAATCACTAAGAGACAAATGAAATCTTAGTAAACGTTTGCTCATACTGGCGAGTAGCCAGCGTATAACTCGGACAAGTAATATTTCATCAGATAGCACTCGCTTAAAAGTTAGAATATGGAGCAGTCGACATGAGAAAAAAAATCACTGAATGGTGCAATTGCCAGTGTTTAATGAATGGTGCACACCTATGCTAGTCTATGGGTGCGTGTAAAACATTGGACTGCACCCAGATTTCATCCGAGTGCAGTCCGATATACATCAACTCACAGAATGGAAAGGATGGAAAAATTACATTCTCCATCTTCTCCGCACCTGTAATATGATTCTCGCATGCGCGAGAATCAGATCACAGTAAAATGACACTCGGTAAGGACACTCGGCAATACAGTTTGAGCCAAGGGTCACTTGCACATAGCATCTGATTCTCTCACATGAGAGAATTTTTGGATGCTGTACGCTAGTGTGAGTGAACCCTAATAGTGATATATAAAAGGTGAAAAATAACGTTTCCGCTAATTAAAGTCTACAAGATCGATTCATCGACGCTTTTATGTCAGAAAAATGGCATAAAAGCTTTGATTAGTGGATTCAATTTTTGCGCAATGGAGAGTTGAGCAATCATTTGTTGAGTTTTGCCGTTTTCAGCCAAGTTTAAATCAGCTCTGCCAAAATGGGCAGAGTTGTGGAGAAGTCGATGTATGGCTACACCCATCCGTCAGGTTTATTAACTGTGCTTATGTCAGAAAATATTTTCCAGTCCCGAATTCATTAGGTGGCATGCATCTCTTCATGAATTTGGTGTATTCTACTCCAGCAACACAAAAACACTCATAATCTTCAATGTTAACTGGTGTGACTTGATGTATCTTAAGCCCCCATTACACATAGCGATATCGCTAGCAATATCGCTATGTCACCGATTTTGTGACGTAGCAGCGATATTGCTAGCGATATCGCGATGTCTGATACTTACCTCCGACCGGCTCCCCCGCTGCTCATCGCCGGTCGCGCGAGAAGGTCCTGGAACATTTCCGACGAGCGGCGCGTGAAGGCGGGCGGGAGGACATCAGGATCGCTGCGTCTGACAGGTAAGTAGCGACCCCCGACCCCTGCTATGTCACTGGTGAGATCTGCCTGTGTGGCAGCTCACTAGCGACCACTTAGCGATGCACCAGCGATCCATATCGTTGTCGGGATCGCTGGTGCATCGCTTAGTGTAACGGTACCCTTATACTGAGAATTCCTCATTTCCATCACTTCCTATCATTACAGTGCCAAGAAAGGAGGATAGCTGCAACTGCATTGTGGGAGCCATTGTGGGAGCAGCATTTGTTACATACTACATTCTGGATCTACTACATGTGTGAGGTGATATGGAGATTGATGGTAAACCTTGTGACAGGGTCACTGGCATTGTATGTGAGGGGAGATATGTGTCACGAAGATTGCTCTCTCTGTGATCTAAAAACTCATAAGTTTCTCTCTAGCATCCTATGTGCTGAAGGGGTTAACCAGCCATGATAAGGGACTTAGTTTTTTGGTTAGTAGGTAAGAGATAGGCATGACACCTACTCACCATATTTCCACTTCAAGGGAATGGTTTGGGAGGTAAATGTTCAGCCACTTTCTTTTCTATGTGTTGTATGTTTGAAGAGGAAGACATTTGCTCCAGGTTGAGCTGAAGACTTGTGGTGTCCTCTGCGTGCAAGTCCCGCCAACACAAGGACTTTGCTATACTTTATCTTTTGTTTTGCCATTTTGCCAGAAAGGCCATGCTTATTTTGTTAAACCCTGCCATGGTTTATGCTGAGCTATAATAAAGCAGGTGACTTACACAAGAGGCATTCATGTGTCTACCTTTGCAAGCAGCCGAATGAGTCAACAACTCACAATCTTAATACCTTGATCTCACTATAGGAGTCCCGCAGGGTTCAGTCTTTGCCCATAATCTCTTCTTTCTCTACTCGGCCGCAAATGGACAGACCATCAGCAAATTTGGCAATCAGTACTGTCTTTATGCTGATGACATACAACACACACATCATCTCCTGACCTTACCCCGCTGCATTACAGAACACCACTGACTGTCTGTCTGCAGTTTCCAACATCATGTCTGCTCTCTATCTGAAATTCAACCTTTTCAAAACTGAACTTTTTCTGCTCCCGCCGCTTTCCTACCTCCCTAATTCTGACATCTCCCTCTCTGTGTGTGGCACTACAATAATGCAGGCTCGCTGACTGGGTGATATGTTTGACATCAATCGTTCCTTCACCTCCTATCCTCTCAGCTACAATCTTTTGCACACTCCTGTTGCTTGCAACTGAAAAACATCTCTAGAATCCACTCCTTTCTCACCATGGAAAGAACAAAAACCCTCACGGTTGCCTCATTCACTCCCGCCTTGACTACTATAATTCTCTATTAATTGACTTTCTCCATGGTTGACTTTCCCCTCTCCAGTACATGCTTAATGCAGCAGCCAGGGTCATCTATCTGGCTAATCACTACTGGAACTTTTCTGCTCTGTGCCAGTCATTGCACTGGCTGCCCATACATTATAGGATCCAATTTAAATTGCTTAATTTCACCCACAAAGCTCTCCACAGTGCGGCAGCCCCTACATTTCCTCCCTTATTTTTGTTAATTGGCCTAGCCACACTCTACGCTCCACAAGCGACTTTCTACTAACAGCTGCACTAATCCATAGCTCCCAGTCCCGGGTCCAAGACTTTTCCTGAGTTATACCAATTTTTTTTTAATTTTCTACCTCAAGGAATTAGGACCAACTAAAATTTACACAGTATTAGGCGCTCTCTAAAAACACATCTGTATAAAGCAGCCTAACACGTTCCCTAATCAAAGTAATTTTTATATACAGTTGTGCTGAAAAGTTTAAATACCCAGCAGAATGTTTGCTTTCTTGACCTTTTATCAGAGAATAAGAATAACACCAAAACTTTTTCACCACTCATGGTTAGTGGTTGGGTGAAGCCATTTATTGTCAAACTAATGTGTTTTTTTTTTTTTTTAAATCATAATGACAACCCAAAACATCCAAATGACTCTGATCAAAAGTTCACATACACTGGTGATTTTGGCCTGATAACATGCACAGAGTTTGACACAAATGGGTTTGAATGGGTACTAAAGGTAATATCTTCACCTATGACCTGTTTGCTTGTAATCAGTGTGTGTGCATAAATGCTGAGTGAGTTTCTGGGATCTAGACAGACGCTTGCATCTATCATCCAGTCACTGATGTCTCTGGATTGTGAGTCATGGGGAAAGCAAAATAATTGTCAAAGGATCTACGGAAAAAGATAGTTGAACTGCACAAAACAGGAAAGGGATACAAAAACATATCCAAGGAATTGATAATGCCAGTCAGCAGAGTTCAAACTGTGATTAACAAATGGAAAATCATGGGCTCTGTAAAAACAAATCCACTGTCAGGTAGACCAACAAAAATTTCATCCACAACTGCCAGGAAAATTGTTTGGGATCTAAATAAAAACCCACAAATACCATCAGCTAAAATACTGGACAGTCTGATAACTAGCGATGCACAATAAGGAGGCACTTGAAGAAAAATGGGCTGCATGGCTGAGTCACCAAAAGAAAGCCATTACTGCGCAAATGTCACAAAGTATCTAGCCTACAACATGCAAAACAGCACAGAGATAAGCCTCAAAACTTCTGTAACAAGTTAATTTGGAGTGATGAGACCAAAATTAAACTTTTTGGCCACAACCATAAACATTATATTTGGAGAGCGGTCAACAAGGTCTATGATGAAAGGAACACCATTCCTATTGTAAAGTATGGAGGTGGATCGCTGAGGGATGTGTGAGCTACAAAGGCACAGGAAACTTGGTCAAAGTTGAAGGAAAGATGAAAGTAGCATGTTATCAGCATATACTGGAGGCAAATTAGAAATCATCAGCCTGGAAGCTGCACATGGGAGGAACTTGATCATTCCAACATGACAATGATCCAAATCATAAGGCCATGTCGACCTGTCATTGGCTACAGCAGAACAAAATTAAGGTTCTGGAGTGGTCATCTCAGTCTCCTGACCTCAATATCATTGAGCCACTCTGGGAAGATCTCAAGCAGGAAGTTCATGCTAGACAGCCCAGGAATTTACAGGAACTGGAGGCTTTTTGCCAAGAAGAGTTGGCAACTTTACCATCTGAGAAAATAAAGAACCTTATCCACAACTACCACAAAGGACTTCAATCTGCCTTTGATGTTAGAGGGGGCAATACATAGTATTAAGAAATGGGGTATGTGAACTTTTGATCAGGGTAATTTCGATGTGTTGGGTTGTCATTATGATTTAAAAAGAGAAAATACAGTAGTTTGACAATAAATGGCTTCACCCAACCACTAACCATGAGTGGAGAAAATGGTTTGGTGTTATCAGTAATATTCTCTTAAAAAAGGCCAAGAAAGCAAAAATTCTGCCGGAGTATGTAAACTTTTGAGCACAACTATATAGGCCATTCACTATTTATCTCAACATAATTCTCCATAAAAATATACCGCACACAAAAGCACTACAAATGTTGACAAGATCATGCAGCCTTTATGTATCCCCATTCCCTCAAGATGGCTGGACCATCATTGTAAATTAGCCCCTTTACTTTGTCACTCCCACCTCATTGTAGATTGCAGACTTTTACGAGCAGGATCGCTATTATCTTTGTTTTAATCTTTAACTATTGTTACTTATCACTGTTGTATATAAACCTCTGAATTGTAAAACACTGTGGAATATGTTGCCACTATATAAATAAAGATTATTATTATTATTAGCAAAAAATAGTAGAAAAAAAACGGCACTCACCGGGTAATGTAGTCAAGGCTTTATTATAAAAGCATATCAGCGGGAGAATGGGTGCAAAAACGAGATAGCAACGACGATCGTTTCGCGCTGCAAAGGCGCTTCCATAGGTTACATGGTGAGCTGCAGCCGGCCAAGGAGGAAATACCCACAACCAGAGGTCAGGAACCCTCCCACCGGTGCTGCTCACCTGCTGAGCAATCAACAAAACAACAAAAAAATATATACATAGTTCACATAAGTGAAAACAAAAATATATAATACATATAATAATACCATAAATACAAAAGGAAAAGGAGAAAAGAAACCACAAACCTAAAAAGGTGAAAAAATAATGATTTTTCACAAAAAAATTTTTACAAAAAAATTTTTTACAAAATTTTTTTTTTCATTTTACAAAAAAACAGACATATCAATCCTCTCATTTAGTCACGTACGCTCTAAAGCGCGGGTTTGTATAATCCACCTGACCTCTGGTTTCAATAAATTCCTATTCAGATCATCTCCCCGTGAGGGTAGAGTAACCCTTTCTATGCCAGCAAATGATAAGGCATCAGGATTGCCATCGTGTGCTTCTCTCATATGGGTAATAAGTCTAGGGACTCCTTTGCCTGTCAAAATAGAATTAAAGTGCTCCTTAAACCTAACATAAAGAGGACGTATAGTTTTCCCTATATAAAAAAAAACTTGCAAGGACAAAATAAAACATAAACAACATGAGTGGTTTTGCATGAAATAAAATCAGTGACATAGTGAGTTACCACACCTATACGTAAACAACGGTCAAGAATATGATGAGAACAACATCAGCAACAGACAGCGGGGGAGCCGGTCAGAGGTAAGTATCACATGTAGTGATATCGCTAGCAATATCACTGCTGTGTAACAAAATCAGTGATGCTTTAGTGATATTGCTAGCGATATCGCTTTGTGTAAAACCCCCTTTACCCTGAAAACCTGCTAAAAAAACACAGACCAGGTTTAATCAGAACTCAAGTGGTGAGGGGAATAAAAGGGTTGATTGCAAGAAGAATGAAAAGAGGTTTGTTTTTTCGTTTGATTTTGGTCCTATGGACGGGGCAGTCAGGTCTGAAATCCGTAAAAATTGGCACATTTTAAGTCACGATACTGATTTATCAGAAGTGGTAGAGAGAGGACCCCTTTTTGCTTGTAGGAAAAGTGTCAGCTTAAAAGATATTCTTGTACATAATCGCATGGAAGACCCACACAGTAATTGGCTCAATTTGATGCCCCCGAAAGGCAATTATTGATGTGGGTAGTGTCTGTTTTGTTCTCATCACATTCTTGACCGTTGTTTACGTATAGGTGCGGTAACTCACTATGTCACTGATTCTATTTCAAGCAAAACCACTCATGTTGTTTATGTTTTATTTTGTACTTGTAAGTTTTTTTTTATATAGGGAAAACTATACGTCCTCTTTATATTAGGTTTAGGCCTCTTTCACACATCCGTTTTGCGCCGTCAGGCGAGATCCGGCTTTTTTTTGTAAAACCGGATCTGGCGAAATGCAATGCCGGATCCGATTTTTCCCCATTGACTTGTATTAGCGCCGGATCGCGTTGGATGGCATTGCGGTTCGTTCGTTTTTTGCCAGATCCGGCTATTTTTATCATTACGGTGTCTGGAAAAAAATGGCTACTGTAACGTTTTTTGTCTCCGGCGAAAAAGCCGGAAGCGCCGGATCTGACGCTTCCGGCTTTTTGCCACAATGAAAGTCTATGGGCGCCGGAATGCGCTGGATCCAGAAAAAGACGGATCCAGCCACCAGATCCGTTTTTTTAAGTCTGCGCATGCTCAGATCCAATTGGCCAGCCCCCAGGAAACAGATAAAACCTGCTAGACGGATCCGGCAGAAAAAGGGATCCGTTTCTACAGTTCTCCAAAATTTATGCCGGATCCGTTTTTTCTAAAAATAGCCGGATCCTGCCTGACGGCAAAAAACTGATGTGTGAAAGTAGCCTTAGGGAGCACTTCAATTCTATTTTGACAGGCAAAGGGGTCCCGAGACTTATTAACTATACGAGAGAAGCACACGGTGGCAATCCCGATGCATTATCATTTGCTGGCATAGAAAGGGTTACTCTACCCTCACGGGGAGGTGATCTGAATAGGAATTTATTGAAACGAGAGGTCAGGTGGATTATGCAAACCCGTGCTTTAGAGCGTACATGACTCAATGAGAGAATTGATATGTCTGTTTTTTTGTGAAATGAAAAAAAAAATTTTGTAAAAACATTTTTTGTGAAAAATCATTATTTTTTCGCCCTTTTTTTGGTTTGTGGTTTCTTTTCTCCTTTTCCTTTTGTATTTATGGTACTATTATATGCATTATATATTTTTGTTTTCACTTATGTGAACTATGTATATTTTTTTTTGTTGTTTTGTTGATTGCTCATCAGGTGAGCAGCATCAGTGGGAGGGTTCCTGACCTCTGGTTGTGGGTATTTCCTCCTTGGCCGGCTGCAGCTCACCATGTAACCTGTGGAAGTGCCTTTGCAGCGCAAAACGACCGTCGTTGCTATCTCGTTTTTGCACCCGTTCTCCTGTTGATATGATTTTATAATAAAGCCTTGACTACATTACCCGGTGAGTGCCGTTCTTCTCTACTATTTTTTGCTTTGTCAATTAGCTTATTTTTCATGAATATGCACCTAAGGGCTAAACAGTTGTATTGCCGGCTGCGTCTCTTTTACACACGTATGATGGTTCGGATGTGTGGACTATTGTGATGGTGCTCGACTTCTATTTCTGGACTTTGCAATATTATTAGTATAAAATGTGTATAAAATTAATAAATGTATAAAAATTTGAAAAACTGCATATTTAAATCTGTATGTATAGCCATATCTGTCGAAACCTGCCCAATCCCTTAATGTACAGTTTTCTGCCTGCACTGTGCATAAGCAGAAAGCTGCAAATCAATGGTGGAGGTTATGGAGAGCAAACATTCATGTAATGCATAGGAGGAACTTTGCACTGAGATAAAACATTATTGTATTAAAGCAACAGAAAGAAACCAAGTGTAATATAACTGGAAGAAATGCTGTTAGGCTACTTTCACACATCAGGTTTTCGGCGTCAGGCGCGATCCGGCAAATGTTTTGTAAAACCTGATGTGCCGGATCCGGTTTTCTGCCGGATCCGTCTTGTTCTTGACAGACAAAACCGGATCCGTCTCATCCGTTTTTCTATCCGTTTTTCGACGGATTACGCCGGATCCGGTTTTTAAAATTGACCCTTGTGGCATTCCGAACGGGATTGGCTACTGGAAAACTATATATAGCGTGTTCCTACAGCCCTTCTTTGACAGGTTGTAGAGGAGAAAGTGCAGGTTGGAGAGAAGAGCAAGTTACTGGCGAAGATGGATGTTGTCATTGGAAATATTTTGAAGAATTTGGCGGATTTTATAGCGGAGGCGAATCGTTTGAGGGTGATTGTTCTGGAGAAGGAGAGAGCGAGACAGCAGCGCATCAGGCATCGTAGACGACGTTTGTGGATCCACCCCATCACAGCCAAGAGAATGACGCGTGGGGTCTATTCTACACTCTGCATGGACCTTCGACGAAACCCGGATAAATTTTTTGGATATGTTCGGATGAAAATGGAGAATTTTGATTACTTGGTGGAGCGCATTGCACACCTCATAAGAAAAGCGGACACCTATTGCAGCTTCTCTGTTTCACCCGTAGAGCGTCTGATGGTGACTTTAAGGTAAGCCACATTTATTGGATGTGATCGCATCAGAGCACACTTTCACTGCAATCTTGTTGGTGGTAGTTTGTATCTCCAAGTGTTATAGCTGAGTTTTGGTATGTAATGCTGTGATTTAAAACTAATTGATTGTTTTTTAATTCCCCACAGATTTCTTGCAACTGGAGAATCCCTTTCGTCACTGCATTTCCAGTACAGACTCGGGATTTCCACCATATCTGGGATTGTGAAGTACACATGCCGTGCACTGTGGGACTCCTTAGCTGAAGAGTTTTTACCAGAGCCCACAACAGAGAGGTGGATTGAAATTGCTGACAAGTTTCAACAGATATGTCAGTTTCCCAACTGCTTGGGCGCTGTGGACGGGAAACATATCCGCATTGTAAAGCCAGCCGGATCGGAATATTTCAATTACAAGAAATATTTTTCAATTGTCCTCATGGCCATCGCTGACGCGGAATACAAATTTATTGCTGTTGATATTGGGGCCTATGGCCGCTCCAATGACTCTCAAGTTTTCAAACTGTCTGCCATGGGGCGTAAACTGTATGGAAACACCTTCCAGTTCCCACCCCCTAGACCGCTGCCGCAAACATCTGGTCCACCTATGCCATTTGTCTGTGTAGGGGATGAAGCCTTCCAGCTGTCAGAACACCTTTTGAAACCATACTCTAGCAGAGGATTGACAAGACCAAAACGCATTTTTAATTACCGCCTCACAAGAGCAAGAAGAATGGTTGAATGTACCTTTGGTATTCTGACAGCCAAATGGCGGGTCCTATTGACTGCGATCAACCTCAAGACAGAAACTGTTGACGAGGTGATCAAAGCTTGCGTGGTACTCCACAATTTTGTTATCTGCAAGGAACCCATTTCCATTGAGGACACCTCTGAAGAAACCACCTTGCAAGATTACCATGACATTACCACTAGAAGTTCTGTGACGGTTTCAGTAATGAGGGACAATTTTGCACTATACTTTGTCACCTCAAGGCAGAGTACACTGGCAGGATGACAGAGTGTGAAAGATTTGTGCCCTAACCAAACTTGTGTACCTTCTGTACCAACAGTATATGCAGTACCTTTGCCAACCAAAGTTGGCTATCTTGTCATGGTCTCTATTTTTAGCTTTAGGCCACAGGTGTGTACCTGGTTGTGTACATTGTTAGGAAATCACCAACAATAAACACAACTTTTAAGGCTAGTTTCACACTTGCTTTTTTTTGCAGCGCGTTTTTCCCGCAAAAAAACGCATTGAAAAAACGCATACATAAGCATACAACTGCTGCGTTTTTTTTCAAGCATTTTTATGAGCATGCATGAAAAAAACGCAGCGTTTGTATGCGTTTTTAGCGCGTTTTTACCGCGTTTGCGTTTTTTTCCAACATTTTTAGGTGGCCCCTCACACTACCCAAACCATGACTTTACTGACCCTAACCCTAACCCTGACCCTGACCCTAACCCTAACCCTGACCCTAACCCTTAACCAAATCATACTTAACCCTAACCCAAACCCTAAACCCTAACTAACCCTGACCCTAACCCTAACCCTGACCCTAACCCTTAACAAAACCATACTTGACCCTAACCCTAACCCTAACCCTGACCCTAACCCTTAACCAAACCATACTTAACCCTAATCCTGACCCTAACCCTGACCCTAACCCTAACCCTGAACCTAACCCTGACCCTAACCCTTAACAAAACGATACTTAACCCTAATCCTGACCCTAACCCTGACCCTAATCCTTAACAAAACCATACTTAACCCTTATCCTGACCCTAACCCTAACCCTAACCCTGACCCTAACCCTTAACAAAACCATACTTAACCCTAATCCTTACCCTAACCCTGACCCTAATCCTTAACAAAACCATACTTAACCCTAACCCTGACCCTAACCCTAACCCTAACCCTGACCCTAATCCTTAACAAAACCATACTTAACCCTAATCCTGACCCTAACCCTGACCCTAATCCTTAACAAAACCATACTTAACCCTAACCCTGACCCTAACCCTTAACAAAACCATACTTAACCCTAATCCTGACCCTAACCATGACCCTAATCCTTAACAAAACCATACTTAACCCTAACCCTGACCCTAACCCTAACCCTAACCCTGACCCTGACCATAACCCTAACCCTAAACCCCCTTAACTAACCCTAACTCTAACCCAAACCCCTAAATTCCATGGTTTAAAAAAAAAAAACGCATATGCAAAAAAACTCATACATGAGCATGCCAGTGCGCACATATGCGCATCCATAGGCTATAATGGCCATTTTTAGCGCAAAACGTGCGCATATGTGCGCATGCGCTTTTTTGCAGGGCCAAAAAATGCAACATGCTGCGTCTGGAAAATCCCAACGCACACCCCAAAAAAACGCAGCGCATGAAAATCGCATACATGCGCTGACCAGTGCGCAGGTATGCGCACCCATGTTAAATATAGGGGAAAAAACGCATGCGCAGGTGTGCGTTTTTTTCCAGCGCTAAAAAACGCAAATGTGAAACCAGCCTTAGGTGAAATACTTTGCTTCAAACACAACCAGGAACACAACTGTGGCAAAAAGCTAAAATTTAACCACAGTTATATACCTGGCTTTGAATACCTTTTTACCTTTTAAATACCCTGTATTTAACCTTTTTTTTAAACATATTTCGCCGCAGAAAGAAATGACAGACAACCAGTGTAAACAATAATTTAACTTTTATTTAAAATATTTTTTTTTTGTAAACTGTTTTTAAAGTTAAAAAAACTTTTTTAATAAAGGTTTGAAACCAACTGGGCATTTTTATTACAAAACACATCATAAATCTGTGTAGTGTGGGGTGGAAATACTGCTGGAGGGGCTGCGGGACACTTCGACACTGGGAGTGTGGAGAGAGGACTGGGATCGTGGTGGGGAAGGAACAGTTAGAGGTGATGGGGTGGAAAAAGCTACAGAATGGGTGGACATGTGGGAGGCAGAAGAGGTGGTGGGCGGTGGAGTGGAGGGTTGGGCAGGGACTCTAGGAGCAGATGATGTTGATGGCAAGTTGTATGGGGAAGGAGTTTGGTACGGGGAAGGAGTTTGGTACGGGGCAGGTTGCTGGTACTGGGGAGGTTGCTGGTACTGGGGAGGTTGCTGGTACTGGGGAGGTTGCTGGTACTGGGGAGGTGGCTGGTATGTAATAGGAGGGGGAGGATGGAAAGTGGCTGGAGGGGGTGCAGGTGGAGGAACTACAGTGGTGGGAGGTGGAGGTTGGGAGGTAACCTGCTGTAGAGCACCGTGGCACGAATGCATTACATGCATCTGCTGGGTAGGAGATAGCGTTTCCATGCGCTCCACAACAGACCTGAAAAAGGTGTGGTTTGGCGAAGATCTTGCTTCTGAATGCATGGTTTGCAGAAGTGTCTTCACCTCCAGAATGCTGGAGTTGATCTGCTGAAAGCCTGCGGAGATTTGCTCTGACAAGACTTTTAGACAGTTCTGGAAAGATGCATTCAGATGCAAGAACTCTGGCGCATAAGTCTTTTCCTGACCCCCTCTGCCGCTGCCGCCCAGTACCCGCAGGTGTACTAGAGGTGGCAGGGGCAGAAGGGTGGGGTAAAGGGAAAGCGATCTCCTCACCAGCAGCTTCATGTAATGTAGGCGGCCACGATGCTCCTGTGCTGGTGGATGGGACAGATGGGTCGAATGTGTGGGAAGGCTGGGAAGGTGCAGATGTACCGGGGTGGTCGAAGTGTCCCTCGGTGCCGGTCTCCTCAGGGATCGCCTCAGAAGGGTCCAATCGTGCAGGCTCCCGAGTGCTGCTCACCGTGCTGTGGAATAAAGAGAAAAAAAACCAATTAAAATAGTGACATGGTATGGCCCTGGCTGAAAAAAAAAAAAGTTACATCTATACATTTTTTTGTCACATGTGGTGTGTAATATTTACCTTCTGGTGAGCATCGTTTCCCGGAGGAACGACAGGGCTCGTGCGTACTTGTACTTGCTCCTGCGTCCTCCAGATCCACTCGGGGCCTGCATCTCTTTATTGAACTCCTTCTTGAAACGATCCCTCACAGACCGCCACCGCTTCACAATTCTCTCCCCTGAAACGAGAAAGGACAAAGTGGTTGGTATACAACATCAGTGTTTCCCAAACTCCAGTCCTCATGGTCCCCAGGGGTCATGTTTTCAGGATTTCCAAAGTAAATAGAAATCCTGAACACATGATCCGTGGGGACCACGAGGACTGGAGTTCGGGAAACACTGGTTTAAATCAAGCAACCAGTACTGTATATACTTACGCTCTTTAATCTGGGCCCGAGCGTCGAGGTCCTCCCAGCGGTTCACAAGGAGCGAACAGATTTCCTCCCAGAGTCGTCGGGTAACGATAAGGTCAGCGTGGCGGCGGTCAGCCATATTCCAGAGCGGCTCCCTTTCTCTGACGAGATCGATGAGGTGGTCCACATCGATTCCTCCATCCTCACCGTCAGAGTCGGGAGCACGCTGTGAAGGCTGTTAAAGAAAAAGACAAAAATAACATAATTAGCCTCCACAAAAGAAATGAAATATAAAGTGCAAAAAAACAAAGCAAAAATATTTATACTTACACGCTGTTGACCGCCGCGTTGCTGTCGCCGACGACCCTGGGAGGCACTGCGAGGACCTCTTGGCCAAGCACCAGATTGGGAAGACTAGAGAAGAAAACAAAAAATGTTATGTCTTTGGATGTAGGCATTTGTTTGTGTGTGGTCTGCAGAACATTGTTTTCTATGTGTTGTGTGTAGTGTGATGTTGTGTTTCTGCGTTTGATGCAAAAAACTTACCAATTGTGAGCCCACTCCAAGTGTCTGTCCACCCCTTCCTTCTTCTTCTGGGAGCTCCTCTTCATCTTGTGATTCCTGTTTTGAAATAAAAGGCAATGAATAGACATATATTACAGAGATGATGGATTTTGGAAATAAAAACTTACCGTCAAACGCTGACGATGCGAGGGAGGGCTCCCAGAAGAAGATGTGCTGTCTTCCTGATGGTCAGACTCCATGGCTGTGGGTGGTGTTCCTGCTGCTGCCATTGCTGCTGCTGCTGCATCTATTGGGCGGCTGTTGAATAAAGAGAAACAAAGGGCCAATGAATATCTTGATATTCCATAGCCCTAGTTTGGAGGAATGGGGGATTTGATAATTACCGTCTCTCATCTGCTGCTGGACTCCTCTCCCGTTGTTCAGCATGCTGCTCCATTTGGGGTGGTGCTGATGGTGCTGCTGCAGATGTCTGCTGCCTTCTCCTGCTCCTGGTTCTTGGCTTGGGTGGCATGTTGGGTGTGGCTGAGGGTCCCACTGTCTTGCTTTTATATATGTCTTGTGGGCAGAGCTACTGAGCATGCTCAGACCAAAAAAACCAGATCCGGCCACCGGATCCGGCTGTCGTCGGATCAGGCGCATTGCGGCGCTCATAGGCTTTCATTGTATGAAAAAGCCGGACACGCCGGATCCGGCGTGTCCGGCTTTTTCGCCGGAGACAAAAAAACGTTACAGTAGCCGTTTTTTCCAGACGCCGGATCGCGTCACATTGCCGGATCCGGCGAAAATCGGATGAAACGCATGGCCATCCGGCTCTAATGCAAGTCAATGGGGGGGAAACCGGATCCGGCATTGCATTTCGCCGGATCCGGTTTCTGTCAAAAGCGCCGGATCGCGCCTGACGGCGAAAACCTGATGTGTGAAAGAGGCCTTAGACATTGAGCTAGCATAGTTTGTCTGTAGAGCTGAATGAATCTTTTGAAATCCGAATTCACCATGTTTTCTGAAATTGATTAAGAGGGGACCCCGTAGATTACAAGAGCTAACACTCTACAGGGGAGAAAAAGTACCTTGATGACCATAAGAGCTTAAATACAGAAGAGATAAACTTAGTCATTGAATCTCCGTCATTCAAACTGTAATCAATGGGAAACAACTGAGCTGCAATGGCCCAGGTGCTTACCACACCTGATCAAAGTATGATAATACACCAAATGTCATAGCTGTAGGCATTATGGGTAAGCCTGTACTGCCAGACAAATATATATTAGCCCAATTTCTGAAGCTTTAGCTGGAGCGCCCCGCGGGGCCTGGGCGTACTCGGTACCGGGCCCGTCGACTTCCATGGGGGACGGTGTCACAGCGGCGGCGACCCGGTCCGCGACCCAGAGGCGTCCAGTAAATGGAATAGAGGAAAGTTGTATGGAATTTATATGGTAAAAATGAAAGTAAAGTATTAGATGGTGACATACGTGACGCCACCTGGGGTAATCTGGTCAGAGGTGACCAGTGTTGCTTCTCTGGGATGGATGTTGGGTGCAGCTATGATGTTGTAGCCCTCCACAGGTAGGGCTGTAGTCCCAGGGCAAAGATGTTAAATAGTAAAAATGGCTGTAAACGTTGGGGTGCAGATAAATGAGAGAGACACAGATGTGCAGTTTCTTTACCTTTTACTGGTAATAGGTTGCAGTCCGGAGTACCACATACAGTTGATGGAAGGAGTCTGGCTTGCCTGGAGGCATTCAGGGGATCCACCTTGCCAGGTGGGGATTTAGGACCTGTCTTTCTGCGCTTTGTGTGTGTGTGGGTCTCCGCTGTATATAACTATGCTGCGACCCTCTATTCGTGATGGTTTCACTAACCTGTACGGCTGTCAGCGTGAGCCTATTCCACGGGTACCGTTCTCTTCACCGTCGGGCCCAGGCTTCTTATCCGCTGCCGTGCCCTCAGGCAATCAATGTGTACAGGAATTTACAATCCCATGTACTTTCAGATTTGGCTATCAGGGCGTACAGTTCCTGTCAGCCTAGGACTCTGATGTCCCTTTTCTCTTTATTAGCGCTTCACTCAGGGGTCTGCTATATGCAGTATTTTAGCTCCTCTAGAGTCTGTCTCTGCTCTTGTCTTTTCCCTCTTCACAGATCAGCTCTCTATCTTCATCTGACAGGATCTTCCAGAAAGATCTTTTACCTCACGTCCTCACATTTAAACTGTCATTTTTCCTCACAGCTGTTTCGTTTCCATGACAACCCTCTCAGCTGACTTCTAGCTGACTCACCAACCCCCTCTGCTGGCCAGAATTTATAAGACATCTCCCTTTTCTGACCTGCAGCAGGAAATTGTGATTAAATCTATGCTGCCTGTTGTGAGTTCATTCTTTGGTTCACCAGTTGTGAGTTCTCCTTCCAGACTCCCTCTGGTGGTAACAGGAGGTAGTGAGGCTGATTTGATCGGTGGAGATCTGCCACCTGAGAATGAGGATGACGATTGGATTTAAGACAGCCGACACCCTATTCAGTTGTAGGTGATTCCTTCTGGCTTGTCAGCTCTTGTTTTTCAGCTCTGTTCCAGTCATCTAAAGCGAAGTTTTTCTGCTAATGTTCACACTTGATTTTGTTGGTCTGTTTAGTTTTTTTGTGTGTTTAGTCAGCCCCGGCTGGGGGCTGTGCTGAATTTCCACTCTTATTTATCAGTATTTTGCCAATTTGCTTTTTGTCCCTTACTAGTTTGGTCTCTTTTTGCTCTGTCTCAGAATATTTCAGAGTGCTGATATAGGGGGAGAAGTCTAGTGACTTCAGGGTTAATTTTGCTATCAGAAGTGTTGGGACATTATTTTTGTAGGGTTTTTTGCAGGTTGCAGACAGTGTCTTTCCTTTCCTCTCTAGTTAGTTTGGGCCCCATCGTTTGCTCAGCCTATTTTCCTGCCTGTGTTTGTGCCTTCATCTTGTTTCACGGTCAATACATGTGTGGGGGCTATCTATTCCTTTGGGGTCTGCTCTGGGGCAGTTAGTTTTCCCCTTTTCATGCTTCAGGCTTATTTAGTCCTCCGGCTGTGACGAAGCGTCTAGGAACATCATAGGTACGCTCCACGGCTGCTGCTAGCTGTGTGGTAGGATCAGGAATCTGCATAGTTACCAACCTCTCTGGGTTTTCTGTGACTTAGCTTGCTTTGCTTTTTTTCTCCCCTGTGACCCATTCATAACAGGGGTCCCTTTCTGTCTCCAAGCATGACTTTACCCATTAGAAGGAGGTAATGTCACTGTGACAACCGGACTCTGGGGTGTCACATAGCAATGTGAGAAATGGTGCCATGCATTTTTTTTTTTTTTTTTTTTTTTTTACCTTTTTGCAAATCAGGGAAACAGTGAAATTCAACTCAAACTCAACCTTCAGTGGATCCAGATGCTAATCTCTAGTTTTCAGTACCTGGGTAAAGGCAAAATTTTTGCACCCTTTAACACATTGACCATTATCACTCACTGAATCCTTTCCATGACACCAACATTGACACCCGATTCCTCCCAAGCAAATGTATTGTATTTTAACAAAACACGGATGTAATTATAGCTTGCTCTTTTACCTATATTTGTTTTTTTTTTTTTAATAAAATCTGGCAGAAAATATGAAAATGAAACAGTTATACATTGTTGTACTTTTTTTACTCTTCCTTTATTACATTTTTATTGCTTTATGTAACTATTTTATTTGAATAAGAAAAATAAAGTCCAGCTCACCAGTTAAGACATCACGAGAATCGGAGCACGGAACCACCATGTCAAGGCATGGAACATTGCACAATAGAAGAAAACCCAGCTCAACGATGAAGTGAAAAATATCCAATTCTTTATTCACTTGAGAGTTTCAAGAATAGAGGATAAAAGTGTCAGCATAGATATCAGCAAACAATGCGTTATCAAAACGCAGTTTTCTTCTATTGAACTATTTTATTTTCCCAAGCTCTAAACCTAACCCTGTTCCTAATTCTAGCATTATCCTTAACTCTAGCATTATATCTAATTTTTACCCTAACCTTTATGATAAAACTACCCCTAGCTCTTACCTTAACCCTTATCCTTACTTTAGCCTTAATCCTAACCCAAGTTATTGTTGGTAAGTTTATGTAAAAACTGTTTAATATAATTTTTTTTCCAGGGGATTTTTTAAAAATTTTTAACAGCTCCCTCAGCAGATCTCTGCCTCTCAATTCAAAAAAATTACAAATGAGGGGAGTGACATGAATCTGTAGGTTAGCACAGATGCCTTTGTCATCTCTCAAGCTTTGTCATCTCAGTCACTACTGTCATGCCACCTGTCAGGCCACTCTCACCTGGGGGCGGGACCTCCGTCCCGACGTCACCTCTTCTGGAGCCACGGCCGCTCTGGGGGTCCCGTAGGGTGCGCACGCTCACCTCTCGTACCTAGTTCCATATTTGCACCATGTTTTTTGTGCTCACGTGCGCTCTCCTCAGCTATGCCTCCGGGCCTGTCCTCTCTATGGTATTGGAGGACCTGACCCGGAAGTCCTAGTGATCATGTGCTATATCAGGCTGCCTCTTCCTATGGGAGGTGCCTGACTATTGTTGTGCTTACTGGCTTGGTCTGCCTTGTCCTTGCCTGGCTGTATTCGGGTCCTCTGCCTTGAGCTCAGTTATGCCTCCTGGCACACGCTCTGATCCTGTACTCTGTTCCTGTACTCTGTTGCACCTCCTGGCGCACCATCTGCCTAACTCTGTTTTCTGACATGCTCCTTTGCATGTGTCCTTCTTTGCTCGCACCCAGGCGTGCTAGTCGGTGCACGCCATACGTGATCTCGTGTACCTGCCTTGCGCTATCCTGTATCTAGCGCACTCCCGTGTACATGCCTTGTGTTCTCCAGTACTCTCCATGCCTCCGTACACTTGCCCTGTACCCAGCATGTCCCTGTGTCCATGCTTTCCACATTCCTGCAGACACACTCACTCGTGTCTCCGGTGAGCTGGCCACCTGGTGCCAGCAGTCATGGTACCTCAACCCCTTGGGCTTGCCCCTGACACTCCCTGTATAGGGGGTGGTCCTCACTAGGTCAGCTCGCACTGGGAGGGTTGGTGTCATATCCCAGAGGGTCCACTCCAGGAGTCGTCACAATATAATCAGGCCATGGACCCTGCTGGTACAACGGCTTCCGCCCAAAAGGAGCTGGTGTTCCCCGTGGACAACCAGACTAGGATTATGTCATTTCTGAAATCCATGGAGTCTCATTTAGCTGTCTTAGAGTCCTCTGACCCTGGGAATGCTTCTCAGTTGGCCAGCCTCCAGCAAGAACTCACGCAGCAACGCGACACCCAGGCCCATATCCTCAACTATATGGCGTCGGTAGATAACCGGCTCCTTTCCATACAATCCGTTTCTGCCCAGGCCTCGGCCCAGCACCTGCTGCCGCGCTTATGCAAGCCACCCCGATATAGTGCTGACCCTAAGTCTTGTAAATGATTTTTGAACCAGTGCCGGTTACATTTTGAGCTTTTGCTGCAGCACTATTCCACCGAGTGCGCTAAAATAGCCTTTATTGTTTCCCACTTAGAGGGGGAGGCGTTAGCATGGGTGAATCCCCTCTGGGAGCGTAATGATCCAGTCGTCTCTCAGCTTTCCACCTTTTTGGACACCTTCTGCCAGGTGATCGACAAGCCTGGTCGTCTGGCTTCCACCACCGAGTCCCTCTTTAACCTCTATCAGGGTACTCTATCGGTAGAAAAATATGCCATCCTTTTTCGTACCTTGTCCTCTGAAACTCAGTTGGAACAATGAGGCCCACGTAGGGGTCTTTTGGCGTGGCTTGTCCGGTCAGATCAAAGATGAACTAGCAGGTCGGGATACCCCGACCTCTTTAGAAGATCTGATCTCTCCGGCAACACTCATTGATCTGCGCTTCCAAGAGCATTCTCATGAAGAAGCCAGAGAGAGGCCTCCACTTCTCCCTCTGACCACGTGCAGACCTCTCCACTCGCTCCCCGTGCCTTCTGCGGTGCCCGTGGCAGAGCCTATGGAGGTGGATCATTTCAAGACGGCCGAACGGCATTGTGAGGAGAGGCTTACACTCGGTCTCAACTTTTACTGTAGGAGTTCCTCTCATCTCCTTCGCTCCTGTCCCAAGAAGCCGGGAAACATCTCTGCCTAGGATTGTTGGGAGAGGCCTCCCTAGGTGTACGTGACTCCTCTCCCTCCCTTGTCATGTCTGTTTTACTGAATCTTGGTACCAAGAGTTACTCAGAGGAGGCTTTCTTAGATTCAGGCCTGGCTGGGAATTTTATCAGACTCGAGGCGGTTAAAAAATATCGGATTCCTGTCAGATACCTGGAGACTCCTCGGTCGATAGTTTCGGTCAATGGTACACCCTTGCAGGAGACTGTTACCCAGGTCACTGAAGAGATCGAGCTGCAGACCGGAGCCCTGCACCGAGAGAAGATCTCCTTCCATGTCTTGTCAACTATGTCTCACATGCTTCATCTAGGTCTCCCTTGGCTAAGGATTCATGAGCCTACCCTGGACAGGTGGTCAGGCGAGATACTCTGCTGGGGACCGTTCTGCCAGGAGAAGTGCCTGTTGCCCAACCATCAGATGAATCCTGCCTGTCCGTCCTCAGCACCTACAGGTCTGCCATCGGCTTACTGGTCCTTTGCAGACGTCTTCGACAAAAAGGAAGCCGAGACTCTGCCCCTCTATCGGTCATATGATTGTCCAATTGACCTCGTTCCTGGCTCTACTCGACCCAGCGGTAGAATATATCCGCTTTCCCCTGCTGGAACCCAAGCCATGTCTGAGTATATCCAGGAGAACCTTGCCAGAGGTTTCATCCGTAAGTACTCCTCACCCTCAGGAGCGGGATTTTTCTTTGTCAAGAAGGACAGCTCCCTCCGTCCCTGCATAGACTACCGAGGGCTGAACAATATCACGGTCAAGAACAAGTACCCATTGTCATTGATCCCGGAGCTCTTTAACTGGGTTAGAGGAGCTTGAATTTTCATCAAACCGGATCTTCGTGGGGCCTAAAACTTGATCCGCATTCGTTCCAGTGACGAGTGGTAGACCGCCTTTAACACCCAAGACGGTCACTACAAGTACTTGGTCGTGCCCTTCAGCCTCTGCAACGCCCCAGCGGTATTGCAGAAGTTCATGAATGACATCTTCCAGGGTATTCTGTACTCCTGTGTGGTAGTCTATTTGGACAACTTCCTTGTTTTTTTTTTTCTCCAGATCTCTCTGCTCACAGAAAGAACATGCGTCAAGTCCTCCAGCGCATGAGGTAGAACCACCTTTACGCCAAGCTCGAAAAGTGTGCCTTCGAACAGACGTCCTTGCCATTCTTGGGGTACATTATCAAGGACTCTGGTCTATGCATGGATCTGGCAAAGGTGTCCACCATTCTCAGTTGGCTACGGCCCCATGGGGTGAAGGCAATTCAAGGTTTCCTTGGTTTTGCAAACTACTACAGACAGTTCGTTCCCCATTTCTCCTCGTTGGTTCGCCCCATCTCATCCCTTATCTGCAAAGGAGCTAACTCAAATGCTTGGCACCCTGAGGCTGAAGATGCCTTCCAGTCTTTGAAACAAGCCTTCGCCTCTGCTCTGGTGCTTCATCGTCCTGAGATTAGTAAACCTTTCACTCTCGAGGTGGAAGCATCCTCTACCGGGGCCAGCACAGTTCTTCTGCAGAAATCTTCTTCTGGACGCTTGGTCACTAGAGTTGAGCGAAACGGGTCTGTCATATTCAAAAGTCGCCGACTTTCGCTGAAGTCGGTTTTCATGAAACTAAACCCAACCATAGCGTGAGGTCGGTGACCAGAGCGCCAAAGTCGCTTTTCAAAAGATGTTTCCAGCGCTCTTTTTCAGCCAATGATGGAGGGCGCACACTGTGGGCAACGGGATGACATAGGCATCGGTCACCACCATCTTTGAGAAGGGCATGCAAGTGATTGACTGGCTTTGTGTGGCGTCACAGGGGCTATAAAAGGGCGTGAACGCCGACCGCCATCTTACTTATGCCGATATTAGCATAAGGAGAGCTGCTGCTGCTGATTCTGTAGGGAGAGCGTTAGACAGAGAAGAAAAACCAAAAAACTGCTTCTGCTGTTAGCGATTTCCACTTACAACACAACACTTTGTGTGCAGAGACAGGGGAGGCTCTATTTTTGTGCATCAGCTCTGTTGGTTTATTAGGCTGCCTTATAAGGCTCCCTGATAGCTGCATTGCTGTTTGCACACTGCTGTGCAAACTTCTTTTTTAAAAGCAAAAATACTTTTCTTTTCTGCACAGTTACCAAGCGTTCATTTTTCCACCCTTTTGTGTGTGCACGGTGCAGCAGTCCTGCTTATTAGGCTGCCTGCGTCCATACTTGAACTGAGAGCATCATTGTCAGCGTCCTCAAATCTCTAGTGAGATCCAAAATCTCACCAATCCTATAGACACCCTACACCTTGTCATACACCATCCAATTTCAGTCTGTTACATTGAGGTGTAATCTTTCCTTGGCCAGAGACAATAGTTCAGCGTCCTCAAATCTCTAGTGAGATTCAAATTCTCACCAATAGTAGATACACCTTCTACCTTGTTTTACAGTACCATATAGCTGGTGGTATTTTGGGTACATTTTCACAAAAATGAGCAAGTATGGTGGAAGACGCCATGGAAGTGGGCAGGGGTTGCCAGCTGGTCCCGGTGGTGGTGTTGCATCTGTTGGTAGTGGCAAAAGCACAATAGCACCTAAGGCAGGAGGTGTTGAGCCTGTGTCATCGTCTGGCTCCACAAGGCCTCGAATGCTCTTTTCTGGGAGTAGGTAAACCACTTTTAAAGCCGGAGCTTGAGTAACAAGTTTTGGCTTACATTGCTGACACAGCCTCCAGCTCTCTCGCCTCCTCTTCTGAAGTTTCAAAAAATAAAAGCACTGAGTCGTCATTGGAGGCTCCTGGTCAGGAACAACACCTTTCCTTGTGTCTTTCACCCCTACCAAAAGTGAAAGATGTGGTAGGCCACACTACAGATTACTCCATGGAGCTCTTTTCACATACCATGCCTGGGTTAGCAAGTCAAATCGTGAATTCCCCAGTCCAAGATGAATCTGACATGGAGTGCACTGATGCACAGCCACTGCTAGATTTTTCTGCTGGTACATTCACTCAGAGCACTTCATTGTCCTTGCAGTGTACTGAGCCAGAATCTGACCCTGATGAAACTCGGGTGCCCCTTCCCGCATACTATACCACCTTACATGGTGACACAGAGGAAGTTGCACATGAAATTGAAGAGGCGGTGATGGATGACCCAGATTGGCATCCGTTGGGGGAAGAGGGTGCCGCTGTCAATAGTTCAGAGGAGGAGGAGGATCCGCAGCAGGCAACGACATCGCAATAGCAGTTATCTGTCAGGACCGTAGCAGTCCAAAAACGTGTTAAAAAAACCAAGATTTGCAGAACAGCATGGCCAGACGGTCAAATTACAGTAGCACAGTGTGCAAGGTCTCAAAAATGTCATCCATAGTAGGAAGAGTGCAATGTGGCACTTTTTTGAACAAAATCCTAATGATCAGGCAAACGTTATCTGTAAGAAGTGCGCAAAGACCTTTAGCCAAGGGAAAAATCTGAGAAATTTGAATACCAGTTGCATGCTTAGACATTTAACCACCATGCACTTGCAAGCGTGGACGGACTACCAAACCTCACATACAACATGTGCACCTGCTCCGAATGAAGGTAGTCAACAATGCTACATCGCTTCCCCCACTGTAAGCCCATCAGTTAGCACACCACCGCCGGCAAATGTCGAGGTGTCATCGCAAGGGCAAACAGTCATGGAATCACAATGTTGTTGCTACAAAAGACTGAATCTAGGCCATCAGCAACACCACCAACCCTCTCTGTCCACCGCTATTTCCACCATATGCAGCTCTCAAGTCCAGCTCACCCTACCAGAGACTGAGTAGGACAAGAAAGTACTCATCCTCTCATCCGTGTACACTGGCTTTGAACACCCACATTGCCAAACTAATCTCGTTAGAGATGATGCCCTACCGTTCGGATGAAAGCAAAGCTTTCCGCGAGCTCATGGCCTATGCAGTACCACGCTATGACCTACCCAGTCAGCACTTCTTTTCACGAAAAGCCATCCCAGCCCTCCATGTGCATGTGAAAGACCGCATTGTCCATGCACTCAAGCAATCAGTGAGTGGAAAGGTGCACCTCACAACATATGCATGGCCAGGGCCGTTACATGTCCATCACTGCGCACTGGGTTAATGTGGTGGATGTAGGGTCCACAGGGGACAGCGGCGGTGGGACAGTGCTGCCTAGCCTATACTATAGGAAACCGTTGGCTGTAGGCGTTCGACCCTCCTCCTCCAGAAGCGAAAGCTTGTCCACAGAGCGCAGTCGCACGAGCCCTCCATCCGCAGCTGCCAGTGTTGCACACTCGGTGTCCCACTATCGAACAGCTAGTGGTAAGCGTCAGCAGGCTGTGTTGAAGATGATGTGTTTGGGAGACAACAGACACACTGCGGAGGTACTGGCCGACTACTTGCAGCGACAAACTGAGTCATGGCTGGGCAGTCTACATCTTGAGGCAGGCAAGGTAGTTAGTGATAATGGCTGGAATTTTGTGGCAGCCATAGCCCTTTCAAAACTCAGACACATACCTTGCCTGGCTCACACCTTGAACCTGGTGGTGCAGTGCTTCCTCAATTATCCGGAGTTAACAGCCCTGCTCCATAAGGTGCGAAGACTGTACTCGCACATTCGCCAGTCGCCCGTACACCCCAGTCGTATGCAGAAGCTGTAGCGATTGCACCGTGTAATTATGGATGTTGCCCCCTGAGGAAGCCCAAGTGAAACACGCGTTGGGGCAGCTTTGAGTGTGGTATACTTGGACTCAATTGGTAAGAATTTTCCTGTATGATTGCTGTATGGCACCTTGGAATATGTGGAGCTAATTTTAGTTTTAATTGACAATTAATGCACATGTATTTAGGCTAGTCTCCTATTTCCAACAGGCCTTAAACAAATGGGACAAGATCTTATGTGAATTTTATAGATAATTTTATCTGGATTTTTCTATACCTAGTCCTTATATGTATTAAACTGTCTACCACATTGTTACTATTCATGTCCTTCATATTCTTAATTTTTGAAGTGTTATTTTGAACTATGCCTTGTCCTAATAACATTTTTATAATGTAATATTAATAAAATTTGGTAAGTTATTGACCCTATATGCAGGTTTTTTCTACTCCTTTTTTGTGGCTGTGATCAATTTGTTTTGAGTATTCCTGTTTACTTAAATACGGTGTTATTATAGCATTTGTTTTCTAGGTGTTTCCTAATTATCGATATTGCAACAAGGTGGAACTCTACCCTGCACATGGTTCAGAGCCTGTGTGAACAGAGGCAGGTTTGAATTCATTTGTGGGAGGATAAACAGTCAGGCAGTTTGCGGGCAGACATGGAGTTGTCTGGTGTGCAGTGGTCAAAGCTGAAAGACCTCTGTAAAGTCCTTCAGTGTTTTGAGGAATGCACATGGCTGGTAAGTGCAGACGACGCCATCCTAAGCATGAGCATCCCACTTATGCGTCTGCTCATGCAAACTTTGATGCACATTAAGGAGCAGGCATCTGCAGCCGTGGAGGAGGAGGGAAGCCTTGATGACAGTCAGTCATTGTCTGGTCAGGGAAGTCTCGAGGAGGAGGATGATAGGGATGATTATTTTGGGGAGGAGGATGCTTCTCAGGGGGCAAGAAAAAATGTTGGTGTGGCAAGGTCAGGTACAGTGTTTGTGCATGACTGGAGGGATGTGGATTTGCCAGAAAGTGCTCCTCCACCCAGCACTCACAGTGCATCATTGACACCTGGAACATAGGCCCACATGTCTGATTATGCCTTGCAGATCCTAAAAAGGGACCCCCGCACTGCCAAAATGATGAATGATGACTACTACTGGTTGGCCAGCATCCTGGATCCACGCTATAAAGGCAAATTCCAAAACATCATGCCACAGGAGAACCTAGAGCTAATATTGGCTAGCAAACAAGCAACTCTGGTAAACCATTTGTTTGAGGCATTCCCAGCACACAGCGGTGGTGATGTTTTTCCAACGAGCCGTAGGGGGCAACATGGAAGAGGTGTTCGTGGTGCACACAGCCGAAGTGGTGTTGGACACAGGGGTTTCATGACGATGTTGTGGACTGATTTTTCAAGTACTGCTCACACGACTGGTAATACTGCATCGATCGAAAGTGACAGGAGACAGCAGTTGTCAACTATGGTAACAAACTACTTCTCCTCCCATATTGATATTCTCCCTCACCGGTCATTCCCCTTTGACTATTGGGCCAGTAAACGTGACACCTGGCCTGAATTGGCACAATATGCCTTACAGGAGCTCGCTTGTCCTGCTGCTAGTGTGTTATCTGAACGAGTCTTCAGTGCTGCTGGATCAATCCTGACAGAAAAAAGGACCCGTCTGTTGACCCAAAATGTTGATGATCTAACCTTCATTAAAATGAACCATGCATGGGTTTCAAAGGATTTTGTCCCACCCTCCCCTGCAATGTAGGTTGCCAGAAAAATGGCTTGCTTTTGTCCTCCTCTTCCGTGGACTTCTCCAATTACTCCATTTGCAGCTGCTGAATGTCCAACATCAACATATGCCAATTTTTCCACCTCCCTAACTGGGCTGCCTCCCCCCACAGGGCCAGGGTCACCACCTGGCGCACGCACCCGTGCGAATGCCGTTGCCCTGGACAGGTGGGTGGGCACACTGTTTGGCAACGGCACTGGCACAAGGTCCCTCATAGTAGAATCAAGTGTCTCTGATGGTGGGGGTGCACATCTGCCATCAGACACATCGGTGTACTATGAGGGGCCTTGTGCCAGTGCCATCGCCAATGAGTGGGCCCCATCTACTTGCTCAGGATCACAGCACTTGCAAAGTTGAAATACTTGCCTCTCCCGGCTCCACCGCCGTGACGTCTTCCGCATTTCCTGGAAGTGACATTCTGGTCAGAGAGCACGATGACATTACGTCTGTATGCCCTCTTCCTAAACAGTCCAAGTGCAGTGAGATGGAAGATGGGGACGACGAGGAGTCCAGACTAGTACAGGGATTCCCTAGCGAGGAGACTTATTTAATTGTTTTCAATGTTGGGACAGCTATTTTTGGGGAGTACTATACTCTGGAGAATGATATATGAGGCCCACCATACAATGGAGCGTTCCAAAGGTGGACATCAGACTCTGGAGCAGCATTTACAGAGCCCATTATGCACTGGAGCATTAGAAATGCGGCCCATTGTATATGGAGCATTATTTGGGCCCATAACACAGTGGAGCTTCATCCATGGGGACCAACATATACTGTAGCATTATGTGGAGCTCATCATATACTGTTTCAAACATTATATAGGACCAATGATTCTGTCTGGAGAAATATATGGGCCTCATTACTCTGTATAGCGCACTATGCGGTGGCCATAATACTGTATGGAGTAATATACTGTCCCGGTCTACCCTCTACTCCTGACTTGGTGAAGATTTCCCACATCTTCAGAATTCACAGCTTCCCTCTGCACATTGTGTCGGACAGAGGGGTCCAATTCACCTCCCGGTTCTGGAGAGCTCTATGCAGACTCATGAAAGTGTCATTGGATTTCTCTTCCGCCTATCACCCCCAAACCAATGTGCAGGTGAAACGTACCAACCAAATCCTTACATCCTACCTCCAGCACTTTTCAAATGCCCATCAGAATGACTGGGTCAGTCTACTTCCTTGGGCTGAGTTCGCCTACAATAACCACTCCAGTGAATCGTCCACCAAGTCTCCCTTCTTCATTGTCTTTGGACAACATCCCAGTGTGCCTCTACCGGTGCTTCCTGTCTCGGGGGTACCTGTTGCCGACTCTGTCCATGGAGTTCTCCAGGGTATGGCTTGAGACCAAAACCACTCTCGAGAAAGCATGAGACAGAATGAAACTACACACTGACAAGAGGCTACCAAAAGAGAAGAACCCCGGACATGAGCTAAATTAGTATATCATAAAATCATACAATTTAAGGGAAGATAAAATACCTTTATTATTGTTGGTAAGTAGTATTCTACATAGGGAAGTACTTGTGCACTCAAAATTATACATAGAACAATAAAACATATGGAATCACCAGATTACAAGGATACATAGTTTAACAATTGTACATAAAAGACAGCAGCATTGACCAAAAAGGGCTAAAAATTGTGATGAATATCAAAGTGACAAGTGCGAATTATGCTTAAAAATGACCAATTGGTCACATAAGACCAAAATACATATATGCAGACAATAAAGTGAAAGAACATTACATCACACAAATAAGATAATTGGTAAATTTATAAAGTGAAAAAGTGCCAATAGTGCAAAAACAGTGTCTTAGTGAATAGGCCCTGCACATGGATGTCCTGCAGTGTAATTAATATAATGCAATGAAACAAGTACCTGGGAGAGATGATAGACGTGCACAACGCACCCCGATGCGTATTTCGGTATAACTCCTTCGTCACACCCCCAGATGAAGGAGTTATACCGAAATGTGTGTATTTGAGGTCCTCAAGATGTTGCATACAAACTGAAGTTACCCCCTTCGCTCTGTATTCCCAATTCCTTCCATGTGTCACTCAAACCTGTGGTACTTAACCGGTTTCATCCTTCTCCAGGCCTCACTCCCCAGCCTATTGGCATGGGTGTTGAGTTTGAGGTGAATGACATTTTGGCCATGAAGAAGGTAAGAGGGGAAAACCCTGTTAATTGATTGGAAGGGTTTTGGCCCTGAAGAAAGGTCATGGGAACGCAGGGAGAATATTCACGCACCCCAGGTTTTGTCTAAGTTCCTCTCCAGCCTTAGCGCGTAAAGGGGGGGTACTGTCACGCCGACTGTCACACCACTCTCACCTGGGGGTGGGACCTCGGTCCCGACATCACCTCTTCCAGAGCCGCAGCCGCTCCGGGGGTTCCGTTGGGTGCGCATGCGCACCTCTCGTACCTAGTTCCATGTTTGCACCATGTTCTTTATACGCACGCATGCTCTCCTCAGCTCTGCCTCCGGGCTTGTCCTCTCTATGCTCTATGGTATTGGAGGACCTGATCCGGGAGTCCTAGCGATCATGTGCTATATCAGGCTGCCTCTTTCTATGGGAAGTGTCTGATTTATTGTTGTACTTCCTGGCTTGGTCTGCCTTGTCCATGCCTGGCTATGTGCTGTATTTGGGTTCTCTGCCTTGTGATCAGTTGTGCCTTCTGGCACATGCTCTGATCCTGTACCCTGCCTTGTACTCAGTTGAAACCCCTGGCACACGCTCTGATTCTGTACTCCTCTGTTCCTGTACTCTGTTGTGCCTCCTGGCGCACCTTCTGCCTAACTCTGTACTCTGACATGCTCCTTTGCACGCATCCTGCTTTGCTCGCACCCGGGCGTGCTAGTCAGTGCACGCCATACGTGCTCTCGTGTACCCGCCTTGCACTATCCTGTATCTAGCGCACTCCCGTGTAAACTGTGTTCTCCAGTACTCTCCATGCCTCCGTACACTCGCCCTGTACCGTCCTGTACCCGGCGTGTACCTGTGTCCACGCTTTTCACGCTCCTGCAGACACTCACTTGTGTCTCCTGTGAGCAGGCCACTTGGTGCCAGCAGTCGTGGTACCTCATCCCCTTGGGCTTGCCCCTGACACTCCCTGTATAGGGGGTGATCCTCACTAGGTCAGCTCGCCCAGGGAGGGTTGGTGCCACGACCCAGAGGGTCCACTCCAGGAGTCATCACAACTACTCATGTAGAGCACTGCTTAGGCTAAAGTTATCTCAAATACTCCCATGCTGCACTTTGTGATTTACTGAAGTGCTGTTGGCGCAACATGACAGCTGCAGCCAAAAACCTGCATTGGGGTAGCAGCAAGGATGCAGGTCTGGGCACATTATATTGCAGGTTTTTTTGTTTTTTTTAACGTCCAAGTTAGTCTATGTGAAAATGTTTTGTAAAACAGTAATGTTCTAGCAAACTTTTGGGAATTTTCTTGGACTTGTAACTACTTTACTTGTGTAAGGGTTTGTTAAATTCTAATACTCATCTTAAATCTGTAGTTTTGGTAATGGTCTAACAATCATATAGTAAGTATTCTAAATTTAAACAAAATGTACCGATAGGACAAGTCAATCATTACAATTCATAATAGCAACAATAATGCATATGTGGTACAATATTTTAAATGTGATAAATATATAAAGTCTCATCATATAAACTATTAAAGCTGTCATTACTGGCAGATGCATGAATTAATTTGGCTATACATTATACAAGGTGGGCCATTTATATGGATACACCTAAATAAAATGGGGATGATTGGTGATATCAACTTCCTGTTTGTGGCACATTAGTATATGGGAGGGGGGAAACTTTGCAAGATGGGTGGTGATGATGGCACCATTTTGAAGTCGGCAATTATTGAGAATTTTACAAGAAAAACCATGCTGTGCTTGGTTGTAACATAACTTTATTATTTCATGAGTTATTTACAAGTTTCTCTTTGTTTACAGCCATTGACATGTCGCAGAGGTTAACATGTGAGGAGCAGATAGAAATTGTGTTGATGTCTGGTGAACGCAGTATCCGGGGCTTTGCAGCAGATTTCAATGCAAGACAACCTACGCAAGAAAACTGTCACCATTCCCATTTTATTTAGGAGTATCCATATAAATGGCCCACCCAAAAAAGTTTGCCTCATCACTGAACATAATGTTCTGTGTAATCTGAGGGTCCTGTTACAATATTTGTTATGCCCATTCTTTAAATTCAGCGCGTCGATCTTGGTCACCAACCATTCCCAATTTATTTAGGTGTATCCATATAAAAGGCCCACCCTGCTGATGTCTGCTGTGTTAGAGTACACTCTACTAATAAATGTATAGGTTCTATAAAATTGTTGTGTAATATATACTACTCAAAAAAAATAAAGGGAACACTACACTATTCCATTTGCAACAGGCTGTTCGTGTTTATTTCTTTGAGCAGTATAGATTTTGCCCCATCCTTCATTTTAATAACTACCTACGTGACATATTTTAGACATCAGCATAGACGGTAAATCCAATGGGTTTTACTTTTAATAGCCGTTTCCATATTGGGATCAAGCCATCTACATTATAAATGTTTTGTTATTTCCCAATCCCGATTACTGTGAATTTTCACAACTACACTATTTATTCTTACATAGGTAAATCAGTTTTTGCAATACAAGAAGTATGGTGTATTTCTAGCAGTTAATTCCATCAAGCTGCCAACGGTTTTGTTTTTCCCATTTCTGATAAATTAAGTGCAGCAATGTGATTTATAATAAACAGCATCCTGGAAAGAAATGCGATGTTGATAAGTTCTGACAAGCAAAAATGTATTATTAATGAAATAATGACATTGGCAGTACCCAGAAAACCAGAAAACAAGCTGATTGTGTGGAGTTTATTGTTTACGTCTCCGTGTACAGATTTACTTGTTTTGTGCATAGTTCGCTCCGGGTTTGGAGAGGTCATTAGACCAAACTTGGCACTGTGGATCAGTATAATGCAGTATGCTACTTGTAGGCATTTATTCACAAGACGTCCACTAAATTAGCAAGCACGAAACTGCTTATTTTTAACATTGACAATTCAGTTCATATTGTTGTACCTATGAAGTATATAGCTTAAGCTGCAACCCAAAATCAAATATTTTATAGAAACATTTTTCATAACTATAAACCTTAGAATATTTAAACACAATTCAAACTAAAGTTAGTATAAAGTTTGCAAAATAGGTTTACCAAATTTGGTTGTCCTGAATTCTTGACAGTACAACCAAGCTGTGTTTTGCTTTATTCCCAGGTTTTTTTTTCCTTGGGGAAAGTTACTTAGATTTGTCTGTTGTTTTTTTTTTTGTTTTTTTTTAAATTTGTTGTATCTTGTCTAAACCTCTATCCAATATAAGATGATCATATGCGGACAAATGGTGCATGAGAGTATCTTCAGGAAGCAAATAATGCCAACTTTACAACTTTCTATCGTGCTACGGGTGTTTAGAGAAGTCCCAGGAGTTCCGTATGCTACATACAGTTGTGGCCAAAAGTATTGACACCCCTGCAATTCTGTCAGATAATACTCAGTTTCTTCCTGAAAATGATTGCAAACACAAATTCTTTGGTATTATTATCTTCATTTAATTTGTCTTAAATGAAAAAACACAAAAGAGAATGAAGCAAAAAGCAAAACATTGATCATTTCACACAAAACTCCAAAAATGGGCCAGACAAAAGTATTGGCACCCTCAGCCTAATACTTGGTTGCACAACCTTTAGCCAAAAAAATACTCTGCTGGAATTTTAGACCATTCTTCTTTGGCAAACTGCTCCAGGTCCCTGATATTTGAAGGGTGCCTTCTCCAAACTGCCATTTTTAGATCTCTCCACAGGTGTTCTATGGGATTCAGGTCTGGACTCGTTGCTGGCGACCTTAGAAGTCTCCAGTGCGTTCTCTCAAACCATTTTCTAGTGCTTTTTGAAGTGTGTTTTGGGTCATAGTCCTGCTGGAAGACCCATGACCTCTGAGGGAGACCAAGCTTTCTCACACTGGGCCCTACATTATGCTGCAAAATTTGTTGGTAGTCTTCAGACTTCATAATGCCATGCACACAGTCAAGCAGTCCAGTGCCAGAGGCAGCAAAGCAACCCCAAAACATCAGGGAACCTCCGCCGTGTTTGACTGTAGGGACCGTGTTCTTTTCTTTGAATGCCTTTTTTTTTTTTTTTTTTCTCCTGTAAACTCTATGTTGATGCCTTTGCCCAAAAAGCTCTACTTTTCTCATCTGACCAGAGAACATTCTTCCAAAATGTTTTAGGCTTTTTTCAGGTAAGTTTTGGCAAACTCCAGCCTGGCTTTTTTTATGTCTTGGGGTAAGAAGTGGGGGTCTTCCTGGGTCTCCTACCATACAGTCCCTTTTCATTCAGACGCCGACGGTTAGTATGGGTTGACACTGTTGTACCCTCGGACTGCAGGGCAGCTTGAACTTGTTTGGATGTTAGTCGAGGTTCTTTATCCAACATCCACACAATCTTGCGTTGAAATCTCTTGTCAATTTTTCTTTTCCATCCACATCTAGGGCGGTTAGCCACAGTGCCATGGGCTTTAAACTTCTTGATGACACTGCGCACGGTAGACACAGGAACATTCAGGTCTTTGGAGATGGGTTTGTAGCCTTGAGATTGCTCATGCTTCCTCACAGTTTGGTTTCTCAAGTCCTCAGACAGTTCTTTGGTCTTCTTTCATTTCTCCATGCTCAATGTGATATACACAAGGACACAGGACAGAGGTTGAGTCAACTTTAATCCATGTCAACTGGCTGCAAGTGTGATTTAGTTATTGCCAACACCTGTTAGGTGCCACAGGTAAGTTACAGGTGCTGTTAATTACACAAATTAGAGAAGCATCACATGATTTTTTGAACAATGCCAATACTTTTGTCCACTCTTTTTTATGTTTGGTGTGGAATTATATCCAATTTGGCTTTAGGACAATTCTTTTTGTGCTTTTCATTTAAGACAAATTAAATGAAGATGATACCAAAGAATGTGTCTGCAATCATTTTCAGGAAGAAACTGAGTATTATCTGACAGAATTGCAGGGGTGTCAATACTTTGGCCACAACTGTAGTAGACTGTGTTGCCCAGATGATGCCCACTTGTAATTGCAGCAATATGTTCTCGCTCAGTGCTTCCCAAACTCCAATCATCACAGTCCCCAACAGATTATAATTTCAGGATTTCCTTAGTATTGCACAGGTGATGGAATTCTTTTTAAGGCATCAAAAGCTGCCACAGATATTCTCACCTGGGCAATATTAAGGAAATCCTGAAAACCGATCCCCTATGGGAATTTAAAAAAAAAAAATACCATAAAAATAAAATTATCCTTTTTCCCATTTTGTGAGCAAAGAAAATGTAAAAATGTATAAACAAAGAAATTTGCGATAAATATAAAAAAAACATAATATATTTGGTATTTTGGACTGAAAAACTCCACACTTTAAAATACCTTATTTATAACTTCGGGTAAGAAAAAAAAAATGCTAATAATGCTGTTTTCAAAACAACCCTTCTTACGAAATAGCACAAAAATAGTAATCAAAAATGTGGCTGTATCACAAAAATTCCAGTAAAAACTCTAGCTCACTGCCAAAAAAATAATTGTACATCTCCCCAGATATGCAGAAACCTAAAACTATTTTCTTTTTATATCACGCACCAAATTTTATGTTAAGTTTTTATTTATTAAAAAAATGGTAAAACATAACAAATTTATTTGGTATCACTGCAATCATTCTGACATGAAAACTAGACTAGCATAAGAAATACAAAATTGTAGCTTTTTTTTCTCCATTTCACCCCACAAAGATGTAGGTATTTAAAAAAAAAATTAGCTCATACTTCAAAAAACAACTTTCTATATAGCTATGTCAGTGGAAAAATAAAATGTTTTTTGAAGACGTATGAAAAAGTGAATGCAAATGAGCTCAGTAATGCCTCAGTGAGGCGAGCTATAAGAGTGGACCCTCTGGACCGTGGAACAGATTGCCCAGGGCGAGCCGACCTAGTGAAGACCGACCCCTATACAGGGATCATCAGGGACAGGCCTAGGGATCTAATACCATGGTAGCTGGTACCAAGAGGGATGTCTCAGATAGCGGGAGAGACATGGAATAGAAGGGTAACTGAGGAGACAAACACGGGGGCACTAGGAACAGACATATAGAACAGAGCACAGGAGTATAGCAGAGCATGTGCCAGGAGGCACACCAGAGCACCAGGTAGAGTACAGGGACTGAGCTTGTGCCAGGAGGCATGGCAGAGTACAGACACGGGCATGGGTCACAGAAGCAGGAGCTTAAACAATAACCATGCACCACAGGAAAGAGAAAGCAGGTTCAAATAACCCTCACCTAAGCTGGATTGGCTGCTGGGATTTCCAGGTCAGGATATCAAAGTGTATAAAGTACCTTGGAGGGGGCGTGGCCACCCGGGTCACTGCATCCGAGAAGCTACAGGACCTTGGAAGAGGCGTGACCGCCCTCCAAGAGTGCCAGAGCACATGTGCCGAATCCTTGAGCCTCCAGCTGTGTGGGCAGCATGGCAGGACCAAAGGACAGGAATGGTGGAGTGGGCAGCAGCGGGCACGGAGGCAATAGTAGCGTGACCAGCCGTGGGGGAAAAGTGGCCAGTGGTGGTAACAAGCTTTGATAGAAAAGATTAAAATTAGGCCGACTCTGAGCATTAAACACATAAATAAAAATGCAATTTGTATTGCAGATCTAGGTGCTGTGTTCTGAAAGACCAGAATCAATGTCACAGGATATTGCAATAAACTTGGGCGTGAAACTGTGTGTGAATCCAAAGTACTGCATGTCAAAATCATTGATAAAGTCAGAATTTAGCTCTATCTAACATTTAGGTTAAAGTTAACAAGACAAGACATAATTTAAAGTCCTAAATTGGCCAAATAGATTAGATTACTGTCAGCTGAACAATGCTTAAGGGGGCTTTACACATAGCAATATCGCTAAAGCGTCACCGATTTTGTGATGCAGCAGCGATATTGCTAGCGATATCGCTACATGTGATACTTACCTCCGACCGGCTCCCCGCTGGCTATCGCTGATCACGCGAGATCGTCCAGGTCCATTTCTTGTCGGCTGCTTACTGCTGGGCTTCCTGCTGGCAGCGACGCGTGGACACGGGCGGGAGGACGTCATCATTGCTGCGTCTGAAAGGTAAGTAACGGCTGCTGCTACGTCGCTGGTGAAATCTGCCTGTTTGGCAGTTCACTAGCGACCACTTAGCGATGCACCAGCAATCCTGACCAGGTCATATCGTGGTTGGGATTGCTGGTGCATCGCTAAATGTAAAAGGGGCTTTAGGCTGATCGCTAAGTAGACAGACAACTAAGCTGAGACTCCCATGCACAGTAGGGCGCATTCAGCCAAGCCTGTGTTCTCTATAAGATAGCCACCAGGTGACATGTCAGCCAGCAGCTTATCTTTAGGAGAATATTGCGATTGACATTCCAAAATCAGACATGCATATTTGACATCTCTGCTGACCAATAGTCAGCCAATGCTCCCATACACACTAGACCTTCGGATGAACATATCGATATTGGTGGGTTAAGCCTACATTAATCTAATGTGTGGTTTAAGCTTCAGGCTAAGTTTCCATGATGACTATTTGTTGAGTTTTTTATGTTGCAGATTTTGTGCAGCATTTCTACACCTATAAGGTCACATGCATTTTTTCACTGTGCTTTTTAGTGCTTGTTTTACATACATTTTTATCATGTCTCTGATGTTGCATTTTTTTTCTCTTTATGGTATGTTATGTTTAACCTATTAGTGACCAAGCCAATTTTAACCTTAATGCTGAGGCAATATTTTTGAAATCTGACCAGTGTCAATTCATGTGGCAATAACTTTATGTTGGTGGTAAATTTATGTGGACATATTCTGTGTGGTTTTTTTTTTCTGAAAATGTCTGAATTTTGGTGAAAATTTAGAAATTCAAAATTTTCAAATTTTTAATCTTTATATCCTTAAACCAGTTAGCCATCCCAAATATGTACTTTTCATCTCTATCATTTTATTACGTTATTATTTTAGACGCGTTACTCATTTATTAATTTCTCATTTTTTCAAGAAATTTAGAAAACCTGTTTAGATTTAAATGGACTTTGCATGGCCTGTATATTGACAACTCTCCAAAAGTGATATGGTTTTAAAAGCTGCAACACTCAAATGCTTCAAAACTGCTGTGAGGAAATGTTTGACCCTTCAGGTGCTACAGAGGAATTAATACAATGTAGAATTAAAAAAAAAAAAATTGTAAATTAGCACCAATTTTTTCCATTTTACAAGGAATAGCATAGGAAAACAGACCCCACAATTTGTTACCTAGGAAAGGAGTACCATTTCATTTTGGAACACAAATTTGGCTGAAATAGATTGGGAGCGCCATATCACATTTTCAGGGCCTCTAAGGCACCCAAACAGCAAAAAAACCACAAGACATTTTTCCAGGGGTATAGTGAGCATTTTAAATTCACAGCTACTACACAGAATTGGTAAACATTAGGCATCTTTTACACTTGTCGTGTTTTTGCGGCCGAAAAATTTTGTCAGAGTGCCGTATGGCCGTGAGGGCCATATTTACAGCCGTGAAAAAATATCGAGCCTGCTCGATATTTTTCATGGCTTGCGGACACAGCCCCCATTGAAAGTCAATTGGGCCGCAAAAACATCGGAAGTTTGCCCAGTGTGTTGATTTTGCAGTACACCGTGAAGACTATATTTGCGGAACGCTGTATTTTTTTCTAGGACACTCCTAGGACACTTTGAAGTTTAGCACTCCATGCCTGCAGATACACAAGATGGACCTGAAGAGAAAAATCATTCTTGTTCAGGTATGTAGGGGTGCTGAAAAGCAACCCTGCCCCCCTTGGGAGTAGGGGAGGCTCCAGGTTATTATGGGGGATCGTGGGTGATGAGCCCTCACTGGCTCCCTGTACTGTTTTTTACTGTGACAGGGGCTATACAGAGATGGGAGGAGGTGCTAAAAGATAAGAGGGGTAGCATAGAGTGCAAAAGAGGGGTGGTAAAGGGTGCAAAAGAGGGGTGGTAGAGAGTGAAAAATGGGTGTCAGAGCAGTCAATTTATTTCAGTGCTGTTTGCTTTTCAAAAATATGCTATTGCTGATGACCCCCTTTTTTGCTTCAGGATCATCCCTGCATTTGGGATTCCAGGCGTGAGAGTTATCATGACCGGGATATGAAAGAACAGGCCTTGGAGGATGTGGCTCAATCCCTCATCCCAAACTGCTGGCGGCATGCTGATTTTAAGGAGCAAAAATTGATATGTAAGTATTCAGCACATGACATGATATACTGTACTTGTTTTTTAAAATTTAAAGAGTGGGAAATTGAGTTATGTTTTTTTCTTCCACTACAGTGAAATCAACAACCAAAGGATCTGAATGGCCAGGAAAACCAAGCAGGATATAATTGATAAATTGCCTTTATTAATCAGGTGGCTATATATATATATATATATATATATATATATATATATATATATATATTATAAAACCAAAATAAGAACAATGTGCACATAAGGGAATAATGTTTTTCATACATATTCCTCAAATCAGGTGTAAAGTGAAAAAAGTGAAAAGGTGTACTTAAAATATAAAAAAATAAAAATTCAGTGCAACAAGAATATACACAATATTTAGTGGTCAAAGTGCATGTGCTGAGACAACAAAAGAATAAAAATATAGTGTATCCAACAATGAAAACCAAATAAGTAGTGAACTCTCAGATACTGCAATATAAAGTGCATGTGCTAATAGCAAAAACTATCACAATAGTGTCTCAGACAATGAAAGCCAAATAAGTAATGAACTTAAATCTTGGTTGAAATAGATCATTGGAAGAGACCCTTGAAAAGGCAAAATTATGTTTATCAACTGAGTTATTCCAATCAATTGATGGTCAATTGGAAAAACACACTGATCAATCGACTAAGGACATCCAAGCCAACCAAACCAATAAGCTATTGAGGGATCAAAAAGATTTATCAGATGTGAAAATGTACAAGTGGTATAGGTATCATGTCGGGGAGAAAAATTGGGATCGATCTATTTCCCTTTCATCCAATCCTGCAGTGGGGGATATTTCTGGTGCCTCTTCTGCCTCTGTATCTAGTTCAACTGTGTCCATGCCTAAGCATAAAAGGGAACCTCGTTATGTACCGGCCAAACAGACCTTTAGATATTCTCCTGTGAATTACAAGAATAATCTTATGGTGATTTGAGTTCACATACATTTCCTGACATAGAAATTGAAATCCTTAATAAAGGTCTTATGTTTTGTCCAACAGCACAATTTGATACATTCTCTGCTATTAAGGAATTACATTTGTTCACTAGGAAATTGATTTTTCAACAATATTTCCATAAGGAGAATACATTGCAATTATTCCCTACAGAGGCGGAACAGGAGGCACTAGCTAGCCTGAATGAATTGGCACAAGAACACAATGATCCAGATGGAGGTAAGATCCCTGACTCCATTCGATCCAAGTCACAAAAATTTTCCCCCTTGTAAACCTTTCTGGTATTTGATACATTTGTGAAGACTGTGAGTAGAGAATTTGATAAGATTCCTTGATTCCCTCACATGAAGAATCTCAATAAGAAAGAAAAATTAACTCTCAAAAAATTACAAGATATACCTGATGTGGTATATAAGCCGGCTGACAAGGGGAGTAATTTGGTTGTGTGGCCTAAGCAACTATATGAGAGGAGGCTTTTCGACAACTGAAAAATGAGTTGTATTATAAAAAACTAACATAACCCATCGGATAAATTTCGGATATAACTAGTAGGTATTCTGGAGGCTTTGGAGGCAGGGATTATTTCTAGGGACTTATTTATGGCCCTCCAGGTATCTGAAACAACGGTACCTACTTTGTATTTGCTGCCTAAAATCCATAAAAATCAATCTACCCCCCCTTGAAGACCCATCATATCAGGGTCTAGAAATTATCTGGAGAATATAAATTTGTGGACGCTAGGCTGAAACCATTGGTAGAGGAATTACCCTCATGTATTAAGGACACAAACGAGTTTCTTAAAAAGGTGGATGGGGTTCACATCAGTAGTGACACTCTTAGTGTCATGTGATGTGGAGTCCCTCTATACAAATATATGCCACACGGATGGCGTTCAAGCCGTGGAATAATTTCTACATTTATCAGTTACACCTCCCTCAATGCCCCAATTTATAGTGGAACTCTTGGATTTTGCTCTTTCACATAATTTTTTCCTATTTAAGGGGTCCATCTACCTTCAGCTCCAGGGCACAGCGATGGGCGCTTCTTTTGCACCAGCTTATGCTAATTTATTCCTAGGGCTGTGGGAGAGGGACTTCTTTCCCTCTGAATCAGTGCCATTGATGGAACGCATCCTCTTGTGGGTGTGTTTCATCGATGATATTTTTCTAATATGTAATGGATCGGTGGAATCTCTTCATGATTTTGTCATATCTAAACAGTAATTCCCGCAATATACACCTGACATATCAGTTTGATCAAAAGACTATGGAATTTTTAGATGTGAGTATCCAGAGAGGAAAAAATAATTGTCTATATACTGATATCT
Source organism: Dendrobates tinctorius (assembly GCF_039654945.1). NCBI lineage: Eukaryota > Metazoa > Chordata > Amphibia > Anura > Dendrobatidae > Dendrobates > Dendrobates tinctorius. The sequence continues at coordinate 25,772,198 of NW_027361770.1, read as the reverse complement.
TTCGTAAATCAACATCAGTTAATTCACGCCTCCATGCAAGTTTATCACATCCCTTGGCCATGATACGGTCCATTCCGGTAGAGCAATTTTTACGACTGAGAAGAATTTGTTCAAACAAGGAGGAATTTGAAAAACAGACTTTAGATTTAAAACAGAGGTCTCTGGAGCGTGGATACAGTCATCGGTCCTTTAAAAGAGCTTATAATTGTGCAAAAAATACTACTTGGCACCAAGCGCTCTATGGTACTAAACCTTCAGAAACAACTCAATTAGTCAGATATATCACACAGTATCATGGACAAACATCGTTAATGTGGCATTACCTAACTAAATCATGGGGGATTCTTAAAACCGATCTGATTCTATCTAAATATATAGGGGATACACCTAGTATTACATACAGAAGATCAAAAAATTTAAAAATTATCTTGTAAACAGCCATTATATATCCAAACCCATCCTCTACTACCTTTTTGTCAAATGCAAAAATATCATTGGGCTCTAAACCATGTGGGGAATGTGTGGTCTGTCCAAATGTCATCAGGGCACAAATTTTTTCTAATTCGAAAGATACAACTACCTACAATATTAAACATTGAATAATCTGTATATCTAAAGTGGTTATTTATTATGCAACATGCCCATGCCCCTTGATGTACATGCAATGACTATTCGTCAATTCAAGATCCGTGTTTGGGAACATGTGTTGGGGATATTGGCGGCAAAAGAAATTGATATTTCTTCACTAAAAACTATCCCCAAACACTTTAAGATCCACCATAATTGTGATGCTTCACTATTGAAATTGATAGGGTTAGATATGGTTATACCAAACGAAAGGGGAAGTAAAATAGTTAGTCTTCTTGCAAAAAAAGGAGATAAAATGGATTTGGACATTGGATACAGTATCTCCTAATGGATTAAATGAGAATTTGAGCTTTACTCCTTTTCTGCAAACCACTTTGCTGCTTTTTAAACCATTTTAGTCATTTCATTTAGCTACTGAAATTTTATTGAATTTTTTTTTATTTATCTTTTTAATTCTTTTTAAATTACATATCTCTATGCGGCTACACAGCCTAAATCTAAATGGCGAACACAAAGAAAAATAAATTTTCCAAAAAATTTACAAAAAACGAACAATTGTTGGGTAACTCGCCAAACCCTGACTAATGCACTGGTAGGATACAGCAAAGCCCCAATGATAAAGGCTGGGGCAGCACAGGTGCATTCCACTGATGAAGACAGCCAGTTAACCCATCAAGGTCTGGCTGCCTAGTGGGAAATGCACACTAATAAGGCTTGCATAAGACATAAGTCACACTGATAGGCTGCTCAGACACTATGCATCACACTTATCAATGACGCCATTTTTCCTTGTGTTCGCCATTTAGATTTAGTGTTAGGGACTCACAATATCTGGGGACCCTTGACGGTGGGTTGTGAGCTTATCTGCTTTGGCCAAAATAGTAACCAATACCCCATATCTTTTTATCATTTATCTTTTTGCACTTTTTATCATTTTTACAGGATACAGCTTAGCTCTTCATGTTGGCTTGGTTTTTTGGTGTGATGCATGTATACAGTGCTGAGCGGCCCGCCTATTTTGGCGTCATTGATAGGCTGCTCAGACACTATGCATCACACTTATCAGTGTGACTTATGTCTTATGCAAGCCTTATTAGTGTGCATTTCCCACTAGGCAGCCAGACATTGATGGGTTAACTGGCTGTCTTCATCAGTGGAATGCACCTGTGCTGCCCCAGCCTTTATCATTGGGGCTTTGCTGTATCCTACCAGTGCATTAGTCAGGGTTTGGTGAGTTACCCAACAATTGTTCGTTTATTGATGGGTTTAAGCAGTCAACGAGGTGTACTGTAGAGTATGCGATTCTTTTATGCCGCGTCAGGCTAATGCTAATCAGCCACAATCTTCCAGGGGCACATTGCAGTTTCAAGGCTCATCAAGTCTTTTCAGCACTCCTCAATCTTCTGAGCATTCATAGGGATGCTTGACTATGATATCCCGAACTTTCTCAACATGTGAATTTTGAAATGACCAAATGCCAATTTCAAGCCGTTTATCTTTTTTTTTTTTTTTTTTGTTTGTAAACTATGTAGAAAATGTTTTTTGTTGGCTTTTCTAAAAATTTTCTGTACAAGAATTTTTTTTTTTTACAAAAAAAAGTTTTGTTAAATAAAATTTATCAAATAAACTTTGTGAGAATGTTTTTTTAATTGGGATCAGTAAGTGCAGCCATTAGTTCAGATCTTGTGTGGCCGACTGAGACTAGATTAGTACTAACTACTTAATAGAGAATGTGAATGCCGTAAACTAACTATTTTTTATTGTTTTTACACACTTTGGTTCCTAATAATCATTTGATGAAATGGCCAGCTGCTGCCAGGAGACGGATCCCTGGGAAGACACACAATGATCTGCAAAAACCTCTTGAATTGCAGCTGCAGCAGGGCGTCCAAAATTAACTTGCTGATCCAAGGTGTTGATGGTGTTGTCCGATGGAGTTTCCACAGAAAGCACTCTCAGGTCCTCCTTGTATGCAGCTCATGAATGACAGGATCCCAAAGGCACTCTTAATGTACCTTTGTGTTCTAGTAAGTCTATAATTAAAGATCCTCTTCCGTGAGCTTAAAGATCGTCGGGGGGGAAAAGGACGCATTACAATTGGGGAGAGTCCAAAGCCCTCATCAGCAACCAGGACATATGGAAATTGGTGGTTGGTGTAGTCTGGTAATGCAACAGGTTTGGGGACATTTAATTGTTTGTTCTTAAAATAGTACTCAATTCGAGAGCTACTCCAGATCCTAGCATCAGATGTGCTCCCATAAGCCCCAGTGCTGACCATAACAAAATTGTAATTGCTGTCAGCAATAGCCATTAGTACAATTGGAAAATAATGCTTATAAATTAAAAATTTGGATCCAGAGAACGCTGTTTTTTTTTACCCGGATATGTTTCCCAAACAGCACACAGATATAGTGTGGAAACTGCGTTTTTTAGAAGTCCGCTGCTGTATCTAGCCAGTCTTCCTGCTTTGGTGGAGCTAAAACAATTTCCTTTAGGCACTCCCACAATACCAAACAGGTATGTGCAACTATCTTGGACACTGTAGTAATCCCTAACAGGAACTCAAAATGAAGTGCCGAAAAAGAGTTGCCTGTGGCAAGGAATCTGTAATTTTAAAAAAGGAGGAAGTAGACATTAGTAGTCTATTATGAAACATTAAAATCCTAAATTAGCTATTTAAAAAAAGGTAGTCATTACCTCAATGTCACAATAAGCCGCTGTTCCGGAGAAATGCAGCAACGCATTCTGGTATCCTTTGAATGTAATCCAGGGTCACACCTCTGACAACAGCAAATAAAAAGTTGTCATGGACATACGGGAATATTTAAAGAATTTCTCTGGGTACTGATCCAGCAATTGTTGCGGTAGTCATGGAGAAGTGTCAATGCTGACTGTAGGTGTATGAGGGAGAAACAAAACGCCAAGCTGTCCAGGCGTCGCAGTAGACATGGTGAAGCAACTTCACTTAGGGAGGAGTCTGGAGTCTGTGCAATATAGGAGAGGGTTACAGATCCTCATAAGAATTCTGGTTCATATGGACTTGCGGCATCAGGATGTGAGAGGAGTCTAGAATGATTTCAGGCTTTCCATATTATGGTAGTCAAGTTTCGCCTTTGTGATGCAAAAGTGACTTATTTGCATATGTAGTAAAAACTTTTCACTTTGTTAATGCAATAAAGATGGATAGCTGAAAAATATATGGAAGCATGTCAGTATTCTAAGAACATAAGCTAAGAAACCCTAAGGCTATGTGCCCACGTTACCATTTTTAAACGCTCAGGAAACGGATCCCCTTCCCAGAAAACGCATGTCTTTTTTCTGCGCGCTTCTTGCCTGGTTTTTGCACAAGACGCACGTTTTTGACGCTTTTTTTGATGCGCGCTTTCTGGGAACACTGGAGAAGGCTAAAAATGCTCAGCAATGCGGAAATTAATGAGCATGCTGCGTTTTTAGCCGCTAAGCGCTTCCTGAGCGTTTAAAAGCGCATGCAAATTAATTTGAAGCTTCTTTTTAGCGTTTCTGCAGCGTCTGAGCTGGCACAAATGCTACAGCAATGCTTAAAACGCAACGTGGGCACACAGCCTTAAACTATATAACTTACACAGTGAGCATTTATAAAAGTAGGTGATGCAACTGAACTTAGGATTACATCATCAGAGCTGAGTTGCCATTGTTTGATTGGTCGCCCTAAGATGATAGAATACTGAAGGCTCAATATACTAAATGGATTATGTAATAAACTAGCTACTAACAATGCAATAATTATGATGAAATAATAAAGATGGAATTTTTCTATAAGCCTGCATGAAAGGTGACATAAGTAATTACAAACTTCTCTGGATCTTGAAAATTATAGCCAATCAGCAAATTTAAGCATCATATTCATTTTCAGCAACACAAAATTAGTTAAGTTCAACTATTTTCGTCTCTGAACCAATTTGGCTGTAGAAGAGTGTTATCTTATTTGCAACTCTGATTTTGTTGCATTTCAGTGAGACAACTTGAGCTTTTATAACCTGTGTCAATCATCACCGATACACCATAAGGAAAAAGAGACATGATTTACCATTTTCAAAACATATGTCTGGGTTTGGACATACTGAAAAGCAGTTGAAATTTAGGATCATCAAATATGTCCCATCTTTTAGAAGTTTATGGAAACTTTTATGGAGACTCGCACGAGTCTCTTGCATCAACATCCGGCGCTACCGCCTGCACTCAGGACCGGAGCTGCGGCTGCATAGAAATACATGCAGCCGCAGCTCCGGCCCTAAGTGCCAGCGGCAGTGCCAGGTGTTGATGCGAGAGACTCATGTAAGTTTCTCGCATCACACACGGTAGTGTGATCCTGGCCTATGACAAACAGTAGTAGTGGATAATGATAATTTAGAGGATGACACCGACCAGGTGCTAATCAAGGGTGCAGCCTAGTAAGAGAAGTAGTGGAGGAGGATAATTAGATGCTGCTCTGATTGCTAGTCACCTTTTTTTTCCCCAAACTACTAGGTGATATTGCATCATGTGCTTTATAGAAGGTCTTTAGTTCATAGTCTATTCAAGCCTGGATGTCCATGACTTAATTTACTCCTGCAGAGCCTTCAGACTGCCATAGATTTGTCTCTTGCCAATGTGCAAAACAATTTTCACAACTGAGATGCATTCAGGTAGGACTTTCCATGACAAGAACATTCAGGCAGTGTTAAACATTCTTCTCTAGCAGCACATGTCTCATCATTTTCTCTCAAGATGACCAACAAAGGAGCAGATTTTGCTCTGGAGGATCTTTTAAGCTGGAATTTGCCTTTGCAGTGTATTGCTGAGGCCAAGACACTCCTACTCTGATGACCTCACAGCCTAGACATCCTTATCTCTTTCCCAGGTCTTGTCCACCATAGATTTATTAAATTTATCATTATCATTGCCATCGTTGTCTATGACCCAGTTGAACATTGCTTTTGTATGAAAAATATAATGAGTTCCCACTTAAAGATTTGCTCTGATTCAGATTGCTGTAATCATTGACAGTGCTCCCACTATCTTGCAGATTCATCAAGATTTCCCCTGGCCTCATGTTATCTGTGTGCAAAGATTGTTCATCTCATCCAATAAATCAAAAGGAAGAAGTAATTCAGGTGAAATATCTTCCACAAATGTGAGATGGCTGTGAGTTAGAAGAGTACTCGACAGAATAGTTACAGTTGTCCTTGACGTAATTGAAATTTCACTAAAACTTTATTATGGTGGCAGAGAAGGTCATCTGAACAAAATGATAACTTAAGCTGATCGTGTGGCTGTCAAAGATATCATCATCCTGCTCTGACTGAGATGAGTGATGTGATATGACGTATAGTTAATTACACTCTCAGTTTCATTCACACTATAATGCTTGCCAAAGGCAAAAGAGGATACTTTGGACCTGCTTTTGGTACTACTTATACTAGTACTAGGAAGACTGTTGCCAGCAGTGATGGTGGTGCTACTGTTCCTAGCTGCTCCCACATTTTTAGCACTGGTATGTCTTTTTTACTCTCACACCACCACATCCATTGCCATGCCATTTTCCATTGCCCATGCTTTTATGTCAAAACAGATCTGCACATTTAAATATCTTGATTTAGTGTAATTACTTTTAAAGAAATAAATCTACATGGTCAAAAAGGATGATGTAACAACAAGTGTCAAGTAGGCATATTGCTTCCAAATGTGCCAACAGCCCTCAGTACAGTTGTAGTGTGTACGGTTGCCTAGTAAAACAGGTTTGCAAGAACTAAAATATGTTTATTATCAATATATTTAACCATTATTCTTGACAGCATTGACAAAAAATCCATTACCAAGAATGTTACTTTGTTAGGTACATGCCCCGAAAAGATAATGCAGCAGTAGTCCTCTGTACCTTTGCAGCCACCATACGGCTAACACGCTATTCCCCCTTGACAAAACATATAATGTTCATAGATAGGTAGGTGTATGGAAATGAAGGTGCCACAATAACTCATAGTATTGTTGAAGCACATATGGCTAATAAATTGGACTAGTAAAACAGCTACGCAATACCTTAATATTTAAATTTAATTACTTTGTAAAATTCCATCTGTCTAGATGTAATACCAGTGCCGCCGGGGGTTAGCTTCTACGGTCGTTCCAGTACTCACTCTCTTGGAGGCTGTTTCATCACCCGTATGCTGTTCACTTTGGGGACCCAATTGACTGTAGACAGAGGCTGGAAACAACTTTAACAACTCAGCTTATTCTCTTCAGGGCACAGCATATCCACAATGGCTACAGGACTCTTTTACTCGATAACAGCAATACATCTTCATCTACAGCAATACGTTACTTCTTCCTTCAGTTCACACGTATGAACCACACAGACAAGCTGACACATCACACAGAGTACGATGAACATGGAACACTTCCCTTCTTCCAGAGCTCGACTTCAGCCCACGAAGGTACCTGACTTATCCGTTACAGCTCACCTCTTTACGGCACTGTTGCTCCTGTTCATGTCCTAAGTTCGCAGCTCACTAGACTCTTCACACAGCTCCCGTAATCCATCTGCTACTTCCACAGGCGGCTCACTCACTGACCTCCCTGGCTTGACCTTCTCCAGACATGGGTTGGATTCAATAGACTGGCTTGATTGTCATTTCAGCTTTTCCTTGCTAGCTGACTTGACCATTGAGAATCATTCTTCGGTCTCCCTAGTTCTGCAACTCCCAGTCTCTAATTGCAGAACCTTCAGTACCACTATGTACTGGCTACTGCTGTAGGCATTCGCTGTGCTTCACTTCTGTCCAGTATAGCTACCCCCGGCTCAGCTAACTGTCTTTCTTTTGTCTCTGGCTAGCCACTCCTCTAAGTTAACCCTTCTAATGGTCTTCTCACTAGTTGAGCTCAGTACCCCCATCTAGTTGCCTTTTCTAATATAACATCTAGCTATAACCTATTGTCGTGTGGCCACAAACACACACATGCACATGACAGACATACTGCACACAAAATATACAACATCAATATTTGCAGGGCTTAGCCCTTGACCTCCTTACATAGACAAAAACTCTGTACCCAAAAATCTACTATGCTAGATAAATACATGCCTGCAAAAGGAACATGTTGAAAGAGCATGTACTATTGTTGAGCGCTGTACAGTTGCTAAATTGGACTAGTAAAACAAATTTGCGGAAAAAAAAAAGCAAACTTTTTTTAATACTTTTTTTACACAACACCCTCTGGTTTCATAGAGGAAGTGACAAGTAAAGTTAGAAAGATACAAGTCCTGATAGCCAGTACCTCTAATAGCCAACTCTTTTTGTGTGGCATAGAATCATAGAATCGTAGAGTTGGAAGGGACCTCCTGGGCCATCTGGTCCAACCCCCTGCTCAAAGCAGGATTCACTAAATTATCCCAGTCAGATGTCTGTCCAGCCTCTGTTTGAAGACTTCCATTGAAGGAGAACTCACCACTTCTCGTGGCAGCCTGTTCCACTCATTGATCACTTTAACTGTCAAAAAGTTTTTTCTAATATCTAATCTGTGTCTCCTCCCATTTAGTTTCATCCCATTGCTTCTAGTCTTTCCTTGTGCAAATGAGAATAAAGTTGATCCTTCTACAATGTGACAGCCCTTTAGATATTTGTAGACTACTATTAAGTCTCCTCTCAGTCTTCTCTTTTGCAAACTAAACTTTCCCAAATCCTGCAACCTTTCCTCATAAGACAGGGTTTGCAGACCGGTCACCATTCTGGTCGCTCTTTTCTGAACTTGCTCCAGTTTGTTGATGTCTTTTTTAAAATGTGGTGCCCAAAACTGGACACAATATTCCAAATGATGTCTGACCAAAGAGGAGTAGAGGGAAATAATGACTTCACGTGATCTAAACTGTATGCTTCTGTTAATACATCCTAGAATTGCATTTGCCTTTTTTGCTGCTGCATCACACTGTTGACTCATATTCAGTCTGTGATCTATTAGTATACCCAAGTCTTTTTCACATGTGCTGTCACTTAGCCCTATTCCTCCCATTCTGTATATGCTTTTATCATTTTTATTGCCCAGATGTAGTACTTTGCATTTCTCCCTGTTAAAAACCATTCTGTTAGTTGCTGCCCACTTCTCCAGTTTATTTAAATCTTTTTGAATCCTCTCTCTCTTCTCTAGTATTAGCTATCCCTCCTAGCTTTGTGTCATCAGCAAATTTAATCAGTTTACCCTCAATTCCTTCATCTAAATTGTTGATAAAGATGTTGAACAATACAGGGCCCAGGACAGAGCCCTGTGGTACCCCACTTGAGACATTCTTCCAATGGATGTGCAGCCATTTATGACCACTCTTTGGGTCCGATCACTAAGCCAGTTATGAATCCACCTAACAGTTGCCTTATCCATTCCATACTTAGTCATTTTTTCAATAAGGATTGTATGAGAGATTTTGTCAAATGCTTTGCTGAAGTCAAGATATACTATATCTACAGCATTTCCTTGATCCACCCAATCAGTGATACCGTCATAGAAGGAAATTAAGTTAGTCTGACATGACTTATTAGTTACAAACCCATGCTGACTCTGTTTAATCACTTCATTCTTATCCAGGTATTGACATACATGTTGTTTAATAATTTGTTCAAAGATCTTTCCTGGTATAGAAGTCAGACTAACCTGCCTACAGTTGCCTGGGTCCACCTTCTTCCCCTTTTTGAAGATAGGAACAACATTTGCTCTTCTCCAGTCTTCTGGCACTTCTCCTGTTCTCCAAGAATTTTCAAAGATTATGGAGAGGGGTTCAAAAATTTCTTCTGCTATCTCCTTCAGTACTCTGGGGTGTAATTCATCTGGACCTGGAGACTTGAATTCATTTAGGTTAGCTAAGTGTTTCCTCACTATCTTTCTGCTTATAGATATCCTGGATTCTTCTATTCCCTTAATAGGACAGTGAAGAACAGTTGATGTTACATTTCATTTCTGAGAGAAAACAGATGCAAAATAGGAATTTAAAAGTTCAGCCTTCTCAACATCCTGTCTTACCATTCATCATTTTCATCCTGTAAAAATACTATAGCATCTTTGACTTTTCTTTTACTTTTGACTTATCCCCAAAATCCTTTATTATTGCTTTTGACATCTCTTGTGCAAAAAAACCCCTGTTTGGGAGAGAAGAACAGACAATTCGCGGCGCCCTAAGTGTGTAAACACAATATTGTAGTCTTTAAAGGGTGCACAATTTTATGCACTTACCTGATAGAAGACTAATATAGCTTTGGATTATGTAGCCTCAAAAATCCTTCCTTTTGGGATATTTCTCAGAAGACAGGGCTTGCAGCTTGCCTCGGGTGGATCCAAGTGAAAGAGCCAGGTTCAGTCTCACACAGGATGAGTAAGGCTACTTTCACACATCAGGTTTTCGGCGTCAGGCGCGATCCGGCGTCGTGCCGGAACGCCGGATCCGGCAAATGTTTCGTAAAACCGGATGTGACGGATCCGGTTTTCTGCCGGATCCGTCTTTTTCTTGACAGACAAAACCGGATCCGTCTCATCCGGTTCATCCGTTTTTCTATCCGTTTTTCGACGGATTACGCCGGATCCGGTTTTTAAAATTGACCCTTGTGGCCTTCCGAACGGGATTGGCTACTGGAAAACTATATATAGCATGTTCCTACAGCCCTTCTTTGACAGGTTGTAGAGGAGAAAGTGCATGTTGGAGAGAAGAGCAAGTTACTGGCGAAGATGGATGTTGTCATTGGAAATATTTTGAAGAATTTGGCGGATTTTACAGCGGAGGCGAATCGTTTGAGGGTGATTGTTCTGGAGAAGGAGAGAGCGAGACAGCAGCGCATCAGGCATCGTAGACGACGTTTGTGGATCCACCCCATCACAGCCAAGAGAATGACGCGTGGGGTCTATTCTACACTATGCATGGACCTTCGACGAAACCCGGATACATTTTTTGGATATGTTAGGATGAAAATGGAGAATTTTGATTACTTGGTGGAGCGCATTGCACACCTCATAAGAAAAGCGGACACCTATTGCCGCTTCTCTGTTTCACCCGTAGAGCGTCTGATGGTGACTTTAAGGTAAGCCACATTTATTGGATATGATCGCATCAGAGCACACTTTCATTGCAATCTTGTTGGTGGTAGTTTGCATCTCCAAGTGTTATAGGTCAGTTTTGGTATGTAATGCTGTGATTTAAAACTAATTTATTGTTTTTTAATTCCCCACAGATTTCTTGCAACTGGAGAATCCCTTTCGTCACTGCATTTCCAGTACAGACTCGGGATTTCCACCATATCTGGAATTGTGAAGTACACATGCCATGCACTGTGGGACTCCTTAGCTGAAGAGTTTTTACCAGAGCCCACAACAGAGAGGTGGATTGAAATTGCTGACAAGTTTCAACAGATATGTCAGTTTTCAAACTGCTTGGGCGCTGTGGACGGGAAACATATCGGCATTGTAAAGCCAGCTGGATCGGGATCGGAATATTTCAATTACAAGAAATATTTTTCAATTGTCCTCATGGCCATCGCTGACGCGGAATACAAATTTATTGCGGTTGATATTGGGGCCTATGGCCACTCCAATGACTCTCAAGTTTTCAAACTGTCTGCCATGGGGCATAAACTGTATGGAAACACCTTCCAGTTCCCACCACCTAGACCGCTGCCGCAAACATCTGGTCCACCTATGCCATTTGTCTGTGTAGGATATGAAGCCTTCCAGCTGTCAGAACACCTTTTGAAACCGTACTCTAGCAGAGGATTGACAAGACCAAAACGCATTTTTAATTACCGCCTCACAAGAGCAAGAAGAATGGTTGAATGTACCTTTGGTATTCTGACAGCCAAATGGCGGGTCCTATTGACTGCGATCAACCTCAAGACAGAAACTGTGGACGAGGTGATGAAAGCGTGCGTGGTACTCCACAATTTTGTTATCTGCAAGGAACCCATTTCCATTGAGGACACCTCTGAAGAAACCACCTTGCAAGATTACCATGACATTACCACTAGAAGTTCTGTGACGGTTTCAGTAATGAGGGACAATTTTGCACTATACTTTATGTCACCTCAAGGCAGAGTACACTGGCAGGATGACAGAGTGTGAAAGATTTATGCCCAACCAAACTTGTGTACCTTCTGTACCAACAGTATATACCTTTGCCAACCAAAGTTGGCTATCTTGTCATGGTCTCTATTTTTAGCTTTAGGCCACAGGTGTGTACCTGGTTGTGTTTTATGCAAAGTATTTCACCTTTTAACAAAAGTTGTGTACATTGTTAGGAAATCACCAAAAATAAACACAACTTTTTAGGTGAAATACTTTGCTTCAAACACAACCAGGAACACAACTGTGGCAAAAAGCTAAAATTTACCCACAGTTATATACCTAGTTTTGAATACCATTTCACCTTTTAAATACCCTGTATTTAACCTTTTTGGCCGCAGAAAGAAATGACAGACAACCAGTGTAAAATAATTTAACTTTTATTGAAAAATGTTTTTTTTAGTAAACTTTTTTAAAATTTTAATAAACTTGTTTAATAAAACTTTGAAACTATATAACTGAAACCATAAAACTGGTCATTTTTATTTAAATACACACATTATAAATCTGTGTAGTGTGTGGTGGAAATACTGCTGTAGGGGCTGCGGGACACTTCGACACTGGGAGTGTGGAGAGAAGACTGGGATCGTGGTGGGGAAGGAACAGTTAGAGGTGAAGGTGTGGAAAAAACTACAGAATGGGTGGACATGTGGGAAGCAGAAGAGGTGGTGGGTGGTGGAGTGGAGGGTTGGGCAGGGACTGTAGGAGCAGATGATGTTGATGGCAAGTTGTATGGGGAAGGAGTTTGGTACGGGGCAGGTTGCTGGAAGTGGGGAGATGTCTGGTACGGGGCAGGTTGCTGGAAGTGGGGAGATGTCTGGTACGGGGCAGGTTGCTGGAAGTGGGGAGATGTCTGGTACTGGTGAGGTTGCTGGTACTGGGGAGTTTGCAGGTACTGGGGAGGTTGCTGGTACTGGGGAGGTTGCTGGTACTGGGGAGGTTGCTGGTACTGGGGAGGTTGCTGGTGCTGGGGAGGTTGCTGGTGCTGGGGAGGTGGATGGTGCTGGGGAGGTGGATGGTGCTGGGGAGGTGGATGGTATGTAATAGGAGGGGGAGGATGGAAAGTGGCTGGAGGGGGTGTAGATGTAATAGGAGGGGGAGGATGGAAAGTGGCTGGAGGGGGTGTAGATGTAATAGGAGGGGGAGGATGGAAAGTGGCTGGAGGGGGTGCAGGTGGAGGAACTACTGTGGTGGGAGGAGGAGGTTGGGAGGTAACTTGCTGGAGAGCAGCGTGGCATGAATGCATTACATGCATCTGCTGGGCAGGAGAGAGCGTTTCCATGCGCTCCACAACAGACCTGAAAAAGGTGTGGTTTGGCGAAGATCTTGCTTCTGAATGCATGGTTTGCAGAAGTGTCTTCACCTCCAGAATGCTGGAGTTGATCTGCTGATAGCCTGCGGAGATTTGCTCTGACAAGACTTTTAGACAGTTCTGGAAAGATGCATTCAGATGCAAGAACTCTGGCGCATAAGTCTTTTCCTGACCCCTCTGCCGCTGCCGCCCAGTACCCGCAGGTGTACTAGAGGTGGCAGGGGCAGAAGGGTGGGGTAAAGGGAAAGCGATCTCCTCACCAGCAGCTTCATGTAATGTAGGCGGCCACGATGCTCCTGTGCTGGTGGATGGGACAGATGGGTCGAATGTGTGGGAAGGCTGGGAAGGTGCAGATGTACCGGGGCGGTCGAAGTGTCCCTCGGTGCCGGTCTCCTCAGGGATCGCCTCAGAAGGGTCCAATCGTGCCGGCTCCCGAGTGCTGCTCACCGTGCTGTGGAATAAAGAGAAAAAAAAACAATTAAAATACTGACATGGTATGGCCCTGGCTGAAAAAAAATTTACATCTAACATTTTTTTTTCACATGTGGTGTGTAATATTTACCTTCTGGTGACCATTGTTTCCCGGAGGAACGACAGGGCTTCTGCGTACTTGTACTTGCTCCTGCGTCCTCCAGATCCACTCGGGGCCCGCATCTCTTTATTGAACTCCTTCTTGAAACGATCTCTCACAGACCGCCACCGATTCACAATTCTGTTCCCTGAAACGAGAAAGGAGTGGTTAGTATACAACATCAGTATTTCCCAAACTCCAGTCCTCATGGTCCCCAGGGGTCATGTTTTCAGGATTTCCATAGTAAATAGAAATCCTGAACACATGATCCGTGGGGACCACGAGGACTGGAGTTCGGGAAACACTGGTTTACATCAAGCAACCGGTACTGTATATACTTACGCTCTTTAATCTGGGCCCGAGCTTCGAGGTCCTCCCAGCGGCCCACAAGGAGCGAACAGATTTCCTCCCAGAGTCGTCGGGTAACGATAAGGTCAGCGTGACGGCGGTCAGCCATATTCCAGAGCGGCTCCCTTTCTCTGACGAGATCGATGAGGCGGTCCACATCAATCCCTCCATCCTCACCGTCAGAGTCGGGAGCACGCTGTGAAGGCTGTTAAAGAAAAAGACAAAAATAACATAATTAGCCTCCACAAAAGAAATGAAATAAAAAGTGCAAAAAAACAAAGCAAAAATATTTATACTTACACGCTGGTGACCGCCGCGTTGCTGTCGCCGACGACCCTGGGAGGCACTGTGAGGACCTCTTGGCCAAGCACCAGATTGGGAAGACTAGAGAAGAAAACAAAAAATGTTATGTCTTTGGATGTAGGCATTTGTTTGCTGTGTGTGGTCTGCAGAACATTGTTTTCTATGTGTTGTGTGTAGTGTGATGTTGTGTTTCTGCGTTTGATGCAAAAAACTTACCAATTGTGAGCCCACTCCAGGTGTCTGTCCACCCCTTCCTTCTTCTTCTGGGAGCTCCTCTTCATCTTGTGATTCCTGCTTTGAAATAAAAGGCAATGAATAGACATATATTACAGAGAAGATGGATTTTGGAAATAAAAACTTACCGTCAAACGCTGACGATGCGAGGGAGGGCTCCCAGAAGATGATGTGCTGTCTTCCTGGTGGCCACACTCCATGCCTGTGGGTGGTGTTCCAGCTGCTGCCATTGCTGCTGCTGCTGCTGCATCTATTGGGCGGCTGTTGAATAAAGAGAAACAAAGGGCCAATGAATATCTTGATATTCAATAGCCCTAGTTTGGAGGAATGGGTTATTTGATAATTACCGTCTCTCATCTGCTGCTGCCCTCCCCTCCTCAGCATGTTCTATTTGCTGCTCCATTTGGGGTGGTGGTGGTGCGGATGGTGCTGCAGTGGTCTCCTGCCTTCTCCTGCTTCGCTTGGTTGCTTTCTTGGGTGGCATGTTGGGTGTGGCTGTGGGTCCCACTGTCTTGCTTTTATATATGTCTTGTGGGCAGAGCTACTGAGCATGCTCAGACCAAAAAACCGGATCCGGCCGCCGGATCCGGCTTTCGCCGGATCCGGCGCATTGCGGCGCTCATAGGCTTTCATTGTGTGAAAAAGCCGGACACGCCGGATCCGGCGTGTCCGGCTTTTTCGCCGGAGACAAAAAACGTTACAGTCACCGTTTTTTCCAGACGCCGGATCGCGACACATTGCCGGATCCGGTGAAAACCGGATGAAACGCATGGCCATCCGGCGCGATCCGGCGCAAATGAAAGTCAATGGGGGGGAAACAGGATCCGGCATTGAATTTCGCCGGATCCGGTTTCTGTCAAAAGCGCCGGATCGCGCCTGACGGCGAAAACCTGATGTGTGAAAGAGGCCTTAGCCTCCACATAAGAAATGAAATAAAAAGTGCAAAAAAACAAAGCAAAAATATTTATACTTACACGCTGGTGACCGCCGCTTTGCTGTCGCCGACGACCCTGGGAGGCACTGCGAGGACCTCTTGGCCGAGCACCAGATTGGGAAGACTAGAGAAGAAAACAAAAAATGTTATGTCTTTGGATGTAGGCATTTGTTTGCTGTGTGTGGTCTGCAGAACATTGTTTTCTATGTGTAGTGTGATGTTGTGTTTCTGCGTTTGATGCAAAAAACTTACCAATTGTGAGCCCACTCCAGGTGTCTGTCCACCCCTTCCTTCTTCTTCTGGGAGCTCCTCTTCATCTTGTGAATCCTGTTTTGAAATAAAAGGCAATGAATAGACATATATTACAGAGAAGATGGATTTTGGAAATAAAAACTTACCGTCAAACGCTGACGATGCAAAGGAGGGCTCCCAGAAGATGATGTGCTGTCTTCCTGGTGGCCACACTCCATGCCTGTGGGTGGTGTTCCAGCTGCTGCCATTGCTGCTGCTGCTGCTGCATCTATTGGGCGGCTGTTGAATAAAGAGAAACAAAGGGCCAATGAATATCTTGATATTCAATAGCCCTAGTTTGGAGGAATGGGGGATTTGATAATTACCGTCTCTCATCTGCTGCTGGCCTCCCCTCCTCAGCATGTTCCATTTGCTGCTCCATTTGGGGTGGTGGTGGTGCTGATGGTGCTGCAGTGGTCTCCTGCCTTCTCCTGCTTCGCTTGGTTGCTTTCTTGGGTGGCATGTTGGGTGTGGCTGTGGGTCCCACTGTCTTGCTTTTATATATGTCTTGTGGGCAGAGCCACTGAGCATGCTTTCGCCGGATCCGGCGCATTGCGGCGCTCATAGGCTTTCATTGTGTGAAAAAGCCGGACTCGCCGGATCCGGCGTGTCCGGCTTTTTCGCCGGAGACAAAAAACGTTACAGTAGCCGTTTTTTACAGACGCCGGATCACGACACATTGCCGGATCCGGCGAAAACCAGATGAAACGCATGGCCATCCGGCGCGATCCGGCGCAAATGCAAGTCAATGGGGGGGAAACCGGATCCGGCATTGCATTTCGCCGGATCCGGTTTCTGTCAAAAGCGCCGGATCGCGCCTGACGGCGAAAACCTGATGTGTGAAAGAGGCCATCAAGAAAAACACATCCAGCCCATAAACGGCAGCGCTTCCCAGGACTCACATCCAAAGATGATATTCCATATTTTTTTATTTCATAGGTTAAAAAAGAGATACAACGTGTTTCGGATACAGTGTATATCCTTCATCAGGTATCATACTGATACAGGATTTGTACTGTATTTTTATGATACCTGATGAAGGATATACACTGTATCCGAAACGCGTTGTATCTCTTTTAACCTATGAAATAAAAAAATATGGAATATCATCTTTGGATGTGAGTCCTGGGAAGCGCTGCCGTTTATTGGCTGGATGTGTTTTTTTAACATCTCTTGCAAGCCTCAATTCATTTTCAGCTTTAGTAATCTGATTTGTGCCCTGCAGGTTCTGCAGACAGCATTATATTCTTCTTTAGATATGCCTCCCTCTTTCCATTTTATAAACATTTTTTTCTTCTGTGGAGAATAGATAGCTCAGCTAGGATCTTTGCTTTGGCACAAGCGTGTGGCTATGAAGTCACTTCAGCAGACTAGCAATATGGACACGGCATATTTATTGTGCACACTTGTTATCCAATGTTACACATGCCCAACATGAAATAAAACGTCTAAGGCCATCTGGCCACTAACTAACAATAGCAGGCTAACTACAAAATAAACCTATATAACAGCAAACAAGTCCATGTTATCTTACTGTGTCAGCTCCCAGTTCAGCAGACGATAGACTGAGAGCTCCTCCTGATTATATCAGCTGGACCAGTCAGGAAACCAAAACCTGGATTGAATTAGTGGAGGGGGAACTACCAGTCCTTTCCATGCTGATCACTAAGGAAACCAGGACTGGATTACAGTGAAATAAACTGGCTTCATCATCAGTACAGGAAGACATATGAAATGAAACGGGGAGAAACATACCTGTTTTCTAGTACCTCTCCCCTTGGCACCTCACACACCCCCCTCCTCTGTTCGAGCCCGTGGGGTCGGACACGACGAGTCACCAAGCAGTGTGTTCTAGACAACACATCTGCATTTCTGTGCGCTGTGCCCGCCCTGTGCTCAACGGAAAATTTAAACCCTTGTAATGCTAAGAACCAGCGTGTCACCCGCGCATTGCCTTCTTTTGCCCGGGACATCCATGTTAGGGGCGAATGGTCCGTCACTAGCCTAAACTGGCGACCTAGTAAATAATAGCGCAAGGTGCACAGGGCCCATTTCACAGCCAGGGCTTCCCGCTCAACTACACTGTAGTTCTTTTCTGCTCTTGTAAGCTTTCTGCTTAGATAGGCCACTGGGTGTTCCTCGCCATTTACTTCTTGAGACAAAACCGCGCCGAGGCCCACCCCAGAGGCGTCTGTTTGGACAATAAACTCCCGTTTAAAGTCTGGTGCAACCAACACTGGTTGGTCACAGAGGACTGTTTTCAATCGCTGAAAGGCCTCCTCTGCTTCTGCGTTCCACTTTATTGTGACAGATTTCGACCCCTTAGTAAGATCTGTGAGAGGAGCTGCGATGGTCGCAAAATGTTTGATGAACCGCCTATAATAACCAACGATCCCTAAAAAAGCTCCAACCTGTTTTTTGGTTACCGGTCGTGGCCAATTTTGAATAGCATCCACTTTATTGGCTTGAGGCTTCATGACGCCTCTCCCTATGCTTTATCCCAGATAGCGAGCCTCTTCCAATCCCAACATACATTTCTTGGGATTGGCAGTCAACCCAGCTGTTTTTAAGGAGTCTAAGACGGCTTGTACTTTTGACAAATGTGTGTCCCAGTCATTGCTAAAGATAATAATGTCGTCCAAGTACGCAGATGCATACTGGCCATGGGGTTTTAGGACAATATCCATTAGACGTTGGAAGGTGACTGTGGCACCATGCAACCCAAATGGCATATCTCGGTACTGGAATAATCCCTGGGGCGTAACAAAGGCAGTTTTCTCTTTGGCTGATTCCGTGAGGGGAATCTGCCAATAACCTTTTGTTAAGTCAATAGTGGATATGTACCTAGCCGAACCCAGTCTCTCTATCAGTTCATCGACTCTTGGCATCGGGTAGGCATCGAATTTCGATACTTCGTTTACTTTCCGAAAATCGTTACAAAATCGGATAGTCCCATCGGGTTTGGGCACCAGTACGATAGGGCTAGCCCAATCACTCCGGGACTCTTCAATGACCCCGAGCTCTAACATCTTCTTCACTTCCTGGGCAATGGCTTGTCTCTCGAGAATTCGATATGGTTTAAGCCGTACCCGCGCCTGTGGATCAGTAATAATGTCATGTTTAATTAGGTGAGTCCGGCCAGGAAGTTCCGAGAAAATATCTGCGTTCCTCTGTATGAACTCCCTGGTCTCTCGTTTTTGGCTTTCGGATAGCGTGTCTGTAATACCCACTTCTGGCGGAGCTACCTGGGGGTCCTTTACCTTAGAAGGTGGTGCCCCTCGAGGCCCATCCTCAAGGGCAGCTCCTGCCACCAGACTCTCCCTGTCCCGCCAGGCCTTAAGCAAGTTTATGTGGTATATTTGTTCGGGCTTTCTCTTGTCTGGTTGGTGTATCTTATAATTTACTTCACCTACTCGTTCCAGCACTTCGTATGGTCCCTGCCATTTCGCAAGAAATTTATTCTCTATGGTAGGCACCAATACCAACACCCTGTCGGTTGTATACCGTGCTTTGGGCATGTTGTGCGTGCTCTAAACACTCTTTAACTATTGGCATAACTGCTGCAATTCGGTAATGCATAAGTGTTATGTGTTCAATTACACTGCGATAAGGAGTCACCTCTTGTTCCCAAGTCTCCTTGGCAATATCTAACAGGCCTCTAGGACACCGCCCATAAACCAACTCAAAAGGTGAAAAGCCTGTGGAGGATTGGGGTACCTCTCGTATAGCGAACAGGAGGTATGGTAGTAGGGCATCCCAATCTCTCCCGTCCTTATCCACCACCCTTTTCAACATTCCCTTTAGGGTTTGGTTAAAGCGCTCCACCAAACCATCAGTCTGAGGGTGATATACTGAGGTACGCAAATGGGAGATTTTTAGCAGTTTACATAAATCCTTAAGTACACGAGACATAAAGGGGGTCCCTTGATCCGTAAGTATCTCTTTCGGAATGCCGGTGCGGGAAAACATATTAACCAGCTCCTTTGAAATTGATTTCGCATTGGCATTCCGCAAGGGCACTGCTTCGGGATAACGCGTGGCGTAATCCAATACTACCAAAATGTACTGATGACCCCTGGCAGATTTAACTAATGGACCGACTATATCCATTGCTATCCTCTCGAAGGGCACCTCTATTATTGGTAAGGGCACTAAGGGGCTTCTAAAATGTGACATAGGTGCGGTCAATTGACACGTAGGACATGACCGACAGTACTGGGTCACGTCTCCCACTAGACCCGGCCAAAAGAAACGTTGCAGAATACGGTGTTTTGTCTTTTCTACCGCCAGGTGTCCTCCCAAGGGATGTTTATGTGCCAACTCCAAAACTACCTGGCGAAAGGACTTAGGTACCACTAGTTGTTCTACCACCACCCCTCGCACCTTGTCTATGTGATACAACATATCCTGCTGCACTGCCACGTGTTGGAACTCGTTTTGAGCCCCTGGGTACAATGGTCTTCCCTCGGAGACCTTTATGTTTTCCCACGCCCTTGCTAGAGTAGGATCCTGGTGCTGAGCGGTCCCGAACTTACCACGTGCCACCTCAAGGTCAGGCATTTCTAAAACATCCTCTAGCTGGTCTGCCTCGCCTGCATACACAGCCAGAGGAGAGTCCACAGATTCTAGTACTTCCTCTGAGATGGGTTCTCCGTCGTCTTGCTGCAATGGTTCAGGGGCTAGCTCCGGAGCACCGTCTTCAACTAGAGGGTTCATGCCACTTTTGAAGTTCCACAAGTCCCAAAATAAGGGAAAGTCTCTCCCCAGGATTACACTGTGTCCCATAGACTTTATGACTGCCGCCTGATGTCTTTTGGTCCCTACTGGCGTGGCAAGAGTAACCCAGGCAGTGGGGTAGTTCTTAGTATCCCCATGGATGCAACTAATGCCAACAGTTAAGTTCGTTAGGGCGCTAGAGTCCACCAAACTGGCATGTACCAAAGTTACTTGACTGCCGGAATCCAAGACGGCATTCACACTATAACCGTCAACCTCGACATGGCACACGTGTTGTTCATTTCCCGTGAGGGTCTCCGCCACACAGACTGACTGCACATATAATGAAAGACGCCTCATAGCATTACAGTCCATTGGCTCCGTAGTCATTGGGCAGTTAGCTGCTACATGGCCAAGCCCGCGACATCGCCAACATTGTATAGGCCCTTGTCTCCTCGATGGAGATCCCAGACGAGGTCTGCTGGCTTGATGTGAGCCCGTACCACCTCCATAGTCCTTTGTAGGTCTGCTACCCTTCATTGTGACGTTCTCTTCTTTTGAAGATGGAGTAGGTTTCGCAGGACTCTCCAGCGATTTCTTGGGGGGCCAGTGGGGTGCTAACGTCCCTTGGAGTAGGCTTTCAGAAGCATTGTAGCGTTCGACCATATTCACCAACTGGTCAGCGGTAGTTGGGTCACCCTGTCCAACCCACCTCTGGATCTTAGCGGGTAAGGACCGTAGGTACTTGTCTAGAACAACACGCTCCACCATCTGTGCGGACGTCAAAGCCTCCGGTTGCAGCCATTTCTTTACTAGATGGATGAGATCATGCATTTGTGAGCGGGCTGGCTGATGCTCCACAAAATTCCATAAATGCACCCTCTGTGCACGTACATACGTGTTTACTCCCAGCCTTGCCAAGATTTCGCCTTTGAGTTTGATATAGTCCATAGCATCCGCTCCACTCAGATCGTAATAGGCTTTTTGTGGGTCTCCGCTCAGAAATGGAGCCACTACCTCAGCCCATCTGTCCAGTGGCAAGTGCTCACGTTCTGCAATACGTTCAAACACGGTGAGGTATGCTTCCACATCATCGTCTGCGGTCATTTTAAGCAAAGTCTTCTGTACGGCTTTCTGCGCACTAGCAGCGCTTTTGTGTACGGTCTCCCTTATCTCGGGGTTGCCGAACCAAGGCCTGTTTTATTGCCTCCAACTGCTCTTGCTGCATCTGGTGTTGCTGCTCCAGAGCCTTCTGGAAGCAAGCATTAGTCTGCTGTTGCTGCACATTTGCTTGCAATAACTGCTTCACTAGTTCCTCCATATTACTGGACTCTTGGCTCTTCAAAAACGCAGAAGCTTTCAGCCAGGACATACACAGTGTTTTCTCTGCAGTCACAGTCCAGCAGCCACAAGTGCCCGCATTCGAAACACCATTTGTGGAGAATAGATAGCTCAGCTGGGATCCTTGCTTTGGCACAAGCGTGTGGCTATGAAGTCACTTCAGCAGACTAGCAATATGGACACGGCATATTTATTGTGCACACTTGTTATCCAATGTTACACATGCCAAACATGAAATAAAACGTCTAAGGCCGTCTGGCCACTAACTAACAATAGCAGGCTAACTACAAAATAAACCTATATAACAGCAAACAAGTCCATGTTATCTTACTGTGTCAGCTCCCAGTTCAGCAGACGATAGACTGAGAGCTCCTCCTGATTATATCAGCTGGACCAGTCAGGAAACCAAAACCTGGATTGAATTAGTGGAGGGGGAACTACCAGTCCTTTCCATGCTGATCACTAAGGAAACCAGGACTGGATTACAGTGAAATAAACTGGCTTCATCATCAGTACAGGGAGACATATGAAATGAAACGGGGAGAAACATACCTGTTTTCTAGTACCTCTCCCCTTGGCACCTCACACTTCCTTTTTAGCATGTGCTTAAGTTCTGTGTTCATCCATCCTGGTTTCCTTAAATGCTTCCTATTCTTCCCTCTTTTCGGAATTGTTAACAACTGTTCTTTGAGAATTTCATTTTTCAAGGTTTCCCATCTTTCCTGGACATTTTTGTCTTTAAGGATATCCAGCCATTGGATCCCTCCAATTCTCTTTCTGAATCCCTTAAAATCTGCCTTTCTGAAATCTAACCTTGATGTCTGAGTCTTCACAGGTCTTCCGCCTCTAGTTATCCAAAATTCTAAAATAGCATGGTCGCTACCTCCTAGGGTCCCAGCCACTTTTACCTCCTCAACCATTTCCTCCCTGTTTATAAGGATTAGATCCAAGGTAGCAGTTCCCCTTGTTTTCTCCCCTACCTTTTGGAAGATAAAGTTGTCAGCAAGAGAGGATAAGAATTTCCTTGACCTGTTAGTTTTGCCTGAGAGAGATTCCCAACAAATGTCTGGATAGTTGAAATCTCCCATGACAACTATGTCATATTTTTTGGAGAACTTGGCCATTTGATGCATAAAGAGTTCATCCATGTCTTCAGCTTGCACAGGTGGCCTGTAGTAAATGCCTACAATGGTGTCCTTTCCATTGTTCTGTCCTTGTATTCTTACCCAAACAGTTTCCACAGAACTCCCAGTCTCTGAAGCTTCAATCTCTGTGCAGATATACGCGTTTCTAACAAACAATGCAACACCGCCTCATTGTTTATCAAGTCTGTTTCTTGCAAATAAGTTGTATCCTTCTAGTCTTGTATTCCAATCATGTGTATTGTCCCACCAAGTTTCAGTGATTCCAATGACATCATATTTCTTTTCCTGTGTTAGTAGTTCAAATTCTCCTTGTTTGTTGCCCATGCTTTGTGCATTAGTATAGAAACATTTTAGCATGAAATATTTGATTAATAAAACAAGTCTGTAACAAAAATAGCTTTTTGAAATCATGTACACTTTTCAAGGTAGACTGTTGCAATTAAATTTGTGGAATGTTAAAAATGTTCTTATAACTTAAAGAAACTTTACAAAAAGGAATGCAAAAGACATGCAAATAAATTAGATGTGACTTATGGCTTGTCCATCTGACAAGCTAGGAAGCATTGTTGCTCAGACAGACTAGCATTGGTTTCAGTATCCTTTTTCAGTAGAAAATTAAGACTGTGGAAGCTCCAACAGCCTTCCTTGTTTCTTCCATCAAGTACTTCAAAAAACTTGGTGCAATTAAAGTGATGGAGGCAAGTAGCGTGGGAATAGGAACAGGTGACTATCTCAGGTGCTGGGTCCTGAGCCAGCAGCGACACCGGGACTTGGCCCCCAGTGACAGAGAGGTGAATATGTCATTTTTATTTTTTACTTGCAGCAGTGGCATATGGGGCAAAATCTATGGAGCAGCATATGGGGCCATAATCTGTGAAGCATCTTATGGGGGCATATTCTGTGGGGCATCTTATAGGGGCATATTCTATGGAGCATCTTATGGGGGACTTTTCTGTGGAGCATCTTATGGGGGCATATTCTATGGGGCATCTTATGGGGGTATTCTATGTAGCATCTTATAGGGGCCTATTCTATGGAGCATCTTATGGGGGCAGGCATAATGTGTGGAGCATCTTATGGGGGCATATCCTATGGAGCATCTTATGGGGCCATAACCTTTATGGAGCAGCATATGGGGCATATTATTCTATGGAGCATCTTATGGGGCCATTATTAACCTTTATGGAGCATTATATGGGGTGTATTTTGTATGGAGCATCTTATGGGGTCATCATAAACTGTATGGAGCATTATATGGGGCTCCTGATTCAATATGGATATTCAAAAACATTTAACCTACTGATGTCTCAATTAATTTTACTTTTATTGGTATCTATTTTTATTTTTGAAATTTACCAGTAGCTTCTGCATTTTCCACCCTAGACTTATACGCGAGTCAATACGTTTTCCCAATTTTTTGTGGCAAAATTAGGGGGGTCGGCTTATACACGAGTATATATGGTATCTTTTACAATGTAAGCCTATGGAGGTATGATGTGATGCTCCATAGGATACATTGTAAAAGCCAATTAAAAACAGAATACAGTGTCATCTGGAAAGTCTGAATCACCATCATGTGACTCAGAAGTGTGGAATTTCTCTGGATACTGGAAAAGACAACAATTAGTGAGTACATTAACAAACTGGCACAACATTTAAATTAAACAAATTCTGTAAAAAGCAAGTCAAGACAGCAAAGATTGAGACAGAGAAACGCATTGCGAGGGAAAGTAAAAATAATCCCAAAATATTCTTTAACTACATAAATAGTAAGAAACTAAAAAATGATAGTGTTGACCCCCTTAAAAATAGTCTGGGTGAAATGGTGGATGAGGAAAAAGCCAATATGCTAAATGAATTTTTTTTCAACAGTATTTGCACAAGAAAATCCCAAGGCAGACAACATGATCAGTGATAAAAAAAATTCTCCATTAAATGTCACCTGCTTAACCCAGCAGGAAGTACGGCGTCGTCTAAAAATCACTAACATTGACAAATCCCTGGGCCCAGATGGGATACACCCCCGAGTACTGCAGGAATGAAGTACAGTCATAGATAGACCATTATTTTTAATCTTTAAAGATTCCATAATAACAAGGTCTGTACCACAGGACTGGTGTATGGCAAATGTGGTGCCAATATTCAAAAAGGGGACAAAAACTGAACTTCGAAATTATAGGTCAGAAGCTTAACTTCAACTGTGGGTAAAAGCCTTTAGGGTTTTCTAAGAGATACTATACTGGAGTATCTGAAGAAGAATAACTTCATCATGACCCAATATCAACATGGGTTTACAAGGGACTGCTCCTGTGAGACTAATCTGATAAGCTTTTATGAAGAGGTAAGTTCCAGACTGGACCAAGGAAATGCAGTGGACGTGGTGTACATGGACTTTTCAAAAGCTTTTGATACAGTGCCACACAAAAGGTTGATACATAAAATGAGAACAATGGGGATAGGGGAAAATGGGTGTAAGAGGGTTAAGAGCTGGCTCAAGGATAGGAAACAAAGGGTTGTTATTAATGGAGCACACTCGGACTGGGCCACAGTTAACAGTGGGGTACTATAGGGGTCAGTATTAGGCCCGCTTGTTTTTAACATATTTATTAATGAACTTGTAGGGGGCTTACAGAGTAGAATTTCAACATTTGCAGATGACACTAGACTCTGCAGGGGTAATCAATACAGAGGAGGACGATTTTATATTACACAAGGATTTATGTAAACTAGAAGGATGGGCTGATAAATGGCAAATGAGCTTTAATGGGGATAAATGTAAGGTCATGCACTTGGTTAGAACAAACAAGATATATAATTATGTGCTTAATTGTAAAACACTGGACTAAACTGTCAATGAAAAAGACCTGGGTGTATGGGTGGATGACAAACTCACATTTTGTTGCCAGTGTCAGGCAGCTGCTGCAAA
The DNA here is from genome assembly GCF_039654945.1 of Dendrobates tinctorius. Classification (NCBI taxonomy): domain Eukaryota; kingdom Metazoa; phylum Chordata; class Amphibia; order Anura; family Dendrobatidae; genus Dendrobates; species Dendrobates tinctorius. The sequence continues at coordinate 25,746,383 of NW_027361770.1, read as the reverse complement.
AGCAAATAAAATAATGGGATACATTAAAAGAGGCATAGATTCTCATGAGGAGAACATAATTTTACCTCATAATTTTATACAAGTCACTAGTGTGACCACACTTTGAATACTGTGTACAGTTCTGGCCTCTGGTGTATAAGAAAGACATAGCTGAACTAGAGCAGGTGCAGAGAAGAGCGACCAAGGTTATTAGAGAACTGGGGGGTCTGCAATACCAAGACAGGTTATAACACTGGGGGTTATTTAGTTTGGAAAAACGAAGGCTTGGGGTGATCTTATTACAATGTATAAATGTATGAAGGGACAATACCAAGACCTTTCTAATGATCTTTTTACTCTTAAGGGGGTTTTACACTAAGCAATATCACTAGCAATATCGCTAAAACGTCACTGGTTTTGTGACGTTATAGCGATATTGCTAGTGATATCGCTATGTGTGATACTTACCAGCGACCAGCTCCCCCGCTGCTCATCGCTGATCGCGCGAGAATGTCCGTCTCCATTTCTCGTTGTCTGCTTCCTGCTGGGCTTCCTGCTGTGACGTCCAGCGACGCGTGGAGGCGGGCGGGAGGACGCAGGATCGCTGTGTGTGAATGGTAAGTATCGTGCTCTGCGTCGCTGCTGCATCGCTGTGAGATCTTTCTGTATGAAAGCTCACTAGCGATCATTTAGCGATGCACCAGCGATCCTGACCGGGTTGGATCGCTGGTTGGATCGCTGGTGCATCACTAAATGTAAAAGGGCCTTTAGACCTGTGACGGGGACAAGGGGGCATCCTCTACATCTGGAGGAAAGAAGGTTTAAGCATAATCAAAGACGCAAATTCTTTACTGTTAGAGAAGTGAGACTATGGAACTCTCTGCCATATGATGTTGTAATGAGTGATTCCCTACTAAATTTTAAGAAGGGTCTGGATACCTTTCTTGAAAAGTATAATATTACAGGTTATATACACTAGTCTCCTTGATATTACGTTAATCCAGGAAACTAGTCTGATTGCCGTATGTGGCGTCGGGAAGGAATTTTTTTCCCCAATGTGAAGCTTGCTGTTTGCCACGTTTTTTTTTGCCTTCCTCTGGATCAACATGTTAGGGCAGGTTAGGATAGGATATGGGTTGAACTAGATGGACTTAAAGTCTTCCTTCAACCTTAATAACTATGTTACTATGTTATTATGTAACACTTCACTAACGTTTACACATGTTTAGTTAAAAAAAGTTTTGAAAAGTACACATTTAAGATAATGTTCATGCTGTATATCTCAGATCAATTAAATCATAGTCACAGTGACTATACAGCTACAGCACTTCCCTACACTATCACTCCCATTTTAATCTGTTTGAGCACTGAAATTAGTAAATCACAATCAGGTTAGGCCTTTTCATATGCCTTTGTGGAATGAGCTGTGAGCTTTAACTTCCTATACCTACACGGTACAAGAACAAAACGAGGCTTCTTGGCTGCCTGCCATCTTTTCTACTGTCTATGATTTCCCCCTAATTAGCTGCACTAGACCATGTGATATGATAGTCGCAGAGCATTATATAGAAGTATGCTTGGCTATTCCTGATGTCATTAATCTGCTCTCTGAGTCTTCCGTAGTGTATAAAGTTTTTCTATTTTTAAGCCAATCCTTCTTATTGTTTAAATTCATGGGGACCTGCAAATTTCAGGAAATTTGACACAAAATCCATCACCGTGGGATCGATTCCATCATCACTACATTTTTACTTCTATATATAATGAAAGTGTTTTTTTTTTTTTATCTTAGCTGAGTTCTTTTCTAAATCGGACCATTGCATGAATATCACTATATGTGCATGTCATCTAACTATCAATATCTATCTCTAGAATGGCAGCTGCAGCTTACAGCTAGTGAATATGCTTTTACAGATATGCACTCTCATACAGTCCTGGCATGGCTTTTTCAATACACTGCATTTACACCTTTGTGCTTTTTGCATAAATACTGGTTTTATCCACAATATAGAGTCACTGCACATGCTGGTTATGCTTATTGTGAAATAAATTTATTGCTTGACGGTGAAGATGCAACATCTGACGTTTCGGCCACATTGGCCTTTATCACAAAAGTCGCCCTTAGATTGAATGAAGAATCTTTGTTCACCGAATAGATAGTGTCACCGCTAAGCAATAATAGATTGATAGCATATTCCAAGTCGCCAGTAATCCTGATTCCTGATGAGGTGGTGGACTGGTAAGTATGCCAGAGGGTTATTGGTGGCGCAGTGGGGGAAGTAGGCACAGCCGTGCCACAGCAGTGGGGATAGTGGGGACTATCCGTTCCTTTTCACTAGCACGGTAAACTCAAACCTTCAGGCTGAGTGCTAACCATTTATATTATCTAGTAAATACTGGTTTTGAAACCTACACGCTCCTTACTATCATAGCATCTTGAATTGATTAAGACCAGGGGCTGGCTGGAAAATTTTGGCCCGGGGGGTGGAAAGCAAAAAGTAGTGGCCCATGATTAGCAAGCCACACCTATCAGCTATGATTCATTAAATGGGTGATCCAAAACTAAATTTTATTTTACTTTTAAACATCTAGCTATTTAAAGGGATTGTCCACTACTAGGACAACCCTTTCTTAAACTAAATGTTTAGCCCCGATAAAATTATAAAGCCTATACTCACTGCCAGCTCCGTTCCAGCAGTGTCAGCACTCGCTCTCCCCAGGGCTTTGATGTGGTATTGTGACATGTGACTCTGATGCCCAATTAGTGCTGGTGTCACTGTCTCCCCCTTCATATGAAGGGAACAGGAAGAGGATAACAGGGCTACAGCTCTTCCCAGACTTCCTCTTCATATTCAGTTTTCCCAGTGCTGACTTGGCGTCACCTGTTATTCCACCGCATCACAGTTCCAGGACCGCATGTGTCAGCACCAATGGAACTGATCCAACACGGGAGGTGAGTATAAGCTTTATTATTTTATCGGGGCCGAACATTTAGTTTAAGAAGGGGATGTTCTAGTAGTGGACAAGCCTTTAATGGCATAATTTGATCTTTTTTTTAATATACTTTAACTTTAATTCCCTATCTTTCCCACTCTAGTCGAACTGCTTTATTTTTTCCATTACTTCCTCTTTGATGAAGCATCATTTCAGCATCCCAGTGCATGTTGGGATACTCATACGAATCATCATCAGGGGGCAGAAGCTGCGGTCACTGGCACAGCCTATGCCCCTTCCTGAGATGAAGCATCATCGGTGATATCTGTTTCAGGGCTTGGCTGGTCACTGCTCTACTAAGCATGTGTCGAATGTCAATTCTGATGGATGCTCAGTAGATTCCTGTGCAATGTTCTTCTCAGCGCACAATGACAATGTGCTTCTCGCCAGCTGTGGTCAGAAGTGACGATTTAGCAACAGAGTGCACTGTCATTGCACATTGTAAGCAAAGGGTGAGCGAGCAGAGACCAGTGCCATCCCCACACATGTGATGTCAGATAAGAGATTCGCAGGATACCAGTCTAGCTTCCAGGTACCAGTGAACCCGATTACTGGTCCGAAGTCCCACATATTGATCCGCTTATCTCTAGTTATATCCTTTCTTTGTAGTAGACCTGGATATTAGTGATGAGCAAACATGCTCACATATAAGGTGTTATCCGAGCATGCTCGGGTGCTAACCAAGTGACTTTGGGGTGCATGAATAATATGTTTGAGTCGATTTGCTTGCATGTCTCGTGGATGTTTAACAGCCTCACCACATACAGGGATTTCCTAACGAACAGGAATCCCTGCATGTGTTGCAGCTGTCAAACAGCCACTAGACATGTAGCCGAGGGGACGCAAACATATTTTGAGCACGCCAAAGACAATTGGTTAACTAATGAGCATGCTCGGATAACACCTTATCCAAGCACGTTCACTCATCACTAGTACAGACATCAGGTATTAGACCATCACGTACAGTATTATCTTCTATATAACATTTGTTGTCTGTACACATACAGGATAATATATTACTTGCATATGATACACTGTTATACAGACATCAGCTGTCATACAATGTACACATTGTTGTATGTATATACATATATCTGACAGTGTGTATACTGTATAACATTTCATGCCTGTACACAAAGTATAAGGGTATGTGCACACGTTAAATATTTGGTGCGGAAAACTTTTTTTACCTGAGTTTTTATTGTAGATTTTTCCCCGCTCATCAGTACGGATGAAATCTGCATCAAAAACACAGAAAAAAATTGACCTGCTGCAGATTTAAATCTGCATCAGATCTGCAAGGAAAAATAAGCAACGTGTGTACGAGACCTCGGGGTTCTCATTCACTTTGCTGCCTTTGCGAAACCCTTCAGATTTGGTGACAAATTTGGCAGAAAAATCTGTGACAATCTGCAAATTGCGCACAGGTCCTAACATGTACAAGATAGCATATGACTGGCATTTGATATACTGTCATACAGTATACACATTGTTGTATGTACAGTGGGGCAAAAAAGTATTTAGTCAGTCAGCAATAGTGCAAGTTCCACCACTTAAAAAGATGAGAGGCGTCTGTAATTTACATCATAGATAGACCTCAACTATGGGAGACAAACTGAGAAAAAAAAATCCAGAAAATCACATTGTCTGTTTTTTTTTCATTTTATTTGCATATTATGGTGGAAAATAAGTATTTGGTCAGAAACAAGCAATCAAGATTTCTGGCTCTCACAGACCTGTAACTTCTTTAAGAGTCTCCTCTTTCCTCCACTCATTACCTGTAGTAATGGCACCTGTTTAAACTTGTTATCAGTATAAAAAGACACCTGTGCACACCCTCAAACAGTCTGACTCCAAACTCCACTATGGTGAAGACCAAAGAGCTGTCAAAGGACACCAGAAACAAAATTGTAGCCCTGCACCAGGCTGGGAAGACTGAATCTGCAATAGCCAACCAGCTTGGAGTGAAGAAATCAACTGTGGGAGCAATAATTAGAAAATGGAAGACATACAAGACCACTGATAATCTCCCTCGATCTGGTGCTCCACGCAAAATCCCACCCCGTGGGGTCAGAATGATCACAAGAACGGTGAGCAAAAATCCCAGAACCACGCGGAGGGACCTAGTGAATGAACTGCAGAGAGCTGGGACCAATGTAACAAGGCCTACCATAAGTAACATACTACGCCACCATGGACTCAGATCCTGCAGTGCCAGACGTGTCCCACTGCTTAAGCCTGTACATGTCCGGGCCCGTCTGAAGTTTGCTAGAGAGCATTTGGATGATCCAGAGGAGTTTTGGGAGAATGTCCTATGGTCTGATGAAACCAAACTGGAACTGTTTGGTAGAAACACAACTTGTCGTGTTTGGAGGAAAAAGAATACTGAGTTGCATCCATCAAACACCATACCTACTGTAAAGCATGGTGGTGGAAACATCATGCTTTGGAGCTGTTTCTCTGCAAAGGGGCCAGGACGACTGATCCGGGTACATGAAAGAATGAATGGGGCCATGTATCGTGAGATTTTGAGTGCAAACCTCCTTCCATCAGCAAGGGCATTGATGATGAAACGTGGCTGGGTCTTTCAACATGACAATGATCCAAAGCACACCGCCAGGGCAACGAAGGAGTGGCTTCGTAAGAAGCATTTCAAGGTCCTGGAGTGGCCTAGCCAGTCTCCAGATCTCAACCCTATAGAAAACCTTTGGAGGGAGTTGAAAGTCCGTGTTGCCAAGCGAAAAGCCAAAAGCATCACTGCTCTAGAGGAGATCTGCATGGAGGAATGGGCCAACATACCAACAACAGTGTGTGGCAACCTTGTGAAGACTTACAGAAAACGTTTGACCTCTGTCATTGCCAACAAAGGATATATCACAAAGTATTGAGATGAAATTTTGTTTCTGACCAAATACTTATTTTCCACCATAATATGCAAATAAAATGAAAAAAAAACAGACAATGTGATTTTCTGGATTTTTTTTCTCAGTTTGTCTCCCATAGTTGAGGTCTACCTATGATGTAAATTACAGACGCCTCTCATCTTTTTAAGTGGTGGAACTAGCACTATTGCTGACTGACTAAATACTTTTTTGCCCCACTGTATATACAGATATATGACAGTGTGTATACTGTATAACAGCTGATGTCTGGATTATTCTTTATGCTATAGTGGTATACTATGGGCACAGGTAGACTGTACAATGTTATATACACTGGATGGATCAATCCTGCACCAGGCCCAGGACATACATACACTGTATATATGCAGGGCCATGTATATAGCATGTGATGTTCAGTCACCAGGCTCAGGGTTGATCACTCCAGTGCTAGATTCTGTATAGAATCTCTGGTCACTCTCAGTATAGGAAGTGACCCTGAAAGTTAAGACTCCTGCCATAAATCTGTGAGCATCAGCAGAGTGGCCGCTGATACTTATCGTCCACCTCCTCACCGTACAGAGAGCTGAAGCTCGTACTCACTGATATCTCCAGTCTGACCCACGCACCGCCTCCTCTCCAGCAGGAAGAAGATGCAGCCGTGTTCCCTCTACCTCTGCAGACGGCCGCACAGTGGGCATGTCTGGTCCATTGTGATGCAGCTGGCCCTGACATATAGAACAGCGCCGGCCCGCCAGCAGGCTGAATCAGTTGCTTAGGCTGGTTTCACATTTGCGTTTTTTAGCGCTGGAAAAAAACGCACACCTGCGCATGCGTTTTTTCCCCTATATTTAACATGGGTGCGCATACCTGCGCGCTGGTAAGTGCATGTATGCGATTTTCATGCGCTGCGTTTTTTTGGGGTGTGCGTTGGGATTTTCCAGACGCAGCATGTTGCATTTTTTGGCCCTGCAAAAAAGCGCATGCGCACATATGCGCACGTTTTGCGCTAAAAATGGCCATTATAGCCTATGGATGCGCATATGTGCGCACTGGCATGCTCATGTATGCGTTTTTTTGCATATGCGTTTTTTTTTTTAAACCATGGAATTTAGGGGTTTGGGTTAGAGTTAGGGTTAGTTAAGGGGGTTTAGGGTTAGGGTTATGGTCAGGGTCAGGGTTAGGGTTGGGGTTTGGGTCAGGGTTAGGGTTAAGTATGGTTTTGTTAAGGATTAGGGTCATGGTTAGGGTCAGGATTAGGGTTAAGTATGGTTTTGTTAAGGGTTAGGGTCAGGGTTAGGGTTAGGGTTAGGGTCAGGGTTAGGGTTAGGGTTAGGGTTAGGGTCAGGGTTAGGGTCAGGATTAGGGTTAAGTATGGTTTTGTTAAGGATTAGGGTCATGGTTAGGGTCAGGATTAGGGTTAAGTATGGTTTTGTTAAGGGTTAGGGTCAGGGTTAGGGTTAGGGTTAGGGTTAGGGTCAGGGTTAGGGTTAGGGTTAGGGTCAGGGTTAGGGTCAGGATTAGGGTTAAGTATGGTTTTGTTAAGGATTAGGGTCATGGTTAGGGTCAGGATTAGGGTTAAGTATGGTTTTGTTAAGGGTTAGGGTCAGGGTTAGGGTTAGGGTTAGGGTTAGGGTCAGGGTTAGGGTTAGGGTTAGGGTCAGGGTTAGGGTCAGGATTAGGGTTAAGTATGGTTTTGTTAAGGATTAGGGTCATGGTTAGGGTCAGGATTAGGGTTAAGTATGGTTTTGTTAAGGGTTAGGGTCAGGGTTAGGGTTAGGGTTAGGGTTAGGGTCAGGGTTAGGGTTAGGGTTAGGGTTAGGGTTAGGGTCAGGATTAGGGTTAAGTATGGTTTTGTTAAGGATTAGGGTCAGGGTTAGGGTCAGGATTAGGGTTAGTATGGTTTTGTTAAGGGTTAGGGTTAGGGTTAGGGTCAGGGTTAGGGTCAGGATTAGGGTTAAGTATGGTTTGGTTAAGGGTTAGGGTCAGGGTCAGGGTTAGGGTTAGGGTTAGGGTCAGGGTTAGGGTTAAGTATGGTTTTGTTAAGGGTTAGGGTCAGGGTTAGGGTTAGGGTCAGGGTTAGGGTTAGGGTTAGGGTTAGGGTCAGGGTTAGGGTTAGGGTTAGGGTTAGTTAGGGTTTAGGGTTTGGGTTAGGGTTAAGTATGATTTGGTTAAGGGTTAGGGTCAGGGTTAGGGTTAGGGTTAGGGTCAGGGTTAGGGTTAGTAAAGTCATGGTTTGGGTAGTGTGAGGGGCCACCTAAAAATGTTGGAAAAAAACGCAAACGCGGTAAAAACGCGCTAAAAACGCATACAAACGCATAAAAACGCTGCGTTTTTTTCATGCATGCTCATAAAAATGCTTGAAAAAAACGCAGCAGTTGTATGCTTATGTATGCGTTTTTTCAATGCGTTTTTTTGCGGGAAAAACGCGCTGCAAAAAAAAGCAAGTGTGAAACTAGCCTTAGTGACTGGCTCAGGGCGCACATGCCCGCTCCAGATTGAGACATATGCTCTAGAGCACTCTGAATGCTGAAGTTTGGTGTTATGCCAACAGGTAAAGGGGCTAAAATTCTTATCCTTAGGCCAGGGTCACACTAGCGATGAATATAGACGAGTGCCATGCGATAAAACATTGCATAGCGCTCACACCAGTATTCATCTATGGGGCAGCTCCCATCAGTGTTTTTTTCCTCGGCTGTTTTCAGTGTGCGAGATCGCAGCATGCTGTGATTGGCACCGACACCCAGCCGAGTCTGAACTCACTCGCACCCATATAAGTCTATGGGTGCGAGTGACACAGCACACATCACTAGGATATCATACATGTGCTGTGCGATATATGCTGACCCCGGCAATAGAAAAGATGGAAAAATTACTTTCTCCATCTCCTCCGCTGCTGTGCTCCGATTCTCTCTGTGCAAAAGGCTCAGAGCACAGACGCAAGACACTCGGCTCCTGCTCGCAGCAGAGTCATTAGCATATCGCATCCAATGCCATATGCTAGTCTGACCATGGCCTTAGGCCAAACATTTTGGGTTACAATTATTGGTGTCAAATGCTGACCAAATAATGAATGTGTGAACGTGGCCTTAGTAAGTGAATCATCTTGATTTCTTTTATCATACACTTGTGTATAATTATCAAATCTAATATATAAAGCTCAATGTGTGTGTGTATATTTATATGTATATACTGTATGTGTGTATGTCTGGGATTGGCATCTGCACCATCGTAGCTACAGCCACAAAATTTTGCACAGTCACACGTCTGGACCCCGAGAGCATCATAGGCTATGTTGCGAGGCGTAATTTTAACCCCGCGCGTTCCAATTCACTAAACAATTTTGCCTATTATTCTTATCATTTCTATGGTGCTATCGTCCTTCTGTAAAGCTGGAAATAACACAATTTATTACCGTGCAAACACAGACCACCCTCTGACACAGACTGCAGGGGGAGCCCAGTATCACACAGGATAGGATTAGATACATTGCTCAGCAGACAGTATCACACAGGATAGGATTAGATACACTGCTCAGCAGTCAGTATCACACAGGATAGGATTAGATACATGGCTGAGCAGTCACTAACACATGATAGGATTAGATACACAGCTCAGCAGAAAGTATCACACAGGAGAGGATTAACTACACAGCTCAGCAGACATTAACACACAGCACAGGGTTAGATACACAGATACACATGTTTATCAAAAGGCTCTTGAATGAGTTGAAAATAAAATACTATCAACACATGGGTAATCGTTTAGTTAATTTGTGTTGCAAATCTGTAGTGTTGAATATATGATGTGAAATGTTTTTATGTGCAATATAATCATTATAATTTGTTATAACTAACCACAGTTGGTTACTATGCCCAGGCAATGCCAGGCTCTTCAGCTAGTCTAATATATAAAGCTCAATGTGTGTGTGTGTGTATGTTTGTATGGAAGTGTGTATGTCCAGGATTGGCATCTGCACCGTCGTAGCTACAGCCACAAAATTTTGCACAGTCACACGTCGACCCAGAGAGCGTCATAGGCTATGTTGTGAGGTGAAATTTTAACCCCGCGCGTTCCAATTCACCAAACAATTTTGCCCCTATCTACATAATGGGGAAAAAGTGAAAGGAAAAGTGTTGGAGGCAAATTGACAGCTGCCGGATGTGAACAATGGGAACTTAAAGAATGAGAGCGATGGCGCCAAAGAGTATATACCGTACAATTGCTAAGGTGGGGCCCTGACATGGGATACTCACCACACACGGGGTTATGAACACACGCACAAAATGCACCACACACTACCACGTGCTTCAACACATATACCACCCTCAGCATACATTTCACCACACATACACCAACCTCGCCACATAAAAGTCGAAACACAAAAGTCGCCACTCAAAACTCGCCACGCTGTCCCAGAGCTGTTTAAAAGATGAAAAATGAGCTGTGATTGGTTGCTATCAGCATTAGTTTTCTTTGTAGACAGTTGTGGTAACTGAGGCCTATTATTATTATCATTTCTATGGTGCTATCATCCTTCTGTAAAGCTGGAAATAACACAATTTATTACCGTGGCAACACAGACCACACTCTGACACAGACTGCAGGGGGAGTCCAGTATCACACAGGATAGGATTAAATACACAGCTCAGCAGTCAGTATCACACAGGATAGCATTAGATACACGGATCAGCAGTCAGTATCACACAGGATAGGATTAGATACACAGCTCAGCAGTTAGTATCACACAGGATAGGATTAGATACATGGCTCAGCAGTCAGTATCACACAGGAGAGGAATAGATACACGGCTCAGCAGTCAGTATCATACAGGATAGGGTTAGATACACAGTTCAGAAACAGGATGTGCCAAAGGAGAGGACATTTCATTTCAAGAATTCCACTCATTCCATCTGATTTGTTTTTTGATATTAAATGCCTTCAGTTTCCAGTTCAACTGCTATTTGCAATGTCCATTAACAATGCTCAGGGACAGTCCTTGAAAGTAGTAGGGATTGATTTGCAATCTCCATGCTTTTCTCATGATCAACTTTACATGATCTGTTCAAGAGTTGGAACTGCCAAAAATGTGTTCATCTTTGCACTGAAAGGAAAAACCAAAAATCTTGAATGAGTTGAAAATAAAATACTATCAATATTTGGGTAATCGTTTAGTTAATTTGTGTTGCAAATCTGTAGTGTTGACTCTATGATGTGAAATGTTTTTATGTGCAATATAATCATTATAATTTGCTATAACTAACCACAGTTGGTTACTATGCCCAGGCAACGCCGGGCTCTTCAGCTAGTATTGATATATATTTAGCTCTGGCTGGGATAGCTCGCGTGCGGGCTCACGCGTGCAACAGATATTAAGTGCAACAGGATCAAGTGTTTTGCAGTTAGACAATGCAGTTGGACAGAGCAGGAGACAGGTAAGGTGCATAAGTTTTTCATGCACGCATGCTTCTTGGTCAGTCGTACTACATATGCATTGATCATATCAACCTGCTGCTTATTTGTCTTCACTTCTGCTTTTTAACAACTCGCCTGACCTTTTACACATTCTGTGCACTTTCTGCATATCCACCCCTCCCTTTTCCCCTCTCCCATGTATAACTCTGAGGCTCTATTGACATTTCTTACCCACACCAAACCATCCAAAACCTCCATGCAGCACTCAAAACGTTCATACAAATCATCCCACCACCTGCTTTTTCTGTTTTTTCTCCTTTTACTAGTTGCAGGTGACATCTCCCCCAACCCTGGGTCTCCCTCCACCAGCATACGTTACTCTCCTCCAGCTGCATATAGAAACCCTGCTAATCTTATTAACATTCAGTGCATGCCTTCTCCTATCACTTTCCAATGTGCTCTCTGGAATGCACGGTCTGTGTGTAACAAACTGACTTACATTCACGATCTTTTTCTCTCTAATTCCCTTAACCTTCTGGCTATTACAGAAACCTGGATCCAGCATTCAGACACCACCGCTGCTGCCGCCCTCTCGTTTGGTGGGCTGAAATTTTCACATACCACCAGACCTGAGAACAGACAGGGTGGAGGTGTTGGTTTGCTCCTTTCATCACAATGTGCTTTCCAGGTCATCCCCCCCGGTTCCCTCACTTACATTTCCTTCCTTTGAAGTCCACGCCGTCAGACTCTTTAAGCCCTTCTCCTTAAGAGTGGCGGTTGTTTATCGCCCTCCAGGCTCCTCCCGCCAGTTTCTAGACCACTTCGCCACCTGGCTTACTCACTTTCTATCCTGTGACATCCCCACCCTCATCATGAGAGACTTTAACATCCACATCAATGATCTGCTCTCCCAGTCTGCCTCTCATCTTCTTTCTCTAACTTCTTCATTTGGCCTCTCACAGTTTACTAATTCTCCTACACATGAGGACGGGAATACTCTGGACCTGGTTTTCTCCCGTCCCGGCTCACTGCACGACTTTACTAACTCACCTCTCCCGCTCTCGGACCACAACCTTCTTTCCTTTTCAGTCAAGAATTGTCTCCTCACCTGGGACACCCCCACTTACCACACTTATCGGAATACACGTACCATTAATACCCAACAGCTTATGGACAATCTCCACACATCTTTAGCCCCCATCTCCACCCTCTCCTGTCCAAACATAGCATTGTAACACTTCAATAATACACTGAAGAATGCCCTAGATGAAGCAGCACCTTCTATACGCAGAAAGACCCGACACAGACAACGGCAGCCCTGGCACACAACGCAAACACGCTTTCTTCAGCGCTGCTCAAGGTGTGCAGAGCGGCAGTGGAGAAAATCTCTCTTAGCAGAAGACTTCACCCACTGTAAGTTCATGCTCAAAACCTATAACTCTGCCCTTCATCTGGCCAAACAATCCTACTTCACCACCCTCATCACCTCACTATCCCAACAACCCAAGACGACTTTTTGAAACCTTAAACTCCCTCCTGAAACCTAAAGTACAGGCCCCCATCACCAACCTCAGCCGTGAGGATCTGGCCACTTATTTCCTAGAAAAAATCAACCACATCCATCAGGATATCTCAGCTCAATCTCCTCAGTGCCTGGATCCCCTTTCCGGCCGCACCTCAAGCTCACTAGACATCTTTGAGCCTGTTTCAGAAGAAGAAGTTTCCAAGCTCCTCGCTTCTGCTCGGCCTACAACCTGCAACAGTGACCCCATTCCTTCACAGCTCCTGCAGTCTCTCTCACCAGTGGTCACCACTCACCTGACTAAAATATTTAACCTCTCTCTTTCTTCAGGTATATTTCCCTCCTCATTTAAACATGCCATCATAACCCCTTTACTTAAAAAGCCATCCCTGGACCAGAACTGCACTGATAACTACAGACCTGTCTCTAACCTTTCCTTCATCTCTAAACTCCTGGAACGCTTGGTCCACTCCCGTCTAATCCGCTATCTCTCGGATAACTCTCTTCTCGACCCCTTACAATCTGGTTTCCGCTCTTTACACTCTACTGAAACTGCCCTCACTAAAGTCTCTAATGATCTAATAACAGCTAAATCGAAAGGTCATTGCTCCCTGCTGATTCTCCTGGATCTCTCTGCCACATTTGACACTGTGGATCACCAGCTCCTCCTCACTATGCTCCGCTCTATAGGCGTCAAGGACACAGCCCTCTCCTGGTTCTCCTCCTACCTCTCTGACCGCTCCTTCACTGTATCTTTTTCCGGCTCCTCTTCCTCTCCTCGTCCCCTTACTATCGGGGTCCCGCAGGGCTCAGTCCAAGGCCCCCTCCTCTTCTCTTTATACACTGCCCCTATTGGACAAACAATCAGCAGATTTGGGTTCCAGTATCATCTCTATGATGATGACACCCAATTATACACTTCTTCCCCTGACATCACCCCTACCCTAATTCAAAATACCAAGGATTGTCTGTCTGCTGTCTCTAGCATCATGTCCTCCCTCTATCTGAAACTAAATCTCTCCAAAACTGAACTTCTTGTGTTTCTCCCCTCTACTAACCTCACTCTACCTAACATCGAAATAACCCTGGAGGGTTCAACCATAACTCCCAAGCAGCATGCCCGCTGTCTTGGGGTCATATTCGACACTGAACTTTCCTTTACTCCCTACATCCGATCACTCAGTCGCTCTTGTCACCTGCATCTTAAAAACATCTCCAGAATCCGACCTTTTCTCACCTTTGAAACTGCTAAGTCTATTACTGTCGCTCTTATTCATTCTCGTCTGGACTACTGCAACTCTCTTCTGATCGGTCTCCCTCTTACCAAACTTTCTCCTCTCCAATCCATCTTGAATGCGGCAGCCAGGGTCATATTTCTGTCCAGCCGCTTCACTGATGCCTCCATCTTGTGCCAGTCATTACACTGGCTACCTATTCGCTACAGGGTCCAGTATAAACTCATCTCTCTCACCCACAAAGCTCTCCACTGTCCTGCACCACCTTATATCTCCTCTCTCATCTCTGTCTATTGCCCTACACGTGCCCTCCGTTCTACAAATGACCTAAGACTAACATCCCCCGTAATCCGAACCTCGCACCTCCGTCTCCAAGACTTCTCTCGTGCTGCTCCAGCTCTCTGGAATGCACTTCCCCCGACAATCAGACTGATACCTAGCCCTGACCTATTCAAGTGCGCTTTGAAAACCCATCTCTTCAAACAAGCCTACCACATCAACTACTCAGCAAACTAACTTTGCCCTGTTCCCTCCTTCCAAATATTATTCTGAATCTGCACCCTACTATTTATCTGTCTCCACACCCTCCATGCACACGATAACTGCACTTGATACTTGACTATTGCACTTAAACACACGGGCTGATGACCGGATCATGCAGCTTTATATGAAAATCCCTATTTATTATAATTGCCAGACCTGAATTAACAAGCACTTCTCACCTACTGTGTCCCCCCATTTCCTTGTAGATTGTAAGCTTGCAAGCAGGGACCTCACTCCTAATGTCACTGTTTGAATTGTCTTAACTTGTATTTAACTTGTATTGAATTTATCGTCTGTACATGTCCCCGCTTAATTGTAAAGTGCTGCGGAATATGTTGGCCCTATATAAATAAAAATTATTATAATTATTATTATAAATGCACTTTATAAGGCTTTATGCTATGAATATTTAGATTATTTTACACTACAAGAATGCATGTGTTTTTAAGCTATATTTCTATTAAATAAATTATACACTTGATCACTAGATGAACTAGGTACATTAATTATATAATTGATCTCAAACTATGCACATTACTGTTACCCCTATATATTTGTGATGTATGCACTGCTTGAGAAAGGTTCAGTGACTTGCATCAGAACTTTGGCCAATAACTGAAGTTTGTATGCACTATATTGCTTGACTGCTGCTTCCATTTTTCCTTTTTTTATTGAAAAAGTCCATTATACAGTTGTGGCCAAAAGTATTGATACCCCTGCAATTCTGTCAGATAATACTCAGTTTCTTCCTGAAAATGATTGCAAACACAAATTATTTGTTATTATTATCTTCATTTAATTTGTCTTAAATGAAAAAGCACAAAAAGAATTGTCCTAAAGCCAAATTGGATATAATTCCACACCAAACATAAAAAAGAGGGTGGACAAAAGTATTGGCACTGTTCGAAAAATCATGTGATGCTTCTCTAATTTGTGTAATTAACAGCACCTGTAACTTACCTGTGGCACCTAACAGGTGTTGGCAATAACTAAATCACACTTGCAGCCAGTTGACATGGATTAAAGTTGACTCAACCTCTGTCCTGTGTCCTTGTGTGTACCACATTGAGCATGGAGAAAAGAAAGAAGACCAAAGAGCTGCCTTAGCAGGATGAGCACTTCCCCTATCAATCAAAAGGCTGTTCATAATTAGCATTGATGACTATCTACCCTTTAAATTTGTAGACTTTTGGCCTAGGAAATGGATAGGATCTCTCTGAAGAAAGGTCACCCTTTTGTGGCTCGTGGGCTCATAGAAACTGGTCTATTTTTGACACTAAATAGAATTATTTGATAAGTACAGTATATTCAGTATTGCAGTAATGCAGTTACAGTTCATGTATTTAATGCTTGCACATATCTTGACACTTCCACTCTTAGTGTGCAGCTTGCACCTGTTCACACTTGATGAGGAAAAGTTTCTGTGTGTGGTCAGGAGGGGTTTACAGGGTGGATGTAGCAGAGCTGTGTGTGTGCGAGGTGTACGGAGCAAAGATGTGTGTGTATGGGGTGTGCAGAGTGGAGCTGCGTGTGTATGAGGTATGCAGAGCGGAGCTATGTGTGTATGAGGTGTACGGTGTGGAGTCGTGTGTGTACGAGGTGTGTAGAGCCATGTGTGTACGAGCTGTATGGAGAAGAGCTGTGTGTGTACGAGGTGTGTGCAGCTGTGTGTGTACGAGGTGTATGGAGCGGAGCCGCGTGTGTACGAGGTGTGTGGAGCCTTGTGAGTACGAGGTGTATGGAGCAGAGCCTTGTGTGTACGAGGTGTGTAGAGACATGTGTGTACGAGGTGTACGGAGCAGAGCCGTGTGTGTACGAGGTTTGTGGAGCTGTGTGTGTAAGAGGTGTACAGAGCGGAGCCGTGTCTGTATGAGGTGTGTGGAGCCATGCGTGTACGAAGTGTACGGAGCAGAGCCGAGTGTTTATGAGGTGTACGGGGCAGAGCCGTGTGTACGAGGTGTACGGAGCAGAGCCGCGTGTGCACGAGGTGTACGGAGCAGAGAAGTGTGTGTACGAGATGCAGAGTGGAGCCGTGTGTGTACGAGGCGAGAGGAGCCATGTGTGTATGAGGTATACGGAGTGGAGCCGTGTGTGTACGAGGTGATTGGAGCCGTGTGTGTACGAGGTGTATGGAGCGGAGCAGTGTGTGTACGAGGTCAGTGGAGCCGTGTGTGTACGAGGTGTATGGATCCGCGTGTGTACAAGGTCTGTGGAGCAGTGTGTGTACGAGGTGTATGGAGCAGAGCCTTGTGTGTACGAGGTATACAGAGCGGAGCTGTGTGTGTACGAGGTGTATGGAGCGGATCCGTGTGTGTGTGAGGTGTATGGAGTGCAGCCGTGTGTGTATGAGGTGATTGGAGCCGTGTGTGTACGAGGTGTATGGATCCGTGTGTGTACGAGGTGTATGGATCCATGTGTGTACGAGGTGTGTGCGAGGTGTACAGAGCAGAGCTGCGTGTGTATGAGGTATACAGAGCAGAGCAGCGTGTATACGAGGTGTATGGAGCGCAGCCTTGTGTGTACGAGGTGAGTGGAGCCGTGTGTGTACAAGGTGTACGGAGCAGAGCTGCGTGTATACGAGGTGTACGGAGCGGAGCCGCGTGTGTACGAGGTGGACGGAGCGGAGCCGTGGGTGTACGAAGTGGACAGTGTAGCCGCATGTGTACGAGGTGGATGGAGAGGAGCTGCGTGTGTACAAGGTGGATGGAGTGGAGATGTTCATGTATTTTGGCATGGGGGGCCCGATATGAAAGTTCGCACTTTGTAGTTACGCCACTGTATCTATCCCATATCTATCTATCTGTGGCGCCCCTGAGGGTTCAGTCACCACAGAGGTACTGCACCTCCTCCTGAAGTGTGGTACCCCACTATCCAGTTAAGGTGGAGGCACCTGACCACACTCCAACACTCACATCCCACACACACACCAGTAGTGTAGCAGAGCAACCTTGGTGGCTCCCTGCTTGGAACTCGAAAAGTGCTGGGAGGTGGCTGGAGCTTAGACTGCACAAGAGAGCTGGAAAATATTAGGAAAAGGTCAGTCTGTGAGAGAAGATCCCCTGAGAGGGATTGAGTGAAGGAAGTGCTGCAGCAGACTCCTGTGACCTGGAGCTGCTGGCACAGGAAAGAGCCATAGAAACCCTGATTCTTCAGAAGATAGATAGTTTAGTACGGAAGGTAAGGAGAAGAAGAGAACTAAGGACTAGGGTCAGAGCAGAGCCTTTCCTCAAGTTTGAAGTGCATGGCCAGGGTTCGGTTCCCGAAGATGTATGAATACTGATGTTCCTGCAGCAGAAACCGGAGGAATAGAAGTCGTCACCACTTTATTCCCACCTAAGACTTGGGGGGGCAACAACAACATGGGTGAGCCAGGACATAATAGCAAGGAGTTCCCGAAGCAGGCTACAGCTGTCTGCCGTACAAGTAGAATTCTAAGTAACATCAAGAAGGAGGAACTTGAGTTTAATACGCAACTACAAGTACTTCAGATTAGGCGCTAGTGTGGAAATGTTCAGAGAAGGCACATGTTGGAGGAGTGCTGGAAAGGTGTACTTTACCTTGCCTGGGAGTTGGCTGAGCCTCTGACCTGGAGGACACAGCACCGAAGTGGGCACCTGTATGCGCAACAGACTGTGAGTAAAGCTTTGGAACTACATGCCCTTGTGTCCTCCACTTATTCCTGCACCTTACACCCGGCTCTGCTACATCTACTTCTTTACACCATCTCCCCACTTGCTAACCTCATCTACACTGAACTGGGACTACAGCTCCACCTGTGGGGAACTTCAACATCATTGCTGCACCACACCATCTGTCCCAGAGAAGCAACCCTGCAGCAAACTGACCAGAAACCACAGGTGGCGTCACGAATAATCTCAACAATTTTATCCCCATCACTCTACCCCTTTTACATTGACCGCCTGAGGCCACGGACCGGGTCACTGCCGCTGTGACATCTCCCATTGTAATCAACGGGCCCGGCACCAAATACCCCATGGCCTCTGGGGGGCGAATCATATCTATCTCATATCTACAGTGGGGAAAAAAAGTATTTAGTCAGTCAGCAATAGTGCAAGTTCCACCACGTAAAAAGATGAGAGGTGTCTGTAATTTACATCATAGGTAGACCTCAACTATGCGAGACAAACTGAGAAAGAAAAATCCAGAAAATCACATTGTCTGTTTTTTTTTTCATTTTATTTGCATATTATGGTGGAAAATAAGTATTTGGTCAGAAACAAAATTTCATCTCAATACTTTGTGATATATCCTTTGTTGGCAATGACAGAGGTCAAACGTTTTCTGTAAGTCTTCACAAGGTTGCCACACACTGTTGTTGGTATGTTGGCCCATTCCTCCATGCAGATCTCCTCTAGAGCAGTGATGTTTTTGGCTTTTCGCTTGGCAACACGGACTTTCAACTCCCTCCAAAGGTTTTCTATAGGGTTGAGATCTGGAGACTGGCTAGGCCACTCCAGGACCTTGAAATGCTTCTTACGAAGCCACTCCTTCGTTGCCCTGGCGGTGTGCTTTGGATCATTGTCATGTTGAAAGACCCAGCCACGTTTCATCTTCAATGCCCTTGCTGATGGAAGGAGGTTTGCACTCAAAATCTCACGATACATGGCGCCATTCATTCTTTCATGTACCCGGATCAGTCGTCCTGGCCCCTTTGCAGAGAAACAGCCCCAAAGCATGATGTTTCCACCACCATGCTTTACAGTAGGTATGGTGTTTGATGGATGCAACTCAGTATTCTTTTTCCTCCAAACACGACAAGTTGTGTTTCTACCAAACAGTTCCAGTTTGGTTTCATCAGACCATAGGACATTCTCCCAAAACTCCTCTGGATCATCCAAATGCTCTCTAGCAAACTTCAGACGGGCCCGGACATGTACAGGCTTAAGCAGTGGGACACGTCTGGCACTGCAGGATCTGAGTCCATGGTGGCGTAGTGTGTTACTTATGGTAGGCCTTGTTACATTGGTCCCAGCTCTCTGCAGTTCATTCACTAGGTCCCCCCGAGTGGTTCTGGGATTTTTGCTCACCGTTCTTGTGATCATTCTGACCCCACGGGGTGGGATTTTGCGTGGAGCACCAGATCAAGGGAGATTTTCAGTGGTCTTGTATGTCTTCCATTTTCTAATTATTGCTCCCACAGTTGATTTCTTCACTCCAAGCTGGTTGGCTATTGCAGATTCAGTTTTCCCAGCCGGGTGCAGGGCTACAATTTTGTTTCTGGTGTCCTTTGACAGCTCTTTGGTCTTCACCATAGTGGAGTTTGGAGTCAGACTGTTTGAGGGTGTGCACAGGTGTCTTTTTATACTGATAACAAGTTTAAACAGGTGCCATTACTACAGGTAATGAGTGGAGGAAAGAGGAGACTCTTAAAGAAGAAGTTACAGGTCTGTGAGAGCCAGAAATCTTGATTGCTTGTTTCTGACCAAATACTTATTTTCCACCATAATATGCAAATAAAATGAAAAAAAAACAGACAATGTGATTTTCTGGATTTTTTTTTCTCAGTTTGTCTCCCATAGTTGAGGTCTACCTATGATGTAAATTACAGACGCCTCTCATCTTTTTAAGTGGTGGAACTTGCACTATTGCTGACTGACTAAATACTTTTTTTCCCCACTGTATCTATCTAATCTGTCTGTACCTATCTATCTATCTGTATCCCATATCTATCTATCTATGTATCTATCTATCTATCTATCCCCTATCTATCTATCCATCTAATAATTATCTATCACATATCTATTTATCTACCTGTTTCATATCTATCTATCTACCTATCTGTATCCCATATCTCTCTATCCCATATCTATCTATCCCATATCTATCTATCTATCTATCTATCTATCTATCTATCTGTCCCCTATCTATCTATCTATCTATCTATCCATCTAATAATTATCTATCACATATCTATTTATCTACCTATTTCATATCTATCTATCTATCTACTTGACCATCAACCTTTCTATGAATGTCAATGATGCATACTATGTATGACTTACAATATACTATTTTAGTTTTCTAAGAAAACAAAGAATAAAAAGCTTACAAGTATTACTGTGCTACCTGGCATCTTTTTTGCTTACTAATGAACATTCATGCTGCCCTTATACATTTCTTATCTATTTCTATCTACCTTTTTATGCAATATTGATAAACAAATCAAGATGTCATGACACTGATCTAGCAGAAGAACATTGTTTCCTATGCAGGTTTATTGTCTTATATTAATTATAGCACACACGTGATTGAATTTACTGAAGTGCTTTGCTGGATGCTATCCAAACACTAACAGGCAGATGGAATTAAATGAAAAGGTTTAGTTATATTTAAAAGCATTAGGTGAATACTTTATTGTCTGCTTATAATTAAAAGGGTTATAAACTGAAATACTAAGTGCAAATGTCATCATTCCACCATATTTCCATGCATAGATCTTAAAAGCACAATACTTTAAATCAGCTGACTTTTCTTGAATTACACTAAATATTAATCAGAATAATTAAAGATGAAAGGAGACTCGTTCTGCCTGAACCACATGCAGCATGAATCAGACACTGGCTGCTTTATTGCAGCCATGCAGTTTTTACTCAGGAAAGAAAACATGCATGGAAAAGCCAGGTGTGGACTCTTTGTCTTGTGACAAGTCTGAGACTAGTCCCCCGGTGCTTCTAACATGCTCCTTTTTTGTTGCTGTATTAAAGGAACCTGGCAGTATGTGCAGTACATGCTATTCATGTATTAGACACTGGCGGGACACTGTGTGTCAGATAGCAAGTTTCATGCTGTTCCTTTAGGGCTTCTACCTCATGGAGATACTTGTCAGTTAAAGGGAGTGGGCGGGAAGAAGCCACTGCTGACCTGCCATGGATTACGCATCATAGATGCATTGTCCCCAGCCATTGTCTGATTCATAGTGCCCATGGGTTAGACGTAATGAGATCCTTTCAACACAGCACCTTTTTGGGTAAATGTACATTTTTAAATTTTTGCTGAGAGTGAAATTAACCCCTTCCTTACCGATGACGGAATAGACGTCATCGGTAAGGATCCCCGCTTTGAGGAGGGCTCCGGCGGTGAGCCCACCTCAAAGCCGTGACATGTCAGCTGTTATGAACAGCTGACATGTGCCCGCAATAGGTGCGAGCGGAATCGCTGTCAGCCCACGCCTATTAACTAGTTAAATCCCGCTGTCAAAGTTGACAGCGGGCATTTAAATAGGACTTCCGGCCGCCGGGCTGGAAATGAGCTCATCGCCGACCCCCATCACGTGATCGGGTAGTCTAAGTGAGGATTGGCATTAGGTTAATGCCCTGGAAAATGAGAACTGCCTTACCGTGGCTTCCAGGTACACATAACTTGGCCATTTTATGCGCTAAACTTTCTCAATTTTTCATACTTCTAATGCAGTAATGCAATTCATTTTTCATGTTTCGTGTTTGTATGTTATGGTGCTATACAGTGTGCTTCCTTTTTTGTTTGAATGTATATGCGTTGGTGACTCTAGGTTAATCACCTGTTCACACTGTTTATGCTTGGATGTGACGGTCAGTTTTTTGAAATTTATGCTTAATTTTTCCGTCTGTGAACATAGAGCTGATGTGCCTTGCCAAAAAGTTCCATTTTTGTCTCGTGTCCATAGGACATTCTCCCAAAAGCTTTGTGGTTTGTCAACATGTAGTTTGGCAAATTCCAGTCTGGCTTTTTTATGATTTTTTTTCAACAATGGTGTCCTCCTTGGTCGTCTCCCATCAAGTCCACTTTCACTCATACAAAGACAGATGGTGCTATCTGACACTGATGTTCCTTCAGCTTGAAGTTCGCCTTTAATCTGTTTCATTTTTCTGCACTCTTTTGTTACCATTCATATTATCCATCTGTTTGATTTGTCATCAATTTTCCTCCTGCAGCCACGTCCAGGGAGGTTGGCTACAGTCCCATGGAGCTTAAATTTCTGAATAATACGTGCATCTGTAGTCACAGGAAAATCAAACTGCTTGGAGATGGTCTTATAACTTTTACCTTTAACAAGTTTGTCTATAATTTTCTTTCTTATCTCCTGAGACAACTCTTTCCTTCGCTTCCTCTGGTCCATGTTGAGTGTGATACACACCATGTCACCAAACAGCACAGTGAGTATCTGTAGCCCTCTATACAGGCCCATTCACTGATTCCAAGATTGTAGACACCTGTGACGCTAATTAGTGGACACACCTTGATTTAACATGTCCCTTTTGTCACACTATTTTCAGGGGTACCATCATTTCTGTCTAGACCTATTTTATGAGTTTTATTTTTTTTTTTACATTTTGTGGAACCATGGTTGGAAAGCATTGTCTGGCTTTCATTTGTTCATTTTCATAGATTTTTTTATTCAAGTTATTTCTGTGACCATTGTGGGTTTTTCTGTCATTAAACGAGGGGTACCAATAATTTTGACCACGTTTGTATCTATTTATTGTTCCCATGTAGGAGATTTGTTGTACAAAATGTTGTTACTGTCCCATTTGTAAAAATCCACACTGATGTTGCATAGAAATGAGTAGAGATGGCAAACTTCAGATTTGCCTGAACACTCAAAGTTTACAACCAAATTTGATTTGTAGTCAAGCTTCTCTAAAGCCCAGAGCATGATAAATGGAAGATGTAGAAAATAGAAAAAATACTCATACTCACCTTTCAACTCACCTTTACAGCCCCTCTGCTCTTCACTATGCTTCTTCCAATCCAATCAGTATCTTCTTATGACTGTCAATCAGCTCTTAATTTACCGGGCCTCTGCATGCTATGCTAGGAATTTCAGCTCTGTTGAGTCCCAGAGAGTTTCTGCACAACTGCCCATGTGGTTCCAACACCATGATATTACTAAGTGCACTGTAACACTGTGTGCACATGCAATGGTGATAAGAAGATGTGCCAAGGACCGGATGAGGGATGGTGAAATGTGAAGGGGCTGGAGAGGTGAGTGTTAAGATAGGTATAATTTTTTAAATATTTTTTCACATTTTGATTGCCATATGGTTCAGCAAATTGACAGTCAGCCAACAACCATTTTGCTGAATCCGAACAGAGGCAAATTACAAAAACTCTTCATTTTGCTAGGTACAGATGTTTGAAATATTCAAGTAGAATTCAATTCCATTTTTATACATTCACTCATCTCTAGCAACAAACCTGTTGCATATGACCTTACATACATGGTAGTAAGACAGTCGGATAATCCAGAAAATGTCGAATCAGTTTCAAGGTGATTTCTTCGATCATCATATATTCCTTTCAACATATTTTACCTTATAAATCTACACTAATGTTATTTAACAACACAAGTACAGTATATTCCTTCATTTTCTTGGTAGCTACAAAACTCTAATATATTAACGCAGGCAAAAGTAATTCCTGTCCTATTGCACATTTTAGGAAGTTGGACACATAACTATCAGCACCAAAGCAAAACTAGGAAATATAATGACATGTTTATTAATTTATGACATAAACGTTTGTACCAATTAATAAATGATGAATACTAAACAGATAATTTAGGAAATAAATGTGAGCCCATGATAATAAATACATAGTAGGGCTTATTTATCTTTATTTGCTTATTTATAAGTTTTTGGAGTACTTCTAATAATATATTAATTACATTGTGTCTACAGCATTTTCTTTCGCAGATATTTGCAACTAATGAAGAATAAATGATGCATAAACTTATTTTACTTTGTCTCGTACATGCATTATATTTTTGATATTATTACAAATTTTTAATTATATACGTAAAATATGCACTTTTTTAAATTCCAAATCTGTACATTTTTGACCATTAATTAATGCTAATTGCCGACATTCATTGCCTTGTTGATCAATTGCTTTCTTGTGTATATTTTTTTACTTAATGAGTATGCATTTTTACCATGCAATTATTTAATAACGTATTGTTTTGTTGCTGATAGTTATGTGACCTAAAGGTACTGTCACACTTAGCGATGTACCAGCGATCCCGACCAGAGATATGACGCGGTCAGGATCGCTGGTACATCGCTAAGTGGTTGCTAGTTAGCTGCCACACAGGCAGATATCACCAGCGACATCGCAGGGGTCGGGGGTCGCTACTTACCTGTCTGATGAGGCGATCCTGACGTCCTCCCGCCCGCGTCCACGCGTTGCTCGTCTTCACAGCAGGAAGCTGACGACGAGAAACGGTCCAGGATGTTCTCGCGCGATCAGCGATAACAGCACGGCAGCGGTCGGAGGTAAGTATCAGACATAGCGATATCGCTAGCAATAGCGATATCGCTATAACGTCACAAAAACCAGTGACGTTATAGCGATATTGCTAGCGATATCGCTTAGTGTGACAGGCTCTTAACAGCTTACCTTCTAATGCTCTTTGTGCTTCAACTATTCACAGCAATCTGATAAAAGAATTCCGATTTTAGTAATGTATGTGATCATTAAGGTTAGTATTTATTAAAAAATGTTGTTAAGAGGAAAATAATGCAAAAATAGACCAAAAAAGCAGCCAATAATACATCTTTCTGAAAATCATCATTTCTTTGCTTAGATAAAATGATAATTTATGGATTTGAGTCACTGCAGAAAACTATTTTGCATTTCCGTTTCAAGATCTTAACCTACATATAAAAATGATAGAAACGCCTCTCACTTTTTCATGGAACATCTGAGAAGTAGACGAAAAGTCCATGAAAAGTTGAACCAGCAGGAAAGGGTTAACAATTGTAACATTCCCTTCTTTTATATAAAGGCTTATTTAAATGTTTATCAGTTGTGAGATGTGGAGCAGCCCTGGAGAATCACTAGGGAGGACTGCTCATTGCCTATGCATGGGAGCGTTGTAGGAAGATTAAAATAACATTGAGTATATTCTGTAAAGGAAGGAGAGAACTAAAAGAAGCCTCTAGAGTCCATTATAAATTTTAATAATACATCAAGGTAATGTAACTGAATAACCGATCTCTGAGGGAAGAATCACAACATTTGGCTAATATTACAATTTAAATTATGAAAACAAAAAGAGCTTTTAGTTAATCTTGTCTTTCTGCTTTTATTCTTCAGGCTCTTTTTTATTTTCCCTGAATCCAAAACACCATGTAAACAAATAAAAGTATGGGAGAAAATAAACAGTTTGGCATCTCAGTAGATTAATTAATGCGCTTCAGCCTTGGCATCGGTAGTCAAAAATTATGTGCATAAATAATATCACTAATTAAAAAGATGCAGATTAACATGCAAATAATGTTAATGAGGATCTGCAATTCCAGAGCGGATTCGCATAACATCAACAATTTAATGGGTTGGAAGGCTTGTGTTTGCATTACATTAATAAATTTCAAAGACCTTGCATAAAAAAAAAGTTCTGTTGGAGCCTCCGTCTCCCACTTGTGAGTTGTAAATTCTGTGGGCAGTAGCAGGCACTCATAGGCAGATGCCAAAGTCATTATCTCAAAGACTGTTGAGATGCTGCCATGAGCCAGTGTGGCCAGCTGTTGGGAACTGGGCAGTGGGCACTGCACTGTGCCAATTAATCGCAATAGGTAGGCAGTTTCTATATCTATTTAGGCTGATAAATATTTTGTTCTTTTACAGCAAACCCTTCAGGGAAATCATTTTAAACAGGCAAACTTGCCTAAACTTGCTAACCTTTGATGTGTCATAGAAATTTGTATATATAATGATAATTATTGGTTTAGATCCAACTCATAAATAAATATGTATTTCTTACAATTAGGAATAAAAAAATATTGCTTACAAAAATATAATACTGAAATAGTAGGAGATTTTTTTTAATTTAAAATATTTTTTCGCAGGTAATAGAACTTCTAAAGCTTACAAATTCTCTTGTGCAAGTAAATATGCCAATATCATTACAAAGCTGAAACCAAGTAATTTTTTTTATCCTATATAACTGTGTGAAATAAAAGAAATAGAAAAGATAGAAAGTCTAATTTTGATTTATACCTCTAAAATAAACTAGTTTCTAAGGTATAAGCACTTCTTAAACTGCAATCTTAGTGTTTCCCAGTATGAAGTAAAACAGGACAATGCAATGTGCGAGTGAAACTTAATGGGTGGACCCCTGGATGTTTGGGTTCGGCAGGTTCAGCCAAACAGTTAAAAAAAAGTTTGGTTTAGAGTACCAGAACAGTACCCAGACCAGAACCCGGACCCCATTCGCTTGAATGGGTGGCTGACCATCCAGTGTTTTCCACGCTGTCATGTGCATGACAGTGTGGCAAACACCGCTTCTGATAGGCTGTAAAATCATTAGCCGGCACCTGCGCTCTAAACAAATAATTTTCAAAAATTAACAGTATGGGTTTCTCTGGCTTTTTGACACCATTTTTTCTCATGTTGCAGAGCTGAGTTCACCGCAGTTCACAGGGAAAATTTCACTGTGGTGTATTTGAACTGCAATGAACTCGCCTTTGCACCTTGAGACTTTTTCTCACTGTGTTAGCGGTGATCTCACCAGAGGGAGGTCACCGCAGTTAATTTGCCTGGCTGGGAAGCAGCCTCAATTGCCTGCTGTAATTTCGATAAGGTCACCTCTGCTTACTGATGCTGCACTAGCAGCAGCTCATTCACCAGTGATTGTCAGACTCGACTCTCACATCTTGGCACTGTTCGGGTTTTAAACTATTAATCCCCAAACATGGATTACAGCGTGGGACATAATGTCGGACAATTGAGGGATATGGTTGTTTTTTATTTTTGTTTTATTACAGGAGACGAGGGCTTCAATGAAATGGTTGTTAGTTGAGTATAACTGTGTTTATTATTTTTAAATAAAAAAGAAAAAGTGTGTTTTGTTTTTATTTTAAATAAAAGACTTTCTTCTTGCTGTGTGCTTATTTACAATATAACTGTAAGATTAGTAATGGATAGTTGTCTTATAGATGCTTCTCCATTACTAATCCATGGGCTTGATGTCACCGGACCATACAAACATGGTATCAACCCCACATATATTTCTCCACTTGCTACTGCTACAAGGCACATAGAAAGACCTGGGCAAAGCACTGGAACTGGCACATCTAATAGATGTGCCTTTTCTGGGTGACTGTGGGCTTTTTTTTAGGCTAGGGGGAAATATCCATGGCCTCTTACCAAACTGAGAATACCAGCCCCCAGCTGTCTGCTTTAACAAGGCTGGTTGTCAAAAATTGGGGGGGACCATGTGCATGCCGTTTTTTTAAAATCATTTATTTAAATAAATAGAATAACAGTGTGAAGACCCATCTATTCTTGATAACAAACCTTGCTAAAGCTGACAGCTGAGGGTTACAGTTCAGTTCACTCATCTCTTATAGCTACAGGATGTGATTAATTGCAGTTATTTATTCTAAAGTTGAGGGTGCCAAAAATTTTGTGTGGCTCATTTTTGGAGTTTTGCACTAAATTATGTCCAATTTGACTTATTTTCTCTGTTTTTTTGTGTTCTTTCAATACACAAAGGAAATAAGCATGTGTACAGCAAAACATGCCATTTTAATAATTTTCCGGGAGAAATGCTTCATTTTCTCTGACAATATCAAGAGTGCCAATACGTTTGGCCATGATTGTGCACATATAACTATATGTATAGTACATATATAGTATAGTATACATAAAGTAAAGTAGGATATATCTTTATTTATTTCAAAAAGCTTTCAAAACATCTTGATACAGAATTGCACAGGAGCACCATGTGTAGAAATATATACACTTGTTCTCCTTGGCATAATGTCAATGAGGTTAATAATGATTGCCTGAGGAATGTACCACCATGTTGAATGCACTTTGGATGTAAATCATTTTCACTTGGCAGCTCCTCTTGTATTTGCTAGTCAATGAAGTCCCAGATGTGCTCAGGGGAAGACATGTCAGGGGAAGCTGTAAGTCATGGTGTAACATTTAGGCAACACAGGTTGCTCACAATAACATGATCAACATGCACCGTGACAGTATCTTATTGAAATATGGGACACTTTGGAGAAATGCTTGTATCATTGGCTCTATGATCAAATTCATATAACCTAAGCTGTTTGTATACCAGGAACAAACAGTAGAGGGTCCACCTACATTTTGCCATCACACATCATAATCCCAGGAGTAGGACTTGTGTTATGCTGTCTTGTGAAAGCCTATTTATGGCATTGCACATGGGGTCTCCAAATGAGTCTTCGGTTATCAATAACATTTAAGACAAAGGTGAAATTCATGACTGAAGAAACACCAAGCCTTTGAGAGCAGTGTTGTGAAGTCAATGATATTACACCTGTGCACTGTTGCTGGCACGTCACCTACATCTCTTTCCTCTTTTAATGGAATTTCTTTATTTTTACAGACTATTCCTGTCTTCTTTTCAGTGCTGCACAGCACATTACTTTCTGGAGCCTTTGTCCAATGTTTTAGTAAAGTGTAATTGATATACAGAAACTGTACTTTAATCACTATGATCAATTGCTGCCCACTCTTCACTCTCTCTTTCTCTATCAATTGTTTATCTGCATTATTCTCTTTTCCTCACAGACTATATGCTAATTCTACAATGCACACTATCTGTAAAATGTGTTTAAAGGGAATCTGTCACCCTTTTTTTCGGCTTGCAGCTGCTGGCATGGACATTGGGGGCTTATCTACAGCATTCTGTAATGCTGTAGATAAGTCTCCGGTGTAACCTGAAAGTTAAGAAAAACACGTTATATTATACTCACCGGGGTGGGCGGTCTGGTCCGGTGGGCGTTGCGGTCCGGTCCAACGCCTCCCTTCTTCATGCGATGATATCCTCTTCTCCCGTCCTGTAATGGCGCAGGCGCAAGCACACTGCTCTGCCCTTTTGAGGGCAGAGCAGAATTCTGCAGTGTGCAGGCACCGGATCTCTCCCGATGCCGGCGCACTGCAGGACTCTGCTCTGCCCTCAACAGGACAGAGCAATGCGCTTGCGCCGCAGCCATTACAGGACGGGAGAAGAGGATGTCATCGCATGAAGAAGGGAGGCGTCAGACCGGACCGCAACGCCCACCGGACCGGACCGCCCACCCCGGTGAGTATAATCTAACGTGTTTTTCTTATCTTTCAAGTTACATCGAAGGCTTATCTACAGCACTACAGAATGCTGTAGATAAGCCCCCGATGTCTATGCCGGCAGCTGCAAGCCGAAAAAAAGGGTGACAGATTCCCTTTAATGCTTTATGGCTTTCTCTTCCTATCTCTTTTGCTGACCTGTGAGCTCTGACACCTTCACACCATACTATCTAGCAATCCAAAATTGGTTCCTGCATTCTCTGGCTAAGCTTTTATACAGGCTATGATAGTTCCTCCTGATTGACTTTCCTATAAGTCAATGTAAGGTCATGACTCAGTTTATTTCAGCCTTCTTTAACTATTGCAATCTTTTGTAATGTGTAGAAAGGCATTGAACATTTTTCTGTGTCTCACATGACTTGCATGTTGTTCAAATTCAATTAGACTTGAAAACTTCATAAAATTGAACTTAAGTTCAGTTTGCATCAAATCAATTTGATCATCTCTAGTTAGCAGTTATTTTGAATGTGCCCAAAGTCTTGACTGCTACCACTAGAGATGAGTGAACTTGGTCAGAAAATGCTAATCTCAAATTCAGCATGAACATAGCACATTGTGATTCATGTTTGGTTTTCCAAGTATTTTTCCTGAAAGTCGGCAACATTTAATCAAAGATAGGTAAATGATCAAGGTTTCCACTAATGTTTTTGCTTTGACTTTATCTAGGATAGTAGTGCTCTATGATGAGCAGGTGGAACATGTTTTTATGAAGGGAGGAGTGTGTCTAGGTCAGAGGAGTGTCAGAGTATAATGTTTATTTTCAGTTTTTTTTCCTTTATTAACTTTATGTGCATACATTTCGGCAGCTAATCAGGGTGCAGAAACCATCCACAACATCTTGACACAAGGGCTTCTTTGATTGGCTGTCGAAGTCACATGTCACTGTCCATATAAAATATGGACATCTTGTTTTGATGGCACCATTTTCTCAGTGTAATAGCATAGAGAAGCCACTCCTGCTGCTACTGCAAGTGAACTTGTGAACAGTGAAGACCACTGACAACATCTGTTACTGGATGGGCTACTTGACTCCCTTTCCTTGACAGCCGCACAGCATTATGCCTTGTAGATGAGGCTGAAAAAGAGCATGTGCTCCGGTGGATG
This sequence comes from Dendrobates tinctorius, assembly GCF_039654945.1. Lineage (NCBI taxonomy): Eukaryota > Metazoa > Chordata > Amphibia > Anura > Dendrobatidae > Dendrobates > Dendrobates tinctorius. The sequence goes on along the minus strand of NW_027361770.1, from coordinate 25,715,607 downwards.
GCAAACATTGCATCAAGTGGCCTCTCCTCCACCTTAACATCACACAGAGTACAATCTTCAGAGCTGTAGCAAGCTACAAGTTGGAGGATAACAAAAACCTTTGAAGGGATATACAGTTGTGGCCAAAAGTATTGACACCCCTGCAATTCTGTCAGATAATACTCAGTTTCTTCCTGAAAATGATTGCAAACACAAATTCTTGGTATTATTATCTTCATTTAATTTGTCTTAAATGAAAAAACACAAAAAGAATTGTCCTAAAGCCAAATTGGATATAATTCCACACCAAACATAAAAAAGAGGGTGGACAAAAGTATTGGCACTGTTCGAAAAATCATGTGATGCTTCTCTAATTTGTGTAATTAACAGCACCTGTAACTTACCTGTGGCACCTAACAGGTGTTGGCAATAACTAAATCACACTTGCAGCCAGTTGACATGGATTAAAGTTGACTCAACCTCTGTCCTGTGTCCTTGTGTGTACCACATTGAGCATGGAGAAAAGAAAGAAGACCAAAGAACTGTCTGAGGACTTGAGAAACCAAATTGTGAGGAAGCATGAGCAATCTCAAGGCTACAAGTCCATCTCCAAAGACCTGAATGTTCCTGTGTCTACCGTGCGCAGTGTCAAAAGAAGTTTAAAGCCCATGGCACTGTGGCTAACCTCCCTAGATATGGATGGAAAAGAAAAATTGACAAGAGATTTCAATGCAAGATTGTGCAGATGTTGTATAAAGAACCTCGACTAACAGCCAAACAAGTTCAAGCTGCCCTGTAGTCCAAGGGTACAACAGTGTCAACCCATACTATCCGTCGGCATCTGAATGAAAAGGGACTGTATGGTAGGAGACCCAGGAAGACCCCACTTCTTACCCCGAGACATAAAAAAGCCAGGCTGGAGTTTGCCAAAACTTACCTGAAAAAGCCTAAAACGTTTTGGAAGAATGTTCTCTGGTCAGATGAGACAAAAGTAGAGCTTTTTGGGCAACGGCATCAACATAGAGTTTACAGGAGAATGATAGGGAAACCATGATTCTGTGGGGTCCCTTTATACACTTATAGGGTCTCACACTCCATACTTATATGACATTATCTAACAAAGAAGAAATCATCTCTCTCCTGATCCTGTTATTCTATGCTCTCACCTCTATGACACTTATGATTCTTATGATTCATGCATCAGCAGATCCACGTAGCCCTAATGAGTATGAAAGTCCTAGAAATAGATAGATAATGGAGCTATAACTGTCATGAGGATAGAGTAATGAGATTGATATTGGGGTCTTGTGTAACTCACACAAGACCTACTAAAGTTTCCATCACGTCTGCACAAATACTAATAATTAACGGCCGAATACAATCTGATTGGTTAACGAATATGAATATGATTGGTTGAAACCATTTATGCTTACTGTTGAATAATCAATTGTCCAATGAAATACGATGATGTAATGTAACCGCCTACTCAAATGAGCATATAAGCTACCCATTAAATTGACTTTGGGTGTGACATCCTACAGATACATACCCTGTCTCTGTGTGTGTTTGTTCACCGCTACTCGAGTAGGCCTCAAACCAAAATCTGGCAACCTTCCAGCATATCGATCTCCCATTGAGAGATAAGAATCAAATCATAAACTCTTCAGCTGGCGTCCCATTGGGGTAGCCTGGTCACAACAGAAGACCCCAGTATCCTGAGATCCGGCACCCGCAGACTGAGGCCTAGAGGACACACAGACCAAAATCACCGGTGAAGGTAAGAGCCATTGTTTCTTACAAAATTCTGTGTCTCCCCTCTGCTACATGTTCTGAACCGGCTGTTGGGGTACAGTATAGTCTCGTCTTCTTACATACCAGCGCTAAGAACCGTAGAATATCCTTGTGATACATAAAACGTATGCAGGAGGGAGAAACCTAAAAGCTGCTACGTATGATTGCGCATGAATGAATGACCCAACCTTGAGGGTACTAGGAATTCCTTACTGTGTTTTTGCCCCTTGGGAGTGTCTCTCCATGATAACTGGCTTGCCAGGATTCATGTGAGGACACGTCTCTGGTGGCATACGCATAAAGAAGGCTGTGTACGACCTCTTGGAGAGTGCTAGAGGTACTATTACGGTGTTACAACGCCGGTTGAAGACAGGATAGGTCTATCCACCTTCTATCCTGTCTGATACGCACAAACTGCCCCCTAATGGTGCTAAAGATCTTTGAGGTAGTAGGGATTACATTAGCCTGCATATTAATGATAGCTCTAGTCTTCTGGTTGATAAATAAGATCTCTGAGTATACAAGGCTCAGCAGGTCAGGCTGAGGGAAAAGATTCTTACTGGGCTAATAAGAAAATTTTAGGTCATATTAGTCTGCCTAATTGAATTTGCTCTCTGGTATATTATAACTGCAGAGAAGTGCCATCTCATACTGAGTACGTAGAGATTTAGTGAGTTAGATGACCAGGAGGGTCACGGCCAGACCACTAAATAGTTAACCTTCTTATCAAGGTTCCCATGGGTTTTGATGCCTACTAACTGATGACGTCACGTCACGTCACTTGAGTTTTAGGACGTAAGTTCGGACACTGAGCGGGAACCTCTTATAACAAAGGCACGCAGCCTATGTATCGAATTAGCGAAGTGCAGTCGGCACAGGTATTGCTAGCAAAGTGATAATGAAGTAAAATTGTTGAGAGGTGGGCACACAGTAACAGCGTATATTAAGAGAATAGTGAATAGCAACCAGAGAAAGAGGCAGATAGAGAGATATGGTCTAGGTGCGGCCTGTACATTGAGTTAGCGAAGTGCAATCAGTACGGGTCCGCAAGCCATAGGCATTTTACATTTTAGGACAAGCCAGGAGAATTTTTAGCCCCCAATACAGTCAAGTATCAACCAGAAAACATAGATAGGATTTTTAGCAAGCACCAGGAGATAGAAAGTAGGGACTGCAGTGATTAGAAGCAGAAGCCAGAGATAACAAGCTTAATGAGTTAACAGTTTACTGAATCTGTGTGAAAGAATGTGAATGACCTTTGAGACTCTCTGCTGATAAGTGGAAGCGCATGATCTCATGTGTAAAAGATATTCTGTGTGAATGAGAGGACATTGTAGGTTCTGTCTGGAGACTGCGATTTTCAAAAGAAAATCTGATGCGAATCATGTTTTGTATGACAGATGGATATTTGGTGGGACAGTCCCAGGCACGAATGTGAAGAAATTTCATTACATACAGTGAGAAGATGATTGGTGGGCGCTGTTAGCATTGAACACGCATATCCCTTTAAGTAATGCGTTGAAAGATCACACTTTACAAGACCTGAGGTTTGGCGAACAGTTTATATTGCAAAGCCCAGACGGACAAGTCTTCCACAATAGACGTTTCCGTGTCAGGAATAGAGCTCCCCGTTGAGTGGTGTATATTGCGGGTTGCATTATACAGGAAAAAAGTTCGGTTTGGTGGTCTGAGCTTGCCTTGTGTGTGTGTGCCAAATATTCCATGAGAAAATGTCGTGCCCTAATTGTACATTTGGATTAATGATGATTATATCTCCTGAAGGTTGGAGAATTGTCAAAATTATACCAGGAGGGTATATCCAACAGCTCACTGGTTTTGGATTTCTGTCAGACAGATTTCCAGAGTATAAAGTATTCAGGCTCAATGTGCATGGTATTCCTGCAACTCCCTGGGTCGATGGAATTTTATTAAGTGACATAGAGAATTATAATCTTGTCACATGTCCGTTAAATAATGGAGAGCCAGAGACTTACTTGGTGGAGGCGCAGCTTGCAGCTTTGCTCACTGGATTTGCACTGTAGCATAATACGTATTTGTAAGAGGTATACAGCTAGTTTTTCTCAATGTTAAAATGCATGTTGATAAGAAAAAGTATAACAAGTACAACTTTGCCTTTGACTTGAAGCAGTGTCAGATATCCATGGAAGGCAATTGTCAGGTAGCAAAGATAAGGAATGCTTTTAGTATGTGTTTGAAATAAAAAAAAGGAAGGAAAAAAATCCCGTTATATGTGTAATGGAAATCCACCACTCTGCCCCTATTCGGTACTAGTATGGTGATTTCCAAAGGGGGGGAGAAGAGAGGAGAGTCCGCTATTTTTTATATTTTTTAAATATATGCTAATCCATAAGGGTATCTCTCACTAATCTGGATTTTGAGTTTTTCTTTCCGGAAGGTCCAAGAACCTGGTTGTATGGCGATCACACAGCATGAGATAGTAGAAAGCAGAACCACTCCTCCCTCATAACTCTACAGGGGAGGTGGAGTTGACGGCACTCATTGAGGCATTTAGGGGGCTTTAAGGTAAGCAAGACACCACATATACAAGTCATTGTTTTCAGGTGATCCCACAACTACAGCCCCATATGGGGAGGAAAGGTCTTTTCTTACACCAACAGGCCCTGAAAGAGGTTGCCATAGTGAAGGTGAGGGTACATATGAGAAGGAACCCATGGAGCACGAAGCAAACAAAGTGGCTGGGAATCAGCCAGAAGACCAAGGTACTGGAAGACCCCTGAGGCGCCTCCACTGGTCATGGTGAGCATTAAAAATAACCAGTTAGACTTAAGTATCTTACAGGCTCTGACTCGGTCACCAACTGGGGAAGAGACTGAAGTCTGGTCGGAAGCTGGAGCTCAGAACCGTGGATGGTGGGACAGCGGGTATGTTTGCTAAAATCCTTGCACCATGTGATGGCTCATGACTCAACGCACGTGAGTGAAGACAACAACTATGTGCTCTGAAGAAAGATGCTGGGTCCACCTGTTTAGCTTTACATTAACATAGATTAGATGCGCACAACACAGATAGACTAGAAAGATGCCATAAACACACACGTGCGCCTGGGCCCTCCTATCCATTTCAATGACTGCAGATTGACTTCATGCAGGCTGCCCAAGGTAAGATGTATGAAGTATGTGCTCGTGTGTGTTGATCTCTTTTCAGGGGACTGGAAGCCTTCCTGATGTCAGAAACTACCACAACTGAGGTACTCTTTTGTCCACATAGATGTTGTAACTATTTGACAAACCCCTGCAGCAGGTCCAGAGTCCAAAAGGGACTCCCATTTGTGTATAAATAAGTTTTTGATTCTATTCTAGTTAATCCAGACACTGGTTGCTGACCAAAAGACACAAAGACCACTGGAGCCACTGGTTGATGGTCCCCGCTAAGCCACATCCGTAGAGTTAGACGGAAGACCGGGTCCATACAAGCTACTATGAGGTCCTGGAGCGGAAGAATGAGGGTCCTGTCCCTGATGATGCTGGCAGCTTTACTGCAAGAAGGACAAATGGACGAGACACTTCAGAATAACACATCAGTAACCTTGTGAAAACACCAAGGCAGCAACAGCTACATTTAGGGTGGACTTGTGTCAGATAGTAAAGTGTCAATGGAATCTTAAATTAGGGAAAAAGAGTAGTAACCCCAATTATAAATATCTAACAGGAACAGAAGGGGCGGTGGTATATATCTGTGTAACTAGACCTGGAAATGAGAACTGTAATTCTTGGTCAGATGCAGCTTGGAACACGGGAACTTCATGGGGGTATAAGCCAGAGGAAGCCATGACTCGTGAGGAGAGGAAAGCCTCTCCTCAAGAGGATGAATATTGCTGTACCCATTCCAAAATGGGGTTGTGATCCAGAGGTTTTGGACTGGAGATTCTCTTGCAATCCTCTCCTTATAACACTGGATGAACCCTCTCTTGGAGATGAAGGTCTCTATGTATTGGGACTGTATATCCCAGGTAGACAGGTTCAGCAGGGAACATTTTGGTTAAAAGCTGTTCCTGCACAGGACAAGTAACAAGAGGAGGACAAACCCCAAAGGTCAGGAGAAATGTTGGATGTTGATGGAATTGGGGAATTAGGCTATGAGGAGAAGTTAGCCGTAGAAACAGGCTACACAGAGAAGAATGAATGGTTGCTGTGGATGAAGTATACTACAGAGCAAAATAACAAAACTAATTGTATTGCATGTGCAACCGCTAGGCCCCATTTAGGGACTATTCCCCTCAGATATTCAGAACAGGATCAAGTAGATTTACAGAGTATTCTAGCTTTGTATAATGCCACATATGACCCTAGTGATAATGTTTTGTGTCAATCTCTATCAGTCCGGTATCCAATAGCAAAAATTGATCAGGTGCCACCTAGAGTTTATGCATATCCAGGTGACTACACTTGCTTCCTGAGAACAGGACCAGGGAGATGGGTAGGAAATCTAACTTCAGAGTTTTGTCACATCACCATCCCCATAAATACAGATACAGGAGGCTTTAAAGCCAGTTGGTTTCAAAACCAAACTATAGCAAGGAGTGACATGGTGGTTATGTGGAGATATGAAATTAAGGCCTAGGTTGCCACCAAGCTGGGTTGGCAGCTGTGCTCTAGTTCAGGTGCTCATGCCATTTAAAATAATTTCATCAGAAGAGATTAAAGGAGGTGGAATGAATGTTGAAACCCTGCACAGAAATAGAAGATCAGTACCTGCTGGGTCCTTTGATCCTAGAGTTTATATAGACAATATAGGGGTACCCAGAGGGGTACCTGATGAGTACAAGGCCAGAAACCAGATAGCAGCAGGTTTTGAATCAATCTTCTTTTGGTGGGTGACAGTTAATAAAAATGTGGATTGGATAAATTATATTTATTATAATCAGCAAAGGTTTATAAATTACACAAGGGATGCAGTAAAAGGGATAGCTGAACAATTAGGCCCAACTTCTTTAATGACACATCAGAATAGGATGGCTTTGGATATGTTGCTAGCGGAAAAAGGGGGAGTGTGTAAGATGTGTGGAACGTTTTGCTGCACCTTCATCCCGAACAATACAAGTCCGGATGGCAGTATCACAAAGGCTTTGGAGGGTCTTACATCCCTGTCCGAAGAATTGGCAGAAAATTCGGGTATCAACAATCCCTTCATGGACTGGTTGGAATCCTGGTTCGGTCGATGGAGTCATCTTGTGTCCAGCCTCCTCATCTCTCTGGCAGTAGTAGCAGCAGTACTTGTGACCTGTGGATGCTGCTGCATACCATGTATCAGAGGACTACTTCAAAGATTGATTGATGCGTCTATTACCAAAACTATGTATATTACATTGAAACCCAATAGTGATGAATATGAGCAAATGGTATGAGTTTGAGAATTAGATATGATCTCCCTTTCCATATGGGGAATTCGGCAGAAGAAGGGTTAGGAAGTCCGACACTGGCATTAGGCCTTTGAATGTACCTATATGTGAATGGTAGAGTCATATCTGTTCTCAAAAGGGGGGACTGATAGGGAAACCATGATTCTGTGGGGTCCCTTTATACACTTATAGGGTCTCACACTCCATACTTATATGATATTAGCTAACAAAGAAGAAATCATCTCTCTCCTGATCCTGTTATTCTATGCTCTCACCTCTATGACACTTATGATTCATGCATCAGCAGATCCACGTAGCCCTAATGAGTATGAAAGTCCTAGAAATAGATAGATAATGGAGCTATAACCGTCATGAGGATAGATTAATGAGATTGATATTGGGGTCTTGTGTAACTCACACAAGACCTACTAAAGTTTCCATCACGTCTGCACAAATACTAATAATTAACGGCCGAATACAATCTGATTGGTTAACGAATATGAATATGATTGGTTGAAACCATTTATGCTTACTGTTGAATAATCAATTGTCCAATGAAATACGATGATGTAATGTAACCGCCTACTCAAATGAGCATATAAGCTACCCATTAAATTGACTTTGGGTGTGACATCCTACAGATACATACCCTGTCTCTGTGTGTGTTTGTTCACCGCTACTCGAGTAGGCCTCAAACCAAAATCTGGCAACCTTCCAGCATATCGATCTCCCATTGAGAGATAAGAATCAAATCATAAACTCTTCAAGAAAAAAAGAGGCATTCAAAGAAAAGAAAACGGTCCCTACAGTCAAACATGGCAGACATTCCCTGATGTTTTGGGGTTGCTTTGCTGCCTCTGGCACTGGACTGCTTGACTGTGTGCATGGCATTATGAAGTCAGAAGACTACCAACAAATTTTGCAGCATAATGTAGGGCCCAGTGTGAGAAAGCTGGGTCTCCCTCAGAAGTCTTGGGTCTTCCAGCAGGACAATGACCCAAAACACACTTCAAAAAGCACTAGAAAATGGTTTTAGAGAAAGCACTGGAGACTTTTAAGGTGGCCATCAATGAGTCCAGACCTGAATCCCATAGAACACCTGTGGAGAGATCTAAAAATGGCAGTTTGGAGAAGGCACCCTTCAAATATCAGGGACCTGGAACAATTTGCCAAAGAAGAATGGTCTAAAATTCCAGCAGAGCATTGTAAGAAACTCATTGATGGTTACCGAAAGTGGTTGGTCGCAGTTATTTTGGCTAAAGGTTGTGCAACCAAGTATTAGGCTGAGGGTGCGAATACTTTTGTCTGGCCCATTTTTGGAGTTTTGTGTGAAATGATCAATGTTTTGCTTTTTGCTTCATTCTCTTTTGTGTTTTTTCATTTAAGACAAATTAAATGAAGATAATAATACCAAAGAATTTGTGTTTGCAGTCATTTTCAGGAAGAAACTGAGTATTATCTGACAGAATTGCAGGGGTGTCAATACTTTTGGCCACAACTGTATACTTAATTAACTAATTGGGGAGAACCCCAAATAAACCCTCACTGGAAGGCTTTAAAATTTAACTTTTAATTTTTATCTAAAATGTAAACAATTTAGAGAATAAAATTCAGCCTCTAATCTGACTGAATTAATTTTATATTAAAGTGCTTACTGCTCTATGTATTGGTGTAGGGCGTAGCAACCCGGGATTCTAACATTTATCTGGAAGACTAGGACAGTATATTTTAGCGCACTAGTCCCCCCAACATGTTGCACCACGTTAACGCCATCGTCATGGAAGAGACATGGTGAATCCTCAGAGGTGGAACCCAAATCACCATTGTTTCTCCCATGTCACAAATTTCCAAATGCCCAACTGATTATGGGGAACCACAAATGGGTCATTATGCAGAGCTGTTCACACATTCTATTCCATGGCATCAGAGGTCTGCTCCAAAGATTCACAAAATCCAGAGAAGGAAAGCATCTGCACCAAAGCCCTAAATGCCCTAATTATTTTTCATTTTGGATCCAGGGCCAGACAAAGTAGGGTCAGATCAGAATCCAAACCCTCATCACCAGATGTTAACCACTGGGGATGGAAGTGATCCTGATGAGACACAGATACCAGAGACACACGTGGGCTGTACAGTGGTGTCAGGGCACGAAGAGGAGGAGGGTGACTTTCAGGATGAGGAGTGTGAGAACAGAGAGGAAGATGATTAGATTTTAGATCCCACTTGGTGTGAACCCAGAGGTATGCAGCTGAGTAGCTCAGCAAAGGAGGTAGAGGAGGAGGAAGGCAAGGAAGCTATGTTGTTGAGTCATGCACAGACACAAAGTAATGCACCCTTTGCAAGCACTGCATCTTCAGCCACAATTCTGTCTGTGGTCAGCACTGATCATAAGTGTGCAGTGCACAGGGGACATCAAGGGTTGCCTAGCCTGGGCATTTTTGAGAAGCTCAAAGACGACCTAACTCACGTTATCTGCCAAATTTTGAAAAAAAAACCTCAGTAGAGGCAAAAATTGCAACGATTTGACAACTATATGCATGAAGCGCCGCATGCACAATCAACACAAATTAATCTGGGAACCTTACTGCGCTAAAATGCCGACAAGCCTTGCCAACCACCAGCCATCCCATCAACCTCACATGCTGCTTCTTCCTCCTCATAGTTCTCCATCAGCATAAGATCCACTTGTGTACCTATACAGTCAGGTGAGTGAGAGCCCATCAGCTGTTATAGAAGTAGACATGCCTGCTGTTTTTGCATTGCCCAGCACAACACATCATTCTCAATCCACCATAACATCTCCACCTGCATCTCATTCAGAGTTCAGCAGTTTCTTCTGTTCATCCTACTCCACCCTCTCAGCACAGCAGCCAGCCCTTGGTCCCTCAGTTGTAGTCACGTAAAATAATTTTTCCTCCTACACATGGCAAAGCTATGAGCTTGAACTCCACCATCTTCAATCTATTGGCAATGGAAATGCTGCCTTTTCGCCTGGTGGATACAGATGACTTCTGAAAGTTGATGGCCATCGCAGTCATCCAGTATCAGTTGCCCATTCGCCATTACTTCTGTAAAAAAACTGTGCCTGCGCTAGACCAGCATGTCGCAAACAACATCACCCAATCACTGAAAAAAATTTATGTCTGCCAGGGTGCATTTCACCACTGAAACATGAACAAGCAAACATGGGCATGGGAGGTTCATCTCACTTACTGGGGACTGGGTGACTCTGGTGGGTGTGGGAGCAGGCGGGAAAGGGGCTTCTCCACAAGTCTTGGAATCCCCAAAGTTTGCGGGACAAACCTCTGTATCTATCACTTCCTCCAATGCTTCTGGCTCCCACACCCCTTCTAGGGCCCCCACCTGCACCCTCAACCTCTCCCTTAATGAAACATACTTTCCAATAGTGCAGAGAGAATCCCCCCAACTCTGTACTGTACAGCCAGGGCTCACCAAAATCAGTCATTGTTTAAATTATTATGCCTTGGAGATCGCAGTCACGCAGCTAAAGAGTTGTGAAAAGCTATCCAGGCCAGGGAAGGCCATGTGCAATAATGTCAGTTAACTGGTGTGTGGCAATATTTTTTTAAATGTGTAGACACCAATTCGGGTCTCCATCTGTTGGGTTGCCTGTAGTGGAGGGAAGATATGTCAGAGGCCCATTATACTGTTTCTACTTGTGGAAATTGATGTCACTTTAATGGTGTGGGACAATAATTTGTTTAAATGTGGATAATCCAAGTAGGATCTCCTTCATGTGTATTGCCTGTAGCAGTAGGGCTCCCAGACCATCAGGCCTGCACTTACATTCAGTCACCTTTGTTACTATCCTTAAATTTTTCTAACAATAGTAGTGTATAAAACTGATGTTTGTGCTACCTGAGTGTGATTTGGACAAAAAACTGTTTCAGCAGTTGCATGAGGTATCAGGGCTCCCAGCACAGAAGGCTTACACCACTCCTTTGCCCGCCTCATCTTAATTGAAACATCAATTCAAAGCTCTAAATGCTGGCCCAGACCCTGACACTTCATGCATGGCCCATGACTGACTGCTTCTGTGCATTATGAAATGTGCCACCTGAGTGTGATTTGGACAAAAACTGTTTCAGCAGTTGCAAGAGGTATCAGGGCTCCCAGCACAGAAGGCTTACACCACTCCTTTGCCCACCTCATCTTTATTGAAACATCAATTCAAAGCTCTAAATGCTGGCCCAGACCCTGACACTTCATGCATGGCCCATGATTTACTGCTTCTGTGCATTATGAAATGTGCCACCTGAGTGTGATTTGGACAAAAAACTGTTTCAGCAGTTGCATGAGGTATCAGGGCTCCCAGCACAGAAGGCTTACCACTCCTTTGCCCGCCTAATCTTCATTGAAACATCAATTCAAAGCTCTAAATGCTGGCCCAGACCCTGACACTTCATGCATGGCCCATGACTGACTGCTTCTGTGCATTATGAAATGTGCCACCTGAGTGTGGCTGGGAAAAAATTATGAACTGTTGCATGAAGTATCAGGGCTCACAGCAAGGAAGGCTCATACCGCTCCCTTACTCATCACATCTTAATTGAAACTTCAATTCAAAGCTCTAAATGCTGACCCAGACCCTGAAACCTCATGCATGACCCATGGCTGACTGCTTCTGTGCCATTATAAAATGTTCTACTGTGGGTCAATTGACTAGTCAACTACCTGTGTTACTATCCTTACATTTTTCTACCAATATTAGTCTATGAAACTTTTGCTTGTGCCAACTGAGTGTGGCTGGGAAAAAAAGAGCTGTTGCATGAGGTATCAGGGCTCCTATCAAAGAAAGCTTTCACTGCTTCCTTGCCCACCTCATCTTAACTGAAACATCAATTCAAAGCTCTAAATGCTTGCCCATAAACTTATACCTCATGCATGGACCATGGCTGACTGTTGCTGGGCCATTATCAAATTTATACTGTGCGTCAATTGATGTCACATTTCATGGTGTCTGCCCCTAATTTGAACTGCTTGGGATGCTCTTTGTCACCTCTTAAGGTGTTGTGTTTATAATTAGTTTTGCCCCCCATTAAATTTAATATTGTTTGGGTACGTTGAATGAACTGTTCAGCGAACATGTTCGGCGAACATCGGGACTATCGCCGAACTGAACCTTGAAAGATTCACTGAACTGTAGTTACCACCTTAATTTTTTTTGTCAGATATTAATTTTCCTGAATTAGTAATAAAAACAGCAATTTAGCTTAATTGCTAATTTACACGTTGCATGTTTTCCTCACCGTTGTCAAATTTAAAATAGGATCTGTTTTTGATTTATTGTGATACATGGTTTTAGATTGTGTAGCTTTTACACTGAGCTTGTATATCATGTTTATTTTTATAATTTTTTTTATTTTAAATAATTTGTAAAATCTTACAATAGCTACACCTTTTCCTCCTGTTCTAGCAAAATCACAGTTTTAGTTAAGATTATCTTCTTGAATACGTGTGAGGAAAATGTGCAGTATAAAATATTACATTTAGGCAGAGGTCAAACCTAGTAAAAGATTTATGAATGTTTAGTATTTAAAAATGCACAATAAAGAAAAAAAGACCATACATTTTTTAATGCTGTCAAGAAACAGAACTTTAACGCCACAAGTGGAAATTCTATACAATACTATGGTAATGGTAAGTTCTTAGGTTTAATTTCAAAGTCATTCCCTGATACATTATTATTACCAAAAGCATCTCAATTTTATCGTGACTTACAAGCAATGCAATGTCATTGTGGATCCCTTTTCTCAAAGCATATTATATTGTAATTTTGTTCAAAAAGCTGTGGTGAAGTGCTTGAAGCTCCAAATAAAGAACCATAAAAACTTAATGAGCTATCAGACTTTTTGTGTTCTTGAAGCAATAGTGTACAAATATGCAGCTGAAGTATGATTAAAGTATGATAAAAAGAAATACAGTGTCATAGCCATTATTTCTATATGTGAAGTACTTGATTTTGGAAAAACATTATGCGCCTAATTCATCACTTGCATTTTTTAAGTAACTTTTCTTTTGTTGTCATATGATATTAATTGGCTGGCTTTTTTCTTTAAAATGGCACACTTTGTTTATGAATATGTAGCAAATCAAGTTAAAAGAATGAGACGCAAATAAAAAAAGGTGAAAAACACATAACTAGACAATAAAAAAGGTTCAAATGCAATAATGAATTAGTCCCTATAGCTCTGATTCATTAAGACTAGAGTAAATTCTGAAGATGTTTTCAGGTGCCCTTGACCACACCCCATTCTGCCCTAGTTCCCCTCACTTTTAAAAAGTTGGTGGAGTTGGCCAAAACGTCAAAAAAATGGAATTATTTTGCATAATTTCCAGTTGAAGGACTGACAATAAAACATTCAAAATCAAAGATAAATTGGAGTTTACAAGAAGAAAAATGTTACAATACAGTACATTCTTTTCTGTATAAAGACTTGAATATAATACAAAATAAAAAAAAATTAAAAATTAAAAATTAAACAAACCGAAATTGACATTTTTATTAAAAAAATTGAATTTTCAGTGTAATTTATGAAGAAAGCAAGAACTGACAAAAATTATATGGAAGATAGACTCAGATACACCATGTATTAGACATAATTGAAGGCCTCACACATTCTGTTGAAATTGCCATGTAGTGTGTAGGGATTGTACTCATTCAGAGGTGATAGGAGGAAGACAGGAGGCACATTTCCTTCAAAGTCCATATGGGTTTATTTGCTTCATAAACCCAGAAGCACCAACAAAATGAAAAACAGCTTTTAGAGCAGGCAAAAACAAAGCATCAGTGCCCATAGCACAGACCTCTAGCTCACATGGCCAGGTCACATGACCCTGACCTCACACAGGTCTTGGTTGCATTCTGCTCCCTCAGGCCTGAGGGAACACAGGCTGGGGTAATGTTCAGCACTCAGACCTGGTCTGGAGCCACATACACAGGAAGACTGGAGCACACAGACCATGTGCCAAACAACAGCCTCCATTATGTGGGCTGTAACCACACCCACAGAGGAGATATCTGGGTAGCCAGACCTGCCCATCTCTCATAGCTACCTCCTGGTGAAACTAAAAGCGACAGTGAAATGTGCGTCAAGGTGCATCTCAGCAGTCTTCATACCCTTACATTATGGAAATAGGTAATTAACTTTTGTATTTCACTGTGGCTATCCTGACATTGGTGTCTGCCCTATGTGCATTTAGGATTGCTTCTTTGTATATTGTTCACCTCTTTGATTACTAATTACTATTATATTTTCCAGGGGCATTTTCATGTTAGATAAAATGTTGCTCAATAACTGGTTATTTTTTATTATATATCTATTGATTTAGTGTGCCACTTATGGTCCCCTATGCAGTATAGCCATTTTATATTGTTTTGTGACACTGTCCATGGTAATGGGTGTTTCCATAGACATATCTAATGTGACTTTATATATTTATTACTTTATTTATGTGTTCTGTGGGGTATCTGATGTGTTTGGTCTCATGTGTGCTGTCCTTAGTACAATTTTTTAGTCCTATTCAATGTGGTTTTGCTTATTTTGTGGTATAATTGTTTAATAAAAATTTGATTTTTTTTATTTAATTTGCATTGGCTGATCCTTCAGATGTTCGCTTTTGGTGTTTATGTATTCTGTTTGAAGGGTTCAATATTTTTTTTGAGGATTTTTTTCTTTGGAACAATAAATAGGTATTCAAAAAGTAAAAATGTGTATAATATTTTTCATTTTTATTTTTGAGAGATATATATAGTTGTTTTGAATTCTCCCATTTAACAAAAATTGCTTAACCTTAAAAAGTAGGTAGGAAGACGCACAGAAAAGTAAGTTGTTGCAACAGCCAGCAGTATTGCTATGCACATGCATGTTAAATGAGACTGGTAACACAGTTACAAAATGTTAACCAATGCAGAATTAGTGTACATGTTTCTCTTATACTTTTCCTCTGATTGTTCCTCTCCTGATTTTGACTTACAAATACTGATGTAAATGCTGATCAAATACTGAATGTGGGAACGTGGCCTTATTAATCAAATCGCAAATGACCCACTCATAATTAGTGATGAGCGAGTATACTCATTGCTTGGGTTTTCCCGAGCATGCTCGGGTGTCCTCCGAGTATTTTGGCGTGCGCGGAGATTTAGTTTTCATCATCTCATCTGCATGATTTGCGGCTGCGCTGCTGGACAGGCTGAATACATGTGAGGAATGCCTGTTTGTTAGGGAATTCCCACATGTATTCAGCCTGTCTACAAGTCGCAAATCAGGCAGCCGAGACGACAAAATCTAAATCTCTGAGCATGCCAAAATACTTGGAGGTCACCTGAGCATGCTTAGGAAAACCCGAGCAACGAGTATACTCGCTCATCACTACTCATAATTTCACAAGCAAAGCAAAATCCTAACAGTTCCTATGTTACATGTTACATCGAACTGCAAATTTAAAGCAGAGCCCGGGAAACATCTTTAAAAGAAAACAGTTTATAAATGTATTAATTTTCCAAAAGCACAAATGACAGTCAACATGTGCATAAACCTAGCACTCAACTTCGGTATATCAGAAGAATATTTATTGTAGTACGCAAACAAGCGTTTCGGTCAAATTTTGACCTTCTTCAGCCTGCAAGGTGTGCTTATTGTAGCCAGTAGATGGGGTAAACATGCCTCCAGACACGGTATCCACCGCATGCCTGTATACCGTGTCTGGAAGCACAATTGCCCTATCTATTGGCTACAATAAGCACACCTTGCAGGCTGTGGGACGGATCGCCCCATAACTGAAGAAGGTCAAAATTTGACCGAAACGTTTGTTTGCGCACTACAATAAATATTCTTCTGATATACCGAAGTTGAGTGCTAGGTTTATAACTAATAGCCACATGGTTTGGGAACCTAACCTTTAGCACCATCCCCTAGTTGTGCTCACTGAGTTTTCTCTTCTAGTCAACATGTGCAAGCATAAGTCATGATTTCAAAACACAAAGGCAAGATAATTTACAACTGC
The DNA here is from genome assembly GCF_039654945.1 of Dendrobates tinctorius. NCBI lineage: Eukaryota > Metazoa > Chordata > Amphibia > Anura > Dendrobatidae > Dendrobates > Dendrobates tinctorius. The sequence continues at coordinate 25,699,430 of NW_027361770.1, read as the reverse complement.
GAGAAAAAGCATCAATACACTTTATTCCAACTATGTGTGTCTATTAGAATTTTCAAAGTGAAAATAATAGCATTCTATATAGCATTCATTGTAGACAGCATTTGGCTTCACAATTTTCTGTTTGAGAATTTGACATTAAAATTGTGAATGGATTTCTTTAGAAAAACCTCAAACTGGATATAGGACCATGTATTATGGTCTAATATCTACTGTCCCATGGTTAAACTGTCAGCTGCAGGAGGTCATTGTCACGTGGACCCATCCTGTGTAACGCGACCAGCAGGCCGGTAACAAGATGCGGCACGTGATATTGTCCTGTGTGACACGGCTCGCAGGCCGGTAACTAAAACAACAAGACAAGGGGTAGGGAAACAGTTACAATGGTGGGTCCTGTGATAGGGACAGGGGACGTGGAGACCTCCTGCACTCCCCTGAGTCAGTGTCCCTAACGCTCCTAACGTTCCCTATGCCGGTTCCGCACCGGGCGCCGATCATGAACCTGTCGCCCTAGCACACTCTACACCTATCCCTTGCTAGGGAGCTGGGTGGCGCAGGCACTGGCCCCACCGCTGCACTAATACACACTAAGGAAAACATAAACAGGGAAACACCACTTAGCTTTACTCTGTTGCACTTGCTCCTGGCAACAGATTCCACCACCAGCATGCAGCTCTCCTCCTGAATCGCTGCCACCAAGCTCTGTCAGAGCTAAGGAAATCCCCTATGACTCCTTTCACACCAAGCTCTGTCAGAACTGCTCTCCAGCTCCTTCCTCCACCAAGGATGGTTGAAATGAACACTATCACCAACACTGATTGCAACACCTGTGATTCTTTTATAGCAGAGCCAACAATCACACCTGCATTATAATCATGTGCACTGAAACTAAAGAAATAAGTGCAATGATGCTCACCACCACAGGGGGGAAACTTAGAACAAACGACACAACAGTGCAATAATCCTAATGGCCACCAGGGGAAAAAACCAAACCTTAAGCACAGCTTAGAAAAAAAAAGGTTACCTGTGCTTTATATCAGTCCTGATCCAGTATGGATCATGACAGTGCCCTCCCCTTAATGAGGGGCCTCTGGATCCTCAAGATCGCTCCCCATCAGGGAACCACCTACCGCGGGGATGCCAAGACCCAGAGTTCACCCCAGCAACCACCTGCATGTCAGGTTGATGAGAAATGAGCCTGCTGGTATTGGCAACGTATGTTCTGGAGGCAACACACATCTCCAAAGCTCTGACCTGGGGAACAGGTTGTGCATGTGTATGTTTCGTATGAGCAGGTAACACTCCACAACACACTTCCACTGGATGTTTTTTGGTGGCCACCCATACACGCTCGTTCACACACAGGTCCGGACCTGAACGTTTATTGCCACTCATTCGTTTGTCACCACTTGGAGAACTCTTTCTGGGATTGACAACAGAGGCGTCCCCCTGTGTCACCACACTCACACCCCCACACTTCACCAAAGGGTACACCACCCTCCAACCCCTTCCACCATGAGGTCTGTGCCTCCCAGGGTTGGCCAATGGCGAGGGTTGAGACTTGCCCCTACTCTCCTGCAGCACATCTGCTGCCCTCACCAGAGAGGAAGGGGTCCGTTGCAGAGAGACGGCAGAGACAGTAGTTCCTAGGCAGCAGCCCTCGCACGAGTGCCCCCAGGAGACCACTTCCCTTGCTCACCAATCTATTACCGGGTTGTGTCTCTTCAGCCAAGGGAGGCCTAAAACAATAGGTACTGGCATTCCCTCCAAGACGTAGCATGACAAGGACTCCTCATGATGTCCAATACACAGATGGATATTCTCTACGACCTTGGTCAAGCTCCCCTTGCTCAGTGGAACAGAGTTTATGGCCTGGACACTTATAGGCTGGGCTAGCATCCTACACCTCAGACTATGAGTCTGGACAAAGCGAGCATTCACCAGACTGACTCCTGCTCCACTGTCCACAAACACCGGTATCACCTCCGGTACCCCGCCAGCCAAGACCTCTGCTGACATGGTACTTTGGGAGGGCAAATTGGAGGAAATATACACTCCCTGGTCACCTCCCTCCAAGCGGCTTCTCAGATGGCACAGATAATTTGGCGTGGGTTGGGCAAGCCTTCAGGACATGGCCAGTCTGCCCACAGTACAAACATGCCGACACCACTCCCGAACCGTAGGCAGCTCTGAAAACCAACTAGCTCCTCCTACTTGCATGGGTTCGTCAGGAGACTTGGCATGAACTGGGCAGGCTCTCATAAAATGGCCAGGCTTCCCACAGGAAAAGCATACCCCCCACCACGACGAGCCGCAGACACCCCCTTTTTTGTATCAACAACACTGGGCTGTCTGGGTTCCTCCATCCACACTGGTGGGTCCTCCTCCCCAGTGAGGACATCAGGGGGCACTTTATGTATATGTCTTTCCCTAAGGCGTCTATCCACCTGGATGGCAAGTGACATGGCGGCCTCCAGCGACCTGGGGGCGGTGTACTGCACCAGAGTATCCTGCAACTTTGGAGACAAACCCTGCACAAATTGACTCCTAAGTGCAGGGTTACTCCACTGAGTATCAGTGGCCCATCTCCTAAATTCTGAGCAGTACTCCTCAGCAACCCGGGCTCCCTGTTTACACCTACGGAGTCGGGATTCCGCCAGGGCGATGCCATCAGGATCCCCATACACAAGCGCCAAAGCCGCAAAAAACTCGTCCACGGACTCTAAAGATGGAGAATCGTCCGGTAGGGAGAAGGCCCAGGATTGGGGATCCCCTTTAAGATGGGACATAATGAGTCCCGCCCGTTACTCTTCACTCCCTGATGAACGAGAGCGCAGCCTGAAATACAATTTGCAGGCCTGCTGAAATACCAAGAATTGATCTCTCCCTCCAGAAAACCTGTTAGGAGGGATATCTTGGGTTCTGGCTGAGCCTGAGCCTGAAGCAAACCTCCAGAGCCCACCAACAGCTGCAGCTGCCGCACCAACCCTCCGCGCAGCCCCCTGATCTCATTAGTAAGGGTCTGCAGCATTTGGGCAAAGGTCTGAACTGGGTCCATGGCTCAACAGAAAAAAAAAGTTTGGTTGGTGATAATGTCACGATGACCCATCCTGTGTGACGCGACAAGCAGGCCGGTTACTAGAACAACAGGACGCAGCGCGTGATACTGTCCTGTGTGACACGGCTCGCAGGCCGGTAACTAAAACGACAAGATGGGGGTAGGGAAACAGTTACAACGGTGGGCCCTGAGATAGGGACAGGGGACATGGAGACCTCCTGCACTTCCCTGAGTCAGTGTCCCTAACGCTCCTAACGTTCCCTATGCCGGTTCCGCACCGGGCGCCGATCATGAACCTGTCGCCCTAGCACACCCTACACCTATCCCTTGCTAGGGAGCTGGGTGGCACAGGCACTGGCCCCACTGTTGCACTAATACACACTAAGGAAAAACACAAACAGGGAAACACCACTTAGCTTTACTCTGTTGCACTTGCTCCTGGCAACAGATTCCACCACCAGCATGCAGCTCTCCTCCTGAATCGCTGCCACCAAGCTCTGTCAGAGCTAAGGAAATCCCCTATGTCTCCTTTCACACCAGGCTCTGTCAGAGCTGCTCTCCAGCTCCTTCCTCCACCAAAGATGGCTGAAATGAATACTATCACCAACACTGATTGCAACACCTGTTACTCTTTTATAGCAGAGCCAGCAATCACACCTGCATTATAATCATGTGCACTGAAACTAAAGAAACAAGTGCAATGATGCTCACCACCACCGGGGGGAAACTTAGAACAAATGACACAACAGTGCAATAATCCTAATGGCCACCAGGGGCAAAAACCAAACCTTAAGCACAGCTTTGGAAAAAAAAAGGTTACCTGTGCTTTATATCAGTCCTGATCCAGCATGGATCATGACAGTCATAGATTGAAGTGCTTCAGGGTGCCTAAAATACCAGAGGGCCCAATTGTTACTCAACTACCCTTGCTTCATTGCTAGGCTCTGCTTTCTCCATCTCTGGCAACTGGTTCCTTCTCATCTTGTATGTGTTGTAAAACCATGGTAGTATGCCCAACTGTTGTCACTTTGCAAGGTTTTAGAGGTCAGCTTAGGCATCAGTACGTCATTGGAGTATTTAGGTAAGTCATGGTATGCAGGCTGTCATGTAGTTGAACTCTAATATGTCACAAGTCAAACCAAGCTTTATAAAAACTGTGTGCCTCATGAATAGCTCATCTCAACTCTCCTGCTACTCCACTCTTTTGTTTCAAAGTGCCTGTCTGCATACTTGGCTCAGTTGTTCCAAGGTGATTGTTAGCACACTGTGCTCTGCTATTCCATATGTTGTCTAGCATATCCAACTTCACAGTTCCACGCTGTTCCATAATTTGTCCAGCATATCAATCTTTGCAATTCCACTCCACTGCAAGTGCATATCCATACCTGAATATCCTTCTTTCCTGTTCAATTTGCCATCAGTCTCATTCAATTGTGCTGTGTACCACTACAACAATGCCTCTAGTTCATGCTGCTGCTTAAGATATATAGCTTAGTCTATCTACCTCTCCAGGTGAACTACAACACCAGCCATGGAATAATATGGCGCTGAATAGACCACTTCTAAGGACATTAGCAATAAATATTCCTGTTCCTATCAACTAAACTGATTTTTGGCAGGGATAGTATATGCTAAAAAATGAGAGAATCCTTTAAATTTCGAATTTGACAACTTCTCCAAATTTTTCCAAAAATGTGATTTTCGACAAATAAATGAACATGGATTTTAATTTTGGAAAGCTTATAATTGCTCGTAAGATAGTTTGTAGTCTTTTAAGTGAGAATGCATAATATCACAAAAGGCGGACACAATTTATAACATTACACTTTCAATATTGTGTCAGAGAATTGGAAATCTGTTCCTTCAGGGCTTAAAACTTGACATTTGGATGGGAACTTTCCAATAGACTAGTGATTAATGGGGGACTCAACTATCTATTATTAATTAGATTATATTTTTGTCAATTAGAAAAGTTTTTTAACACAAATCCATTAACTTAGTCTCTACCAAGTGGGTTATATGTTTGCTTATGTACTTCTGAATAAGAAGGATGCCATAAAAATTCTTCAGTTATTAAAATCGGAAGTTACATCGTGAATGTTGGCCATACACTTGACATAACTGAGCAGTAGCTGTTTTTGTCCAACTCCCCTGACTCCATTATAAACATACAAACATTTTTTCCCAGGATTACAAAATAAAAATAAATTCTGGATTTGGTTCTTTTACTACTTTCTGGATTTTAATAATTAGAGCTTTAATGACAAAAAAGCACCAGGTTCAGTTGTGAGTTACCTTCACATTTTTAGTCATAAGATTTTAAATTGATTTCTAAATAAACATATTAAAGTAGCAAAAAAACTGTTTAGTATAAGTATTATATATTTTGACTGACTAGTAACCTATTCACATACCACATATCTTTAGCAAGCTGGGATTATCCAATGTAAGAATTCTTGTAAATCAACACAGTTAAAATTTGTTTTGACAAACTTTTGCTGCTTACTGCTATTTGATGTGTAAGAAGTCTGTTCTTCTAATTTCTTACATCTGTTAAAGTATGTTAAACTGGAAATCAAGCATATAAGATTACAAAAGGTTTGAAGTCATAGTTTTAATATTATATTAATGTAGAGTGCACAGGAAGAAAATTGAGGTACGCTGTTAGTTAACAAATCTGTGATGTTAATTTTTTCATAATTAAAATAAAAACGTATTTTATACCAATTATATACTACTTTGTAAGCTAGTTTCTAATTAACATATATAGCTATGATCTTGTATCATATATAAAATGCATTGCATCCAGTAAAAGTAGTTATACTTTGTATAGTTCTGTAAAGATATTAACTGTAATTTCCTAGTGTGTGATCCCCTTTGGTGCATTATAAAACTTAGTGACATGGTGGAATAATAGGGCATCCATGAAAAGCCTGTGCGTATCTATTAACCTTTAATGCAGCATGTTTTGGGCACTTTTTATTATGCCATATTATGGGTCAAATTTGCACCAAATTGTAAAACTAAAATATATCACTAAATTATTATTTGAAATTGTTTGTAGAGTTGATCAAAAAGAGTTTCATAACCTTGTTCCTCAGCCAAGTCAGTAGTCCATGTCTGCTGGACAAGAGAACTAAAAACCTCCTATTAATGGCATCCCCGGCACTTCTCATATTAAAGCCCCGCAATGTCATCTAATTATGGTGTATTAATCAGAAGATAAAAGGAAACTGAACGGAGGTATCACTTATGCGCTGCTGAGATGGAATAGTCCTTAACCCCTTCATGACCAAGCCTTTTTTGACCTTAATGACCAGTCCATTTTTTGCAATTCTGACCATTGTCCCTTTATGAGGTAATAACTCTGGAACGCTTCAACGGATCGTAGCAATTCTGAGAGTTTTTTTGTGACATATTGGGCTTCATGTTAATGGTAAATTTAAGTCGAAAATTTTTGCGTTTATTTGTGAAAAAAATGAAAATTTGGCGGAAATTTCGCAATTTTCAAATTTTGAATTTTTATTCTGTTAAACCAGAGACATATGTGACACAAAATAGTTAATAAATAACATTTCCCACATGTCTACTTTACATTAGCACAATTTTGAAAACAATTTTTTTTGTTAGGAAGTTATAAGGGTTAAAAGTTGACCAGCGATTTCTCATTTTTACAACAAAATTTACAAAATCACATTTTTAGGGACCACCTCACATTTGAAGTCACTTTGAGGGGTCTATATAGCAGAAAATACCCAAAAGTGTCACCATTCTAAAAATTGCACCCCTCAAGCTACTCAAAACTACATTCAAGAAGATTATTAACTCTTCAGGTGCTTCACAGGAACTAAAGCATCATTTTTTTCATTTTCACATGGGCAACAGGATAAAATGGATCCTAAAATTTGTTGGGCAATTTCTCCTGAGTACACTGAAACCTCATATGTGGTCACACATCACTGTTTGGGCACACGACAGGGTCCAGAAGGGAAGGAGCACCATTTGACTTTTTGAATGGAAAATTAGCTCCAATCATTAGTGGACACCAAGTCGTGTTTGGTGAGCCCCTGTGTGCCTAAACATTGAAGCTCCCCCACAAGTGACCCCATTTTGGAAATTAGACCCCCCCAAGGAGCTTATCTAGATATGTGGTGTGCTATTTTTTATTTTCACAAGGGTAACAGGAGAAATTGGACCACAAAACTTGTGCAATTTGTCCTGAGTACACCGATACCCCATATGTGGGGGGGACCACTGTTTTGGCGCAATGTAGAGCTTAGAAAGGAAGGAGCACCTTTTTAGAATGCAGACTTTGATGGAATGTTCTGTGGGTGTCAGGTTACGTTTGCAAAGCCCCTGATGTGCCTAAACAGTAGAAACCCCACAAAGTCCTTAGTCTCCCTTTATGCCATTGCTGCGTGGGAAATTCCCATGCAGCAATGGCATAAAGGGAGACTAGGGACTTTTTTTTTTAAGTGGCGGAGGAATACAGTGCGGAAGGATACCTACCTTCCGTCATTGGATTCCTGCAGCCCGTAGAGAGCGGCAGCATCAGCTGATGCTGCAGTTCTCTACCCAAGATCATCGTGAGACACACTCGTGGACTGCTTCGGATCATGGGTGAGTATTTTTGTGGTTTGTTATGTTAATATTTATTCCGTACACGACAATGGCTTCGGGGAACAATGTGACAAGTATTGGTAAGTATGTTACTCTATGTTATATGTACTGTATGTCTATGTATGTATTGTATGAATGTATTGTATGTAGCATGCATGTAGTATATATGTAGTATGTATGTAGCATGTAGTATGTATGTAGCATGCATGTAGTATATATGTAGTATGTATGTAGCATGTAGTATGTATGTAGCATGTAGTATGTATGTAGCATGCATGTAGTATGTATGTAGCATGCATGTAGTATGTATGTAGCATGCATGTAGCATGCATGTAGTATGTATGTAGCATGCATGTAGTATGTAGCATGTATGTAGTATGCATGTAGTATATATGTAGTATGTATGTTACATGTAGTATATATGTAGTATGCATGTTGCATGCATGTAGTATATATGTAGTATGTATGTTGCATGCATGTAGTATATATGTAGTATGTATGTTGCATGCATGTAGTATATATGTAGTATGAATGTAGCATGTATGTAGTATGTAGCATGTATGTAGCATGCATGTAGTATGCATGTTGCATGTAGTATATATGTAGTATGTATGTTACATGTAGTATATATGTAGTATGCATGTTGTATGTATGTAGCATGTATGTAGCATGTAATTTTTATTTTTTTTTTACATTCAACACATTAGCCGGATGATGGGACTACTACTGTCCCATCATTGGCTAATGTGTCAATCACTGTCACGGTAGCAGGCATCGCCCGATGGGACTTGTAGTCCCGTCGGACGATGCCTGCACAGACCCCCGGAGCCTGCACAGACCACCGGCAGGCCGGCACAGCCCCCTGGCAGGCCGGCACAGCCCCCCGGAGCCTGCACAGACCACCAGCAGGCTGGCACAGCCCCCCGGCAGGCCGGCACAGACCACCGGAGCCTGCACAGCCCCCCCGGCAGGCCGTCACAGCCCCCGGGAAGGCCGGCACAGACCACTGGAGCCTGCACAGACCCCCTGGCAGGCCGGCACAGCCCCCCGGAGCCTGCACAGACCACCGGCAGGCCGGCACAGCCCCCCGGCAGGCCGGCACAGACCACCGGAGCCTACACAGCCCCCCCGGCAGGCCGTCACAGCCCCCCGGCAGGCCGGCACAGACCACCGGAGCCTGCACAGACCCCCTGGCAGGCCGGCACAGCCCCCCGAAAGGCCCGTACAGACCCCAGAGAAGCTGTACAAGGCAAAAATAGGGTTTTTCTTATTCCGATACCGGAAGTCCCATAGACTTGAATGGGACTTCCGGTATCGGAATCGGCGATACCGATACTTTTTTTTAAGATCGGCCGATCCATTCCGATCCGATACTTTGAAGTATCGGACGGTATCGCTCAACTCTAGTGGTGAGCACTTTGAACCTCCATTTGCTTCACAGAAGTTTATAACGCAGAGCCGTGAAAATAAAAAATCATTTTTTTCCTCAAAAAATGATTTTTAGCCAACAATTTTTTATTTTCACAAAGGGTAACAGGAGAAATTGGACCCAAAATGTTGTTGTACAGTTTGTCCTGAGTATGCTGGCATCCCATATATGGGGGGAACCACTGTTCGGGAACATGTCGGGGCACGAAAGGGAAGTAGTGACGTTTTGAAATGTTTACTTTGATGGATTGTTCTGTGGGCATCATGAATGTTTGCAGAGCCCCTGATATGCCTAAACAGTAGAAACTCACCACAAGTGACCACATTTTGGAAACTAGACTCCTCAAAGAACTTATCTAGATGTGAGATGAGCACTTTCAACCCCCAAGTGCTTCACAGAAGTTTATAATGCAGAGCTGTGAAAATAAAAAATCATTTTTTTCCTCAAAAATGATTTTTTAGCCCGCTATTTTTTATTTTCCCAAGGGTAACAGGATAAATTGGACCCCAAACGTTTTTGTCCAGTTTGTCCTGAGTACACTGGTACCCCATATATGGGGGAACCACTGTTTCGGCGCACGGCAGGGCTCAGAAGGGAAGGAGCGCCATTTGACTTTTTGAATGGAAAATTAGCTCAAATCATTAGCGGACACCATGTCGTGTTTGGAGAGCCCCTATCGGGGCTCAGAAGGGAAGTAGTGACGTTTTGAAATGCCGACTTGATGGAATGGTCTGAGGGCGTCATGTTACGTTTGCAGAGCCTCTGATGTTCCTAAACAGTGGAAACTCCCCACAAGTGACCCCATTTTGAAAACTAGACGACACAAGAAACTTATCTAGATGTGTGGTGAGCACTTTGAACCTCCAAGTGCTTCACAGAAGTTTATAACGCAGAGCCGTGAAAATAAAAAATCATTTTTTTCCACAAAAATAATTTTTTTAGGCCCCGATTTTTTATTGTCCCAAGGGTAAAAGGAGAAATTAGATCCCCAAAATTTTTCATCTTTTCTTGGGTACGTTGATACCCATATGTGGGGGTAAACCACTGTTTGGTCACACGTCGGGGCTCAGAATGGAGGGAACACTGTGTGACTTTTTGAACGCAAAATTGGCAGAATAAAGGGTGGCGCACCTCAATTCTAACTACAACCCTAACCCCACCACACCCCTAACCCTAATCTGTTATGAATGAGTCACCGTAGGAGGCAAAAACAAAAATACTAGCTAAGTCCAGAAAACCAGAGAAGTTGACAGCTATCGGATTGCAGACCCCTGAACCTAACAACAACAACTAGCAGTAGCCATGGGGGGTTCCTACGGTGCCCTAGACCCTCGATCACAGCCGGAGAACTACATAGCTTAAAGACAGAAAGGGAAATCTGAACTGCCCCAGAGCAGACCCCAAAGCAATAGGCAGCCCCCAACATATAATGACGGTGAAGCAAGATGAAAAAACACTCACACAGATAGAAAGATCGGCTGAGCAAATGATGGGGCCCAAGCTAACTAAATAGGACAGAATAGAAAAGCTGCTGTCTGCAATCCGCCAAAACCCTCTCAAAGCAAGAGACAACAGACTGATAGGGAAAAAAAACCCTGAAGACGCTAGGCTTCAAAAAGACTATATCAGTACTCAGGTATTTTCTGAAGACAGAGCAAAAAGGAATTCAGCTCACCCAGCAGGGAAAGGCAGAAATCCAGAAAAACAAGGCCAAACAAAACCAAAACACAAATGCAAAAAGAAGAGCAGAAAACTTAGCTTTTGAGGAGCAGGAATCAGACTGGTCTCCAAGAATCCCTCAGAGAAATCACCCGCAAGGCAGAAGGGTGTCGGCTGCCTTATATCCAGTCAGCAATTCCAGTCACCCAGTCATCATCATTCTGCTCAGGTGCTTTGTAATCAGCCTCACTACCTTCCTTCACCAGAAGAGGGAGTTCATCAGACCTCAATGGTGAAGGGTAAAATGAACTCACAACAGTACCTCCCCCTTGAGGAGGGGTCACCGAACCCTCATCCACGCCACCAGGGCGATCAGGGTGAGCCCGATGAAAGGCATGCACCAATCTTTTGGCATGAATATCAGAGGCAGAGACCCGGGAATTATCCTCCTGACCATAACCCTTCCACTTAACCAAATACTGGAGTCTCCGTCTAGCCAGATGAGAATCCAGTATCTTCTCTACCTCATATTCCATGTTACCTTCAACTAATACAGGGTCCGGAGGTGCCACCCCAGGAACAACTGGTTCAACAAACCTCTTCAACAAGGACTTATGAAACACATTATGAATTTTAAATGTGACAGGAAGAGCCAAACGAAAAGAGACCGGATTAATAATCTCCAAAATCTTGTAAGGTCCAAAAAATATAGGCTTAAACCTAGGAGAAGCCACCTTCATAGCGATATTTTTTTATGATAACCAAACCATATCACCAACCTTAAACTGGGGACCAATGGTCCTATGTAGGTTGGAAAACCGCTGGGCCTTTTCTTGGGAGAGAGATAACTTATCCACCACTTGGTCCCAGATCTGGTGCATTCTCTCCACCACAGTGTCAACACCTGGGCAGGCAGAAGGCAACACCTGCCCTGAAGAAAATCGAGGATGAAACCCAAAGTTACAAAAAAAAGGTGACATCAAAGTGGCAAAACTAGCTCTATTATTTAAAGCAAATTCGGCCAAGGGCAAAAATGAAACCCAATCATCCTGATCAGCGGAAATAAAACATCTCAAATACGACTCCAATGTCTAGTTTGTTCTCTTTGTCTGCCCATTGGTCTGAGGGGAAAAAGCAGAGGAGAAGGACAACTGAATTCCCAGCTTGGAACAGAAAATCTAGACACAAACGGAATTCCTCTGTCAGATACAATGTTCTCAGGAAACCCGTGCAAGCGAACCACCTGTTGCAAAAACAGGGGCACCAACTCAGAGAAAGATGGCAACTTAGGGACTGGTACAAGATGAACCATCTTAGAGAACCTATCACAAATCACCCAGATAACAGTCATTCTCTGAGAGACAGGCATATCAGAGATGAAATCCATTGAAATATGGGTCCATGGCCTCCTGGGGACCGGCAAAGGCATCAACAACACACTAGAGCGAGAACAAGGTTTAGACTGGGAGCAAGTCCCAAAGGACTGCACAAAATTCCTGACATCACGAGACAAGGCAGGCCACCAAAAAGACTGACTCACCAGATCTCTAGTACCAAAAATACCTGGATGACCAGCCAATGCAGAGCAATGAACTTCAGACATCACTCTTTTCATCCACTGGTCAGGAACATACAACTTTCCACTGGGACAACGCTCAGGTTTGTCCTCCTGGAACTCTTCCAGAGCACGTCTCAAATCGGGCGAGATGGCAGAAAGAACTACCCCTTCGCCTAAGATGGTAGCAGGCTTGGTCACCACAGGAGAATCAGCAAAGAAGCTCCTAGAGAGGGCGTCTGCCTAGACATTCTTAGTGCCAGGAAGAAAAGAGACCACAAAATCAAAACGTGTAAAAAACAAGGCCCACCTAGCCTGTCTAGGGTTCAAGCGTTTGGCCGACTCCAGGTAAATCAAATACTTGTGGTCAGTGAGGACCATGACTTGGTGTTTAGCTCCCTCCAACCAATGTCTCCACTCCTCAAATGCCCATTTCATGGCTAACAGTTCCCAATTCCCCACATCATAGTTACGTTCAGATGGAGAAAACTTTCTGGAAAAGAAAGCACAGGGATTCATTTTAGATGTTACAGGATCCTTTTGGGACAAAACAGCTCCTGCACCAATCTCAGAAGCGTCCACCTCTACCTGGAACGGGAGTGAGACATCAGGTTGCCGCAAAACCGGGGCAGAAGTGAATCTTCGCTTCAGCTCCTGAAAGGAAGAAACAGCCTCCGGAGACCAATTCAACACATCAGCACCCTTCTTAGTCAGATCAGTCAATGGCTTGCAATACTAGAAAATTTTGCTATAAATTTCCGATAAAAATTAGCAAAACCCAAAAACTTCTGGAGGGCCTTCAAAGAAGTGGGCTGAACCCAATCATAAATGGCCTGTACCTTGGCCGAGTCCATTTCAATAGTTGACGGAGACAAAATAAATCCCAAAAATGAAATCCTCTGTACCCCAAAAAGGCATTTCGATCCTTTGACATACAGGGAATTCTCCCTCAAGATCCGGAACACAGTCCGAACATGTTCCACATGAGAATCCCAATCCTTGGAGATCAAAATATCATCCAGAGAGATAATCAAAAATTTATCCACAAAGTCTCGGAAAATGTCGTTCATGAAGCACTGGAAGACAGAAGGGGCATTAGTGAGCCCAAAAGGCATCACCAGGTTCTCAAAATGTCCCTCCGGAGTATTAAACGCCGTCTTCCATTCATCCCCATGCTTAATGCGGATAAGATTATACGCCCCCCTGAGTTCAAGCTTGGTAAACCAGCAAACACCTTTAACTCTGGAGAATAGATCCGAAATCAGGGGTAACGGATACTGATATTTAATAGTAATTTTGTTGAGGGCACGATAATAAATACAAGGACTTAATGAACCATCCTTTTTGGCCACGAAAAAAAAACCGGCACCTAAGGGTGAAGAGGATGGTCTAATATGACCCTTCTCCAACGCCTCCTTAATAAAGGATCGCATAGCCTTGCGCTCGGGTACAGATAAATTGAAGAGCCGACCCTTGGGAAATTTACACCCTGGGCTCAGTTCAATTGCACAGCCATAACTCCTATGAGGAGGCACAGACGCAGACTCATTTTCACTAAATACATCATAAAAGTCCGCCAAATAGTCAGGAACATCATGCGACTGAGGAGAGGTGGAAAAAACCGGAGACTCAGAGATATAGAGGAAAAAATATACACACTTTTTTTTTTTTTTACAATTCTTTCCTGCTATTGAGTACCCTAGGATCTGCGGTATGGCGGGTGATTCTGTTATGAATGAGTCACCGTAGGAGGCAATAACAGAAATACTAGCTAAGTCCAGAAAACCAGAGAAGTTGGCAGCTATCGGATTGCAGACCCCTGAACCTAACAACAACAACTAGCAGTAGCCGTGGGGGGTTCCTATGGTGCCCTAGACCCCTCGATCACAGCCGGAGAACTATATGGCCTAAAGACTGAAATTGAAATCTGAACTGCCCCAGAGCAGACCCCAAAGCAATAGGCAGCCCCCAACATTTAATGACGGTGAAGCAAGATGAAAAAACACTCACACAGATAGAAAGATAGGCTGAGCAAATGATGGGGCCCAAGCTAACTAAATAGGACAGAATAGAAAAGCTGCTGTCTGCAATCCGCCAAAACCCTCTCAAAACAAGAGCCAACAGACTGATAGGGAAAAAACCCTGAAGACGCTAGGTTTCAAAAAGTCTATATCAGTACTCAGGTATTTTCTGAAGACAGAGCAAAAAGGAATTCAGCTCACCCAGCAGGGAAAGGCAGAAATCCAGAAAAACAAGGCCAAACAAAACCAAAACACAAATGCAAAAAGAAGAGCAGAAAACTTAGCTTTTGAGGAGCAGGAATCAGACTGGTCTCCAAGAATCCCTCAGAGAAATCACCCGCAAGGCAGAAGGGCGTCGGCTGCCTTATATCCAGTCAGCAATTCCAGTCACCCAGTCATCATCATTCTGCTCAGGTGCTTTGTAATCAGCCGCACTACCTTCCTTCACCAGAAGAGGGAGTTCATCAGATCTCAATGGTGAAGGGGAAAATGAACTCACAACACTAATCCCAACCCTAATCATAACCCTAACCACAACCCTAACCCCAACCCACCCCTAACCCTAATCCCAACTCTAACCCTAACCACAAGCCTAACCCTAATCCCAACCCCAACCCACCCCTAACTCTAATCTTAACCCTAATTCCATCCCTAACCCTAATAACAACCATAACCCTAATCCCAACCCTAATTCCAACCCTAATTCCAACCCTAACCCCAATTTTAACCCTTACACTAATTCTAACCCTAACCCTAATTCCAATCCGAACCCTAATTCCAACCCGAACCCTAATTCTAACTCTAACCCTATCTCTAACCCTATCTCTAACCCTAACCCTAATTCTAACCCTAATGGAAAAATAAAAATATTTTATTTTTTTATTTTTTGTCCCTCCCTATGGGGGTGATAAAAGGGGTGGGTATTTACTTTTTTATTTAGTCATTGTGAGACTTTATCACAGTGATCAAAATGAAAAAATGAATCTGTAGCGTGATGGGTGCACTGCGCATGTGTCCCACCATTTTCCAAGATGGCGGCACCCATGATCCGGGATGGCGGGACAGCGGGATGGCCAGAGGGACATAGGAGGTACCGGGGGGTGAGGGGGGAATCAGAAGGAGGGGGAGGGGAGCACATGATGATGGCGGCGGCCGATCGGCGCCATCAGTCGGTGGCAGCGGTCGATTGCCCCTCCAGTCGGTGTGGGGCTGGTCGGATCTCGGTCTCCAGCCATGGCAGATGCTATTACAGCATTGGCCATGGCTGGATTGTAATATTTCACCAAATTTCATTGGTAAAATATTACAAATTTCTCTGATTTGCTGTTTCACTTTTAACCGCCAATCAGAGCGATTGTAGGCCCGTGGGGGCTAAGCCACCCCCCCGGGGTGAACTACAAAAGGTCCTCTGTGCGCGGGTTGGGTGACCTTTCAGTGACCCAGTCACCCAACCTGCAGGAGAACAATCAATTCATGACGCCACATAGGTGTCAATGGTCGGATTGGCACCGACTTTCATGATGCCTGTGTGGTGTCATTGGTCGGGAAGGGGTTAAAATAAAATTATTTCTTTAAAACCTGTTTAAATAAATTCTCAGCAAATAATCCCACCAGCTAAGTATCTAGAAAAAGCAGTTAATCCATGGGAGTTAGTCAGGGCAGGAGACAGATAAGTCTGGTTTCACATTAGCATTTTTTAGCGCAGCACATCGTGTGCGTCCATGGGGGCGCATGGTCTAGCGTTTGCACGCATTTGTATGCATTTTTGTGCTCATGCGGTTTTTGTAGTGTGCGCCTAGGCGCACCTGACACAACCTGTTGCATTTTTGGTCCGTCCAACCTGTGTCAAAAAAGCGCATGCTCACGGAATGCGCCAAAATAACACATTACAGCCTATGGGAACCCAAGCGTGTGCGCCTGTGTTTAAAATTGCATGCGTTTTAAGAGATAGCATGGCTAGAAACTGGTTAGAACGCATGCGCCTAAAAAAAACAAATGCATGCAAATCTCTCCCTCTCCTCAGACATTTTCCCATCCTCCTTCAAACAGTCTACTATTACTGCATTATTAAAGAAACCTGCTCTCGACCCATCCTGCACAAATAACTACAGACCAGTCTCCAATCTCCCCTTCATCTCTAAACTCTTGGAGCACCTTGTCTACTCCTGCCTTACTCGTTACATCTCCATTCATTCACTCCTAGACCCTTCACAGTCTGGCTTCCACACCCTACATTTGACAGAAACTGCACTCATCAAAGTGTGACCAATGACCTTCTGAGAGCAAAATGTAATGGTGACCACTCATTGCTCATTCTTCTTGACATTTCTGCAGCTTTCGACACTGTTGACCACTGTCTCCTACTCTCTAGGCTCCAGTCACTAGACATTAAGGACACTGCCCTCTCCTGGTTCTCTTCCTATCTTGGTGCTGGAACTTTTTTTCCTTCTTTTGCTATTGTTAATGAGTGGTATCCAGCCCCTTGTTCCTGGCACCTGTGTTCATTTGGATTCCAGTGAGGCACCAATAGTCCCTTTCCCTGTTCCCAGTATGATGTTGGGTTAAGGACACTTCCCTCTCCTGGTTCTCTTCCTATCTTTCTGACCGCTCCTTCAGTGTTTTGTTCGCTGGCTCCACTTCATCTCCTTTTCCTCTCACTGTTGTGGTACCTGAGGGCTCATTCCTTGGCCCCCTTCTCGTCTCTCTCTACACAGCCCCAATTGGACACACCATCAGCAGATTTGGCTTTCAGTTCCATCTTTATGCTGATGAAACACAATTATACACGTTATCCACTGACCTTACCCCCGCTGTACTACAGAATGCCAGTGACTGTCTGTGCGCAGTTTCCAACATCATGTCCACCCTCTATCTGAAACTCAACCTCTCCAAAACTGAACTTCTTCTGCTCCCATCATCTACCAACCTCCATAAATCTGACATTACCCTCTCCATGGGTGGCACCATAATAACACCCGGCAGCAGGCACCCTGTCTGGGTGTTATGTTTCACACCAATCTCTCCTTCACCTCCCATATACAATCTCTTGCCCCCTCTTGCCACTTACACCTAAAGAACATCTCTAGAATCCACCCTTTTCTCACCATGGAAACAACAAAAACCCTCACTGTCACCTTGATCCAATCCCGCCTGGACTACAGCAATGCTCTATTAATTGGCCTCCCCCTTATTCGACTTTCCCCTCTCCAGTCCAGCAGCCAGGGTCGTCCATCTGGCTAATCGGTACTCAGACGTGTCTGCTCTTAGCCAGTCGTTACACTGGCTGCCCATTCATTACAGGATCCAATTCAAAGTACTTGCTCTCACCCACAAAGCTCTCCACAGTGCAGCCCCCTCACTTCTCCTCCCTCATTTCTGTCTATCAGCCTAGCCGATCGATGTGCTTTGCAAACAACTTTTGACTAACCTCTGCACTAATCCATACCTCGCACTCCCTACTCCAAGACTTCTCCCATGCTGTGCCAATCCTCTGGAATGCGCTACCTCAAGAAATTAGGACCAGCCACAACTTGCACAGTTTTAGGCGCTCCCTCAAAACACATTTGTTAAGAGCGGCCTATTACATTCCCTAATCAAAGTCATTTTATATGTAAGTATGTATGTAGCACATTCCCTATCTTAATCTATCTCCTACTCCCTCAAGGTGGCTGGACCATCATTGTAAATACACACCTGTACTTTGTATCTCCCCCACCTCATTGTAGATTGTAAGCTCTCATGACCAGGGTCGTCTTAATTTGCTTTAATTATTGTATTGTTAATGTTGTTACTTATGACTCTTGTGTTTGAAACTGTTAAACTGTAAAGTGCTGTGGAATATGTTGGTACTATATAAATAAAGATTATTATTATTATTTTTATTATTATATACCGTTTATGTGTTGCCATTAAGCAACTCAGCAAGGTGAGTGTATGCGGTATCTCCCATTTTGCTTGACACCCCATTGTCATTGGATAAGACCCTATTGCGCTTTCTCTCTTCCTGGTTATTTTTGTACTAATCAGGAGAGGCACAGGGGATGCCACGGATAGTAGAAGGAGATTCACAGTGCTCTGTTCTAGTAGCCATAGACTATGTGGTCGCTGAACAAAGGTTCTGCATTGAAAAATATTTTTCTAAACTCTAATGTTTTGTAGAAGAGCTAAGGCCATTTCCAATGCAGAAAATAGCCTTCAGTTTGCTTCTTATGGCAGCTATCCTTTCATGTTTACAACTATTTCTCCTTACACTACTGATGTATTAATATAATTCAAATACAATGTTACCTACTATTAAATTTTTGGTTCCATTGACACACTTATTATTTTCTAGTCTTCAAAAGAGTTGTCTCTAGAAAAACCTATTTTACTAAATATTTTCTTTATAACAGATCCCAGTTCAAAAAAAAACTCCAAAGGCTGTATACGGGGACAGCCAACCAATAATTGCACAGTGACAACTCATAGAGTAAATTATAAAAAAATTCCATATAATTATCCAAAGAACTTCAGCTCTTTTTGCCTAAGTAAATGTCAGTACTCATTATTCCATAGTAAGAGGAAAAGTCTGCATAATGTAAGTCATTATGGAATGATTCATTATCAATGTCTTTTTAACTCTATCTCTGGTGAAATATATGGGTTCCAAAAATGAAAAGAGACTTATTTTCATAGGAAAATAATTTTCCACAGGAAATAAACACTTTTCGCAAATAGATATATAGTGTTCTTACAGTGATAGTACATAATGGTATGTCCAGTAGCTGGCAGGAGAATGAAACTATGTCCATGCCATCATTTGAGGTAGAAGTAAGAGCAAAAATAGCATAATTAAAAAAAAATTGTACCCTAGGTCCAATCACATCAAACTGTCATGGAATATAATTTCCTATGTGTATACTACAGATAGAAGATATTGAAATGTTAACTTTTACGATATCAATTTATCTCGTCCACAACCCATACCAAAAATTAATGAAATTTATCGTGCCTAATTCCTCTCTAGCATAAAGTTTGCAAATATTTGGCTGTTAGACTGCTGCCATAAACATTAGATCATTCTAGTTAAATGAGCAGGTTAATAATTGCAATAAGTAATATTAAATTCATGGAAATACATTAAAATCCTTTAGAGGAGCAGGATGAATCATGGATCATTACAAAGGTATTATAGTGGTACACTGGTGGAAGTATTACAGTGCCCCATTAAAGCAGCATGCAGAAGCACACGCTCTGGATATGTTTGGGGTTCACATTTTCTCTAAGTCACAACGTTTTTACATCTTTTATTAACAATGTAACAAATAGATTCTAATTATACTGTATATACTTCTTACATTGGGAAAGTTACATACTTGTTATCTTATGTAGCGTAAACTCTAAAAATATGTCTTTTTTATAATTTAAGGCTATATTTTTCTGCATAGAACTAATGTGTTGGATTAAAATTATTCAAAATAGTAAAAAAAAAAAGAAAAAAACTTTAAGTATGCAAAATTTGCCCTAGATTTTCATTTTTACTTTGAGCCTTTTTTTTATCATGGAAGTCAAACCTAGTGACACTTGCTATGCTGTGCCTCACAGATGACAATACGTTGCCATCAAAATCATAATTGAAAAAAAAAATGATTAAACATCTTAGTCTACAAGTGATACATTATGTCAAATACCTATTACTAAGAAGGAGAGATTCATTATGACCAAAGAGAATAACCTGATGTGAACTGAGTGAATGGACCGGAATTTTTAAATGTTTCTTTGCATTTTAAAGAACATTTAATTAAAAATACAATATAACCATCACAATAATAGAAAACCGAGTGATTAGAACTTCAGTGTCAATTATCATAAAATTCATCATTGTAATTCTTATTAAAAACTCTGTGTTTAGATAGGTAATGATTTTATAATTCGGCAATTTGCATAAGGAGCCCTGAGATGGCTTATTATTTCAATCCTACACAATTACAATTCCAGCTCCATACATCAGAGCTCTTAGCAATGTAAAATCACTGCACTAATTAATAAGCCATTTACTGACTGCAGCTAGTTATGGTGGTCCTGCAGCTGACCTTACGGAAGATGAGCCATCTCTGATGTGCCTGTGTGTAACTACAAACATAATGATGGGCCAGAAGGGAATCATTAAAAATAATTTACACCAGCCTTCATTTACAAGATCTTTTGATAGCGTGCTTCTATTCTGTTTAAACCCACAGTGTAGTCCCTACCATTTGGAAAGGGCCAAGCAGGAGTGTAAATGAAGATACCTAAGTGGTTAATTAGAAGGCATTCAGACTCCATAAGAGCCTCCTGAAAAATCCCTCTGATGTCTGTTATGTCAAATGTCTCTCACAGGCGAAGCCACAAGAGGTAGCTAATACAGCAGGCTAATTATTTGGGACGAGGAGCAGCTGAGAATGGCCTGTCATGTGAACCTTTACTATAAGCACCCAGCCAATGGATCAAGTACTGCTATTGTGCCACTGAAAGACAAAAACACGAGACTGATAAGTTACAAAGAAAATTAAATCGATCAAATAGGTAACTTTTACTGGATGCCATTAAAACAATCTATGTATGACATTACGTTTAAGTACAGATATTACTATGTGTATTATTACTTTAGTGTATAAGTATGTATCCTTTAATTCTTTTATTTTTTTATATAGGATAAATGAGATAGAACTTACAATGCACAATGGGTATTTATAATGCTCATTTATAATCATGAATTTAAATTGGCTTTGCAATTTATATACTAAATTTTGTTCAATTACTTCAGGTTATTTAATGATTTTATTTACGGTAATTGTTTTATATTTTTTATTGTACTAGCTGAAGACCCCGGTACTGCCCGGGCATAGTAACTAACTGTGGTTAGTTATAGCAAACTATAATTATCCTCCATCCCATAGTCCCATGCCCATATACCCATCATACATATCCACGATCCCATAGGCCCGTGCCCATATACCCATCATACATATCCTCCATCCCATAGTCGAGTGCCCATATACCCATCACACATCCTCCATCCCATAGTCCCATGCCCATATACCCATCACACATCCTCCATCCCATAGTCCCATGCCCATATACCCATCATACATATCCGCCATCCCATAGTCCCGTGCCCATATACCCATCATACATATCCTCCATCCCATAGTGCAGTGCCCATATACCCATCACACATCCTTCATCTCATAGTCCCATGCCCATATACCCATCATACTTATCCTCCATCCCATAGTCCCGTGCCCATATACCCGTCATACATATCCGCCATCCCATAGTCCCGTGCCCATATACCCGTCATACATATCCTCCATCCCATAGTCCAGTGCCCATATACCCATCACACATCCTCCATCCCATAGTCCCGTGCCCATATACCCATCATACATATCCTCCATCCCATAGGCCCATGCCCATATACCCATCATACATATCCTCCATCCCGTAGTCGAGTGCCCATATACCCATCACACATCCTCCATCTCATAGACCCATGCCCATATACCCATCATACATATTCTCCATCCCATAGTCCCATGCCCATATACCCATCATACATATCCTCCATCCCATAGTCCAGTGCCCATATATCCATCACTCATCCTCCATCCCATAGTCAACCATTATGACATCATAATGAGCGGCGGGGCTTGCAACCTATGATGACATCAGGGTCACCTTGGCAACCATTATGACATCATAATGAGGGGCCGGGCTTGATACACACACACTTTTTCCCCATTATGTAGATAGGGGCAGAATTGTTTGGTGAATTGGAACGCACGGGTTTAAAATTTCGCCTCACAACATAGCCTAGGACACTCTCGGGGACCAGACGTGTGACTGTGCCAAATTTTGTGGCTGCAGCTGCGACGGTGCGGATGCCAATCCCGGACATACACACATGCATACATACATACATACACACACGAGCTTTATATATTAGATTTGCTGTGTATTCTCAAAAACTTTATAGTTTTGCTATATTCTATAAAGCTATGCATCTGCATTTATTATTATCATTATGTAATATTTTCACAATTGTGTTTGTGCACTGATTCAGTACAGCACTGTTCACATGTCCATTAATCCTTCTGGTTTGGCTGTTCTAAACTGAAAGTTCTGCATATAAAACTTTTTCTTCCACTCTAAAAATAGCAAATGAAAATATATTCTGTGTGTCTATTCTAAACGGTTAATAGAAATTGCGACGCTAAACAGATATGTAAACAGAGCCTTACACATTAATTTTGACTAATTGAAAAAAGCATATTTCAGAATTTTTGTTGAACAATATAGTTACTTAAACTCTTAAGAAACCATGATACATATCGGTCATGTTGAGTTCTGAATACCATACTCAAGAGATCAAAATAGTGATTGCTGCAAAAGAAATTTGTGTGGCAGGAGGGAGTTCTCACTGTTAGCTCATTGGCCTACTGTGATAAGATTGAAGGATGTTAATAGATTGCTATGGCAGCTGGGGCATAGCAATACCCTAAGGTTTGTCATCGGTATTCACCTATAGGACCATGCCAGAGGCACAATTTAATAGGATATCTGTCAGTGTAAAGCACTGACATGCCTTATTGCTTTGAAGTACTATGTATCCTAAAACATTATTGGAGTGATCACTGACTCATATCTTCTAGTAGCACAAAAAAAATCTAAAAAGAAATCAAATAAAAATCACTAAAGTTTCATAAAGGAAAGAATACTATCAAATTATTGTTATTTTTTTAACATTCAAAATGATTTTGTTCACAATAAAAAGTAGAAACAAATTTAGACCGCTATACAGCGTACTGTGTAAAAAAAGATGGTATTCTTGATATTTTCAACCACCTTTCCACAATTTTATTGAACATTAGAAAATTGGTGATAGGTTTCCTAAAATGGTAAAAATAAAAACTATAAATTTTATCATAGAAAAAGCCCTTATATAGCTACATAGGAGAAAAAAAATATCAAGATTTGGCTCTTCGGATACAGCAACACAAAAAGTAGTACTGCTTCTACCTGGGTCGTCATTGCTGGACCAAAGCTGCAAAGCATCTCTCAACCTGCTCCTTCCTTTCCAGCGACACACCCCTTGCCCCCACTGTATTTCTTAGTGCTTGATTGTATTGCTGCTGGGATTGCCATTGCCCTATCCTTAACTGCCAAGCATCTCCTTTCCTGCCCTGTTTTAACCCTCTACCCTCTACCTTGCTGCTCATGTCACAGCTACTGCACAGACATGCCAGACACACACCTCCTGGCTGTCTACTGTATTTGATAGTGCGCAAGTGTGCTGATGTTACCAGGCTGCCAGTAATAGCCTTAAACTGCCAAGCATATGCTTGATTGACCCATTTAACTCTTTACCATCCTCCTCCCACCACAGTGAAGGCATAGTCACACTCTCCCTTGCTGCCTATTATGCTTCATAATACTTGACTACATTACTGATGCTGGAAAACATAATTTCATTTTTCTGTACCCTGCAAAACAGTTCTGAAAACGGAGCTAATTTTTTTTAAAAGGTTTGATGACAAGTCAGAAATTCTTCACTTTCAAAACAGTACCACTCCAGCTGACTTATAGAATCATAGAATGGTATAGTTGGAAGGAAACTCCTAGGTCATCTAGTCCAACCCCCTGCTCAAAGCAGGATCCACTAAATCATCCCAGACAGATGTCTGTCCAGCCTCTGTTTGAAGACTTCCATGGAAGGACAACTCACCACCTCTTGTGGCAGCCTGTTCCACTCATTGATCACCCTAACTGTCTAAAAGTTTTTTCTAATATGCATTCTGTGCCTCCTCCCATCCAGTTTCATCCCATTGCTTCTAGTCTTTCCTTGTGTAAATGAGAATAAAGATGATCTTTCTACAAAGTGACTGCCCTTGAGATATTTGTAGACAGCTATTAAATCTCCTCTCAGTCTTCTTTTTTGCAAGCTAAACATTCCCAAATTCTGTAACTATTCCTCATAGGACATGGTTGCAGACTGGTCACAATTCTAGTGGCTCTTTTCTGAGCATGCTCCAGTTTGTTGATGTCTTTATTAAAATGTAGTGCCCAAAACTGGACACAGTATTCCAGATGAGGTCTGACCAAAGAGGAGTAGAGAGAAATAATGACTTCACGTGATCTAGACTGTATGCTTCTGTTAATACATTCCAGAATTGCATTAGCCTTTTTTGCTGCTGCATCACACTGTTGAGTCATGTTCAGTTTATGATCTGTTAGAATACTCAAGTCTTTTTCACATGTGCTGTTGCTTAGCCCTATTTCTCCCATTCTGTATATGCTTTTTTCATTTTTATTGTCCAGATGTAGTACTTTGCATTTTTCCCTGTTAAAAACCATTCTGTTAGTTGCTACCCACTGCCCCAGTTTATTTATATCTTTTTGAATCCTCTCTCTTTTCTAGCAATAGCTAACCATCCTAGCTTTGTGTCATCAGCAAATTTAATCAGTTTACCCTCATTTCCTTCATCTAAATCATTGATAAAGATGTTGAACAATACAGGGCCCAGGACAGAGCCCTGTGGCACCCCACTTGAGACATTCTTCCAACTGGATGTGCAGCCATTTACGACCACTCTTTGGGTCCAATCACTAAGCCAGTTAAGAATCCACCTAACAGTTGCCTTATCCATTCTATACTTAGTCATTTTTTCTATAAGGATTGTGTGAAATACTTTGTCAAATGCTTTACTGAAGTCAAGATACACTAAATATGCAGCATTTCCCTAATCCACCCAGTAATTCATTTGGTCATATAAGAAAATTAGTTAGTCTGACATGTAGTGTTGAGCTTTCCGATACCGCAAGTATCGGGTATCGGCCAATATTTGCCGTATCGGAATTCCGATACCGAGTACTGATACTTTTTTCGTATCGGATACCGGAATCGGAAGTCCAAAATGCAATGATCTGATTGGCTGCCGAAATGATGTCATCATGATGCTCTGTCTGTGCGCATCATGATGCGCCGTCAGTTCGGGCCTTTGGGGGGGCTGTGCCGACTGTCCGGGGGTCTGTGCCGGCTTGCCGGTGGTCTGTGCAGGCTCCGGGGGTCTGTGCCAGCCTGCTGGGGGGCTGTGCCGGCCTGCCGGTGGTCTGTGCAGGCTCTGGGGGTCTGTGCCGGCCTGCCGGGGGGGGCTGTGCCGGCCTGCCGGTGGTCTGTGCAGGCTCCGGGGGTCTGTGCCGGCCTGCCGGGGGGTCTGTGCCGGCCTGCCGGGGGTCTGTGCAGGCTCCGGTGGTCTGTGCCAGCCTGCCGGGGGGCTGTGCCGGCCTGCCGGTGGGCTGTGCAGGCTCCGGGGGTCTGTGCCGGCCTGCCGGGGAGCTGTGCCGGCCTGCCGGGGAGCTGTGCAGGCTCCGGTGGTCTGTGCCGGCCTGCCGGTGGGCTGTGCAGGATCCGGGGGTCTGTGCAGGCATCGTCCGATGGGACTACAAGTCCCATCGGGCGATGCCTGCTACCATGACAGTGATTGACACATTAGCCAATGATGGGACAGTAGTAGTCCCATCATCCGGCTAATGTGTTGAATGTAAAAAAAAAAAAAAAAAAAATTTACATACTACATACATGCTACATACATACTACATACATAATACATATATACTACATGCATGCAACATACATACAACATATATACTACATGCATGAAACATGCATACTACATATATACTATATATACTACATGTAACATACATACTACATATATACTACATGCTACATACATGCTACATACTACATACATGCTACATGCTACATACATAATACATATATACTACATGCATGCAACATACATACAACATATATACTACATGCATACTACATATATACTATATATACTACATGTAACAAACATACTACATATATACTACATGCTACATACATGCAACATACATACTACATACATGCTACATACATACTACATACATACTACATGCATGCAACATACATACAACATATATACTACATGCATGCAACATGCATACTACATATATACTATATATACTACATGAAACATACATACTACATATATACTACATGCTACATACACACTACATGCTACATACATGCAACATACATACTACATACATGCTACATACATGCAACATACATACTACATACATGCTACATACTACATACATGCTACATACTACATACATACTACATATATACCACATGCATGCAACATGCATACTACATATATACTGCATATATACTACATGCATGCATCATACATATATACTACATACAATACATACATATAGACATACAGTACATATAACATAGAGTACATACTCACCGTCACTTGTCACTTTGATCCCCGAAGCCATTGTCCCCTTGAGGAATAAATATCAAAATAAAAAAACACCAATATACTTACCCTGATCCGCAGAAGTCCACGAGGGTCCCACGTCCATCTTGCATGGAGAACAGCAGCATCAGCTGATGCTACCATTCTCTACCAGCTCCAGGAATACAATGACGGAAGGTAGGTATCCTTCTGCACTGTATTCCTCCACCACTTTAAAAAAAAAAAAGTCCCTAGTCTCACTTTATGCCATTGCTGCGTGGGAAATTCCCATGCAGCAATGGCATAAAGTGAGACTAGGGACTTTTTTTTTTTTTTTTTTTAAAGTGACGGTGAGTATGTACTCTATGTTATATGTACTGTATGTCTATATGTATGTATTGTATGTAGTATATATGTATGTTGCATGCATGTAGTATATATGCAGTATATATGTAGTATGCATGTTGCATGCATGTGGTATGTAGCATGTATGTAGTATGTAGCATGTATGTAGTATGTATGTTGCATGTATGTAGCATGTAGTGTGTATGTATGTAGCATGTATGTAGTATGTATGTTGCATGTATGTAGCATGTAGTGTGTATGTTGCATGTATGTAGCATGTAGTATATATGTAGTATGTATGTTACATGTAGTATATATAGTATATATGTAGTATGCATGTTGCATGCATGTAGTATATATGTATTATGTATGTAGTATGTATGTAGTATGTATGTTGCATGTATGTAGCATGTAGTATATATGTAGTATGTATGTTACATGTAGTATATATAGTATATATGTAGTATGCATGTAGTATATATGTTGTATGTATGTTGCATGCATGTAGTATATATGTATTATGTATGTAGTATGTAGCATGTATGTAGTATGTAGCATGTATGTAGCATGTAGTATATATGTAGTATGTATGTTACATGTAGTATATATAGTATATATGTAGTATGCATGTTGCATGCATGTAGTATATATGTTGTATGTATGTTGCATGCATGTAGTATATATGTATTATGTATGTAGTATGTATGTAGCATGTATGTAGTATGTAGCATGTATGTAGCATGCATGTAGTATGTAGCATGTATGTAGTATGCATGTTGCATGTAGTATGTATGTTACATGTAGTATATATGTAGTATGCATGTTGTATGTATGTAGCATGTATGTAGCATGTATGTAGCATGTAAATTTTTTTTTTTTTTTACATTCAACACATTAGCCGGATGATGGGACTACTACTGTCCCATCATTGGCTAATGTGTCAATCACTGTCATGGTAGCAGGCATCGCCTGATAGAACTTGTAGTCCCATCGGACGATGCCTGCACAGACCCCCGGAGCCTGCACAGCCCACCGGCAGGCCGGCACAGCCCCCTGGCAGGCTGGCACAGACCACCGGAGCCTGCACAGCTCCCCGGCAGGCCGGCACAGACCCCCGGAGCCTGCACAGCCCACCGGCAGGCCGGCACAGCCCCCCGGCAGGCCGGCACAGACCACCGGAGCCTGCACAGACCACCGGCAGGCCGGCACAGACCCCCGGAGCCTGCACAGAACACCGTCAGGCCTGCACAGACCACCGGAGCCTGCACAGACCCCCCGGCAGGCCGGCACAGCCCCCCCCGAAAGGCCCGTACAGACCCCAGAGAGGCTGTACAAGGCAAAAATAGGGTTTTTCTTATTCCGATACCGGAAGTCCCATAGACTTGAATGGGACTTCCGGTATCGGAATCGGCGATACCCGATATTTTTTTTAGATCGGCCGATACCATCCGATACGATACTTTTAAGTATCGGACGGTATCGCTCAACACTACTGACATGACTTATTAGTTTCAATCTCATGCTGACTCTGATTAATCACTTCATTTTTATCCAGGTACTTACATACATGTTGTTTAATAATTTTTCAAAAATCTTTTCTGGTATAGAAGTCAGACTCAATGGCCTATAGCTCCATGGGTCCATCTTCTTCCCCTTTTTGAATATAAGAACAACATTTGCTCTTCTCCAGTCTTCTGGGACTTCTCCTGCTCTCCAAGAATTTTCAAAGATTATGGAGAGTGGTTCAAAAATGTATTCTTCTATCTCCTTCAGTACTCTGTGGTGTAATTCATCTGGATCTGGAGACTTGAATTCATTTATGTTAGCTAAGTGTTTCCTCACTATCTTTCTGTTTATAGATATCCTGGATTCTTCTATTCCTTTAATAGGACAGTGAAGATCAGTTAATGTTACCCTTCCTTTCTGAGAGAAAAAAGATGAAAAATAGGAATTTAAAAGTTCAGCCTTCTCAACAGCTTTTCCTACCATCTCATCATTCTCATCCTGCAAAAATGCTATAGCATCTTTGACTTTTCTTCTACCTTTGACATATCCTTAAAATCCTTTTTTATAGCTTTTGACATCTCTTACAAGCCTTAATTCATTGTCAAATTTAGTAATCTGATTCGTGCCCTGCAGGTCCTGCAGACAGCAATGTATTCTTCTTTACATATACCTCCATCTTTCCATTTGATAAACATTTCTTTCTTCCTTTTTAGCATGTGCGTAAGTTCTGTGTTCATCCATCCTGGTTTCCTTAATTGCTTCGTATTCTTCCCTCTTTTTGGAATTATTAATGATTGTGCATTGAGAATCTAATTTTCCAAGATTTCTCATCCTTCCTGGACATTTTTATCCTTAACCCCTTCATGACCCAGCCTATTTTGACCTTAATGACTTGGCCATTTTTTGCAATTCTGACCAGTGTCCCTTTATGAGGTAATAACTCTGGAATGCTTCAACGCATCCTAGCAATTCTGAGAGTGTTTTTTCGAGACATGTTGGGCTTCATGTTAGTGGTAAATTTAGGTCGATAATTTTTGTGTTTATTTGTGAAAATAGTTACTAAATAACATTTCCCACATGTCTACTTTACATCAGCACAATTTTGGAAACAATTTTTTTTGTTAGGAAGTTATAAGGGTTAAAAGTTGACCAGCGATTTCTGTTAAACCAGAGAGTTTTGTGACACAAAATAGTTACTAAATAACATTTCCCACATGTCTACTTTACATCAGCACAATTTTGGAAACAATTTTTTTGTTAGGAAGTTATAAGGGTTAAAAGTTGACCAGCGATTTCTCATTTTTACAGCGAAATTTACAAAACCATTTTTTTAGGGACCACCTCACATTTGAAGTCACTTTTAAGGGTCTATATGGCAGAAAATACCCAAAAGTGACACCATTCTAAAACTGCACCCCTCAAGCTACTCAAAACTACATTCTAGAAGATTATTAACCCTTCAGGTGCTTCACAGGAACTAAAGCAACGTGGAAGGAAAAAATGGACATTTTAATTTTTCCAACACAAATTTACTTTTAGCATAATTTTTTCATTTTCACATGGGCAACAGGATAAAATGGATCCTAAAATTTGTTGGGCAATTTCTCCTGAGTACACCGATACCTCATATGTGGTCATAAACCACTGTTTGGGCGCACGGCAGGGCTCAGAAGGGAAGGAGCATCATTTGACTTTTTGAATGGAGAATATGCTGGAATATTTAGCGCTTGCCATGTCGCGTTTGGAGAGTCGCTGTGTGCCTAAACACTGGAGCTTCCCCACAAGTGACCCCATTTTGGAAACTAGACCCCCCATGGAACTTATCTAGATGCATAGTGATCACTTTGAACCTCCAGGTGCTTCACAAATTGATCCGTAAAAAAAGTACTTTTTTTTCATAAAAATGATCTTTTAGCCTCAGTTTTTTCATTTTCACATGGGCAACAGGATAAAATGGATCCTTAAATTTGTACATCGATACCTCTGTTTGGGCGCACGGCAAGGCCTGGAAGGGAAGGAGCACCATTTAACTTTTTGATTGAAAAATTAGCTCCAATCATTATCGGACACCATGTCGCGTTTGGAGAGCCCCTGTGTGCCTAAACAGTGAAAACCCCCTACAAGTGACACTGTTTTGGAAACTAGACCCCTTAAAGAACTTATCTAGATGTGTACTGAGCACTTTGAACCCCCAAGTGCTTCACAAAAGTTTGTGATGTAGAGCAGTGAAAATAAAAAATATTTTTTTTCCTAAACAAAATATTTTTTAGTCCGCAATTTTTTTATTTTCACAAGGGTAACAGGAGAAATTGGATCCCAAAAGTTGTTGTACAGTTTGTCCTGAGTACGCTGGTACCCCATATGTGGGGGAAACCACTGTTTGGGCACACGTTGGGGCTCAGAAGGGAAATAGTGACATTTTGAAATGCTGACTTTGATGGCATGGTCTGCGGGCATCATGTTATATTTGCAGAGCCCCTATGTGCCTAAACAGTAGAAACCCCCCACATGTGAGCTCATTTTGGAAACTAGACCCCCCCAAGGAACTTATCTAGATGTGTGGTGAGCACCTTGAACCCCAAGTGCTTCACAGAAGTTTATAACGCAGAGCCGTGAAAATAAAAAATAATTTTTTTTCCTAAAAAAAATGATTTTTAGCCAGCAATTTTTTTTCACAATGGTAACAGGATAAATTGGACCCAAAAAGTTGTTGTACAGTTTGTCCTGAGTACGCTGGTACCCCGTATGTGAGGGGAACCATTGTGTGGGCACACGTCAGGGCTCAGAATGGAAGCAATGACGTTTTGAAATGCAGACTTTGATAGAATAGTCTGCGGTCGTCATTACGCTTGCAGAGCCCCAAATGTGCCTAAACAGTGGAAATCCCCCACAAGTGTCCCCATTTTGGAAATTAGACCTTCCAAGGAACTTATCTACATGTGTTATGAGCACTTTGAACCCAAGGCTTCTCAGAGTCAAGAACTTTCAGTATAGCACTACTCAATGTGTTTTCTCCTCTGGCAACTTGCAGCTGGGATCCGGTGTGAAGCTCCTGTCCCTTCTTACACAATCCTTCAATGATCCTAGTTTGCTGCAGTATTTTGCTGGGAAAACACTGTGCTGTTGGTTGTATAAACTCACAGTCTCTCAGCTTTCCACACTGCTCTGAAAGCATGGATGGCCTAGGGACTGATTCCCTGATGCTTCTTAGCTTTACTCCTAGAGGGAGCACATGTCATCATGGCTTCCAGGAGCGTTCTTCTCCTCCTTCTTCACTGAAAACAACAACTCTGACTCCTCCCCCTCCCAGTTAGGATATGTCTGCAAAGCTCTAAGCTTCAGATAAGTAGGGGAGTGCGGTAAATTGGTTGTGTGTGTTGTGGTCTCTAGCAGAGAAAGCATAACTCCCATTGCTCACAAAACACATGCAAAACAGTACATGTTTAACCCCTTTGTGGTGAAAGACGCAGGGTGCCACACACCTGGAAGACAGCACATTTCTCTTGAGGTTATATCCGGACTGCTGGTATGCTAAAAAAGCATTTAGAATTGCCTAATGATTTGTGACTAGTAAACCAGTTGTAGACCCCTCAAAATTGATAATTTTTTTCACTTCTGGTTGAAAGGCCTCATATTCAAAACAGCACAGTACACCTGTTTTGTCTCTTATTTAAAGGGATAATTTTTTGTACTGCTTATATAAAATCTCTTTTTCATTTAGCAAAGTGTAATGCTCTTTATACTCTCCAAACAGATAAGTGTTGAACCCAACCATGTGAAAATGCTAATGAATCCATCTATAAAAAGCAGCAAGCATATATCTAGCCCCCAAAAGTGATAATTTTTAGACCAGAAAATTTTGTTACATTTATCTGAATAAGACTTGCTGAAATCTATGCCAAAACAACTATACCAGCTCTGCTCAAATGAATTGAATTTATTTTTACTCACAAAAAAAATCTGGATCACATCTGCTGCATGTGAAAAATATCATAAGAGTTGTCACTGTGCAATTTCAATATTGCATGGTATTGCAAAAAAACCCTTTAGAAAGCCCATATCTTTTCATACAGATAAGAACATTGTGAGATATGGGAAAATTATATCATTTCGATGGTACAACTCCCCACCTCTGCTTGCTGTCTCATGTGTTGCAATATATTCTAATGGTACAACTCCCCACTTCTGCTTGCTGTCTCATGTGTTGCAATATATTCTAATGGTACAACCTCTGCTTGCTGTCTGTCATCTGCTGCTTTACCATGTTGCCACATATTTTAATGTACCTGCTAAATCTTTAGTATAATTCATTTGTTGCATTGTATTTAATACTTACTGCTTTATATTCATGACTGGGAGCACTCTAGATGTTATCTGGTGGAAGGTGCTAGAGCATATAGATCCAGATAGGTCTATTGTCTTTGATCATCTAACCACCCCCTGGTGTGCTTGCTCCAGCTGCCAAATTATCCCAAACCAGCTCCCACAATCCCTTTCTCCTGACCCTGTAGTGTGGCCTACATATTTAGTTGCATTCTAAGGGGTGCACGCAGTGTGGGGTGTGTGCACGTGCATCCCCTCAGCAAAGGATCCCATTTGCTAAGCATCTAGAAGAAGCAGCTATTCCGTGGCAGTTAGTCAGGTAACCAAACTTTGCTCTCCCTTTTAACCATGTGCTTTATTTCTATCCTTTTGTGTTCTATTGCCTTTCATATTCACCGCCCCGTCCCCCCTCCATCACGACTCGCACTCATCAGCCCCCCTCTCCTTCTCTCTCCCAAGTACAGCTCCCATGCACGTCTCATCTTCCTGAAAAACCTCAGCCCATGTTGCCCAAACACATCGCACAAAAAAACTTCTTACAATTCCAATAACTACTTGCTCTTTATCTTCCTACTCCTACTGATTTCATGGGACTTTTCCCCCAGCCCTGGTCCACTATCCATCAACCCCTACCCTACTTCACATCAAAATCTTACTAACCTTATTAATATTATTTGCACTCCTTCATCTCCTTTTAATTGTGCCCTCTGGAATCCGCGGTCTGTATGTAACAAGCTTCCTTTCCTGCACAACTACTTTCTGAACAACTCTCTTAATCTGTTGGCCCTCACTGAAACCTGGATTCAGGATTCTGACACTGTCTCCCCTGCTGCCATCTACCATGGTGGCTTACAATTCTCCCATTCCCTGAGACCCACAAACAGACTTGGTGGTGTAGTCGGCCTACTCCTGTCCCCACAATGCACTTTCCAGGTCATCCCCCCAGTTCCATCACTCTCATTCCCTTCTTTTGAGGTCCACACCATCAGGATCTTCCATCCCCTTTCCCTCAGAGTAGCGGTCATAAACTGGCCAGCAGGCTCACCCACCCAATTCCTTGACCACTTCTCAGCTTGTCCTCAGAACTCCCAACCCTTATCCTGGGAGACTTCAACATTTCCATTAACAGCCCCACTTCCACATCTGCATCCCAGCTTCTATCACTAACCACTTCTCTCGGCCTCTCACAGCTGTCAACCTCTGAGACACACAAAGACGGTCGCACCCTTCACCTGATCTTTGCCCAGCTCTGTTCAATCCCTTACCTAGATAACTCACCGCTTCCCCTCTCTTACCACAACATTCTCTCCTTCACGCTCACAAATCATTCGCCCACCCCAGCACACTCCTAGCTACCACACATTCAGAAATCTACAAGCCATTAACCCTCATACACTTGCAGACTCCCTACACTCATCATTGTCCCCAATCTCCTATTTTTCCTGTCCTGATTTAGCTGTACATCACTACAACGACACTCTCAGAAGCACCCTTGACCAAAAAGCTCCCCTCACCTGCAAAACCACCAAGCACAGAGTAAAACAGCCCTGGCTCACTTCACAAACTTGACTTTTCTAGCGATGCTCTAGTAGTGCTGAACGCTTATGGAGGAAAACTCGCACACCAGAAGACTGCATCCACTTCAAATTTATGTTAAGAACCTATAATTTTGTCATTCACCTTGCCAAAGTGACCTACTACACAACCCTGATCTCCTCACTAACCAACAACCCCAAGAAACTTTTTGACACCTTTCACTCACTCCGCAGGCCAAAAGCACAAGCCCTTATCATAGACATTTGTGCTTATGACCTGGCCTCCCATTTTATAGCGAAAAAAGATAATACCAGTCAGGAAATCCACTCCCAGCCACCAAGTGCAATGGCTCCCATACCTCCCTGCAATTCCCCTCACTCTCCACATTTGATCCCATCACAGAAGTCTCCAGGCTCCTCTCTTCTTCTCGTCTGACTACATGACCCCATTCCTTCACATCTCCTCCAGTCTCTCTCTCCAGTCGTCACTCACTACTGACCTAACTACAATCTTTAATCTCTCCCTCTTCTCAGGCATTTTCCCCTCCTCCTTCAAACACTCTATCATTACTCCATTACTAAAGAAACCCGCTCTTGACCCATACCTACAGATCCTCTCCTCCTTTGGCATCAAAGACCTCGCCCTATCCTGGATCTCCTCATACCTCTCAAACCGCACATTCAGCATCTCCCACTCCCACACTAACTCCTCATCCCACCCTGCCTCTGTTGGAGTCCCCCAAGGCTCTGTTCTAGGACCCCTACTCTTCTCCATTTATACCCTTGGCCTGGATCAACTCATAAAGTCCCATGGATTCCAGTACCACCTTTATGCTGATGACACTCAGATCTACCTCTCTGGCCTAGACATCACCTCTCTGCTGGCCAGAATCCCAGAGTGTCAATCAGCCATATCCTCCTTCTTTTCCTCTTGCTTCCTCAAGCTCAGTATGGACACATCCAAACTCATCATCTTTCCTCCATCTCACAGATCTTCCTTACCTGACCTATCTATCACAATTAATGACATGATGCTTTCCCCAATACCCGAAGTCCACTGCCTCGGAGTAACCCTTGACTCTGCCCTGTCCTTCAAACCACACATCCAAGCTCTTTCTACCTCCTGTTGCCTCCAGCTCAAAAATATTTCCAGAATCCATCCTTTCCTCAAACCTCAATCTACTAAAATGCTTGTGCACGCCCTCATCATCTATCGCCTCGATTACTGCAACATCCTTTTCTGTGGTCTCCCTGCTAACACTCTCGCACCTCTGCAGTCCATCCTTAACTCTGCTGCCCGACTAATCCATCTCTCTCCTCGCTACTCCTCCGCTTCTCCCCTCTGAAAATCTCTTCACTGGCTACCATTCCCTCAGCGTATCCAGTTCAAATTGCTAATACTGACCTACAAGGCCATCTATAACCTGTCTCCCCCATAAGTCTCTGAACCAATCTTCCAATACCTTCCCTCACGTAATCTCCGATCCTCCCAAGACCTCCTTCTCTCCTCCACACTTATTTGCTCCTCACCCAACTGCCTCCAAGACTTCTCCCGAATAGCCCCCATCCTCTGGAATTCTTTGCCCCAACATGTCTGACTATCAACCACATTCAGATCCTTCAGATGGAACCTGAAAACCCACCTTTTCAAGAAAGCCTACAGCCTGCAATGACCCCACTATCTCCTCACTACTACTGGAGATATCACCTCAACCAACACCGGAACTGCTGCAACCCCCCAACCTACTGTCTCCTTCTCCACCATCCTGTAGCATGTAAGACCGAAAGGGCAGGGTCCTCTCCCCTCTGTATCAGTCTGTCATTGTAAGTTTGTTTACTGTATGTGATATCTGTAATTTGTATGTAACCCCTTCTTATGTACAGCACCATGGAATCAATGGTGTTATATAAATAAATAATAATAATAATAATCTTGCACAAACAATTACAGACGAGTCTCCAATCTCCCCTTCATCTCTAAACTCTTAGAGCATCTGGCTTATTCCCACCTTACTCGTTAATTCTCCACTCACTCCCTCCAAGACCCATCAAAGTCTGGTTTCCTCCCCCTACATTCGACAGAAACTGCACTCATCAAAGTGGCCAATGACCTTCTGACAGCAAAATGTAATAGTGACCACTCTCTGCTCATTCTCCTCAACCTTTCTGCAGATTTTGACACTGTTGACCACCATCTCCTACTCTCTAGGCTCCAGTCACTAGGCATTAAGGACACTGCTCTCTACTGGTTCTCTTCCTATCTTTCTGACCGCTCCTTCACCATCTTGTTCGCTGGCTCCACTTCATCTCCTTTTCCTCTCTCTTTCGGGGTAGCTCAGGGCTCCCTTATCTTCTCTCTCTACATAACCTCAGTTGGACTGACCATCAGCAGATTTGGTTTTCAGTACCATCTTTATGCTGATGACACACAATTATACACGTCATCCCCTGACCTTACCCCCGCTGTACTACAGAACGCCAGTGACTGTCTGTCCGCAGTCTCCAACATCATGTCCACTCTCTATTTAAAACTCAACCTTTCCAAAACTGAACTTCTTCTACTCCCGCCGACTACCAACCTCCCTAAGTCTGACATTTCCCTCTCTGTGGGTGGCAGCATAATAACACCCCAGCAGCAGGTGCACTGTCTGGGTGTTATGTTTGATACCAATCCCTCCTTCACCTCCCATATACAATCTCTTGCCCACTCTTGCCGCTTACACCTAAAGAACATTTCTAGAATCCGCACTTTTCTCACCATGGAGACAACAAAAACCCTCACCGTTGCCCTGATCTACTCCCGCCTGGACTACTGCAATGCTCTATTAATTGGCCTCCCCATCACTCGAGTTTCCCCTTTCCAGTCCATCCCTAATGCAGCGGCCAGGGTCATCCATCTGGCTAATCGGTACTTGGATGCGTCTGCTCTTCGCCAGTCATTACACTGGCTGCCCATTCATTATAGGATCCAATTCAAAGTACTTGTTCTCACCCACAAAGCTCTCCATGTTGCGGCACCCCATTACATCTCCTCCTTCATTTCTGACAATCAGCCTAACCGACCGCTGCACTCTGCAAACGACTTTCGACTAACCTCTACACTAATCCGTACCTCCCACTCCCAACTCCAAGACTTCTCCTGTGCTGCACCAATCCTCTGGAATGCTCTACCCCAAGAAATTAGGAACAGCCATAACTTGCACAGTTTTAGGCACTCACTCAATACACATTTGTTCAGAGCAGCCAATCATGTTCCCTAATTCCCACGTTACCTAGTCATTTTATGTGTAAATGTGTGGGAGTAGCCCATCCACTTTCTCTATCTATCCCCCACTCCCTCGAGGTGGCTGGACCATCATTGTAAATACATCACTGTAAATACTCACCTGTACTTTGTGTCTCCGCCACCTCATTGTAGATTGTAAGCTCTCACAAGTAGGGCCATCTTATTTTGCTTTAATCACTGTATTATTATTAAAGTTGTTACTTTTGATTGTTGTGTTTTAAACTGTTAAATTCTAAAGCACTGCAGAATATGTTGGCACTATATAAATAAAGTTTATTATTATTATTATATCTGATAGAATTCCCTGTCAGATGCTGTGGTCCAAAATATGTGCTCCCAAACTCAACCCCAACCCTTGGGATTCCCCAAGACCAATTGTCATGATCCATGCTGGATCATGACAGATAAAAGCACTAGTAACCTTTTTTTTTCCTTAAGCTGTGTGCTTAAAGTTAGTTTTTGCCCTCGGTGGCCATTAGGGTCATTGCACTCTGGTTACTTTAGTTTAGTGCGCATGATTGCGAAGCAGGTGTGATTGCTGGCTCTTACCTATAAAAGAGTGTCAGGTGGTTGCAATCACGGTTGGTGATATTGCTCATTTCCAACCAAGATTGGTGAAGGAAGGAACTACAGTGAGCAGCTCAGGGGAGCTCTGGTGTAAAGTCTGGTGAAGGAAGGAATTACAGAGAGGTATTCCTTGCAGCTCTGACAAAACTTGGAGAAGTAGCAGCTATTCTGGAGGAAAGCTGCATTCTGGTGGTGGACTCTGTTGCTGGGAGCAATAGCAACAGAGCAAAGCTAAGTGGTGTTATCCCTGTTTGTATTTTTCCCTGGTGTGTATTAGTACAGCGATGGGGCCAGTGCCTGCACCACCCAGCTCCCTAGCAAGGGATAGGTGTAGGGTGTGCTAGGGTGACAGGTTCCAGCTCGGCAACAGGTGAGGAGCCTGTATAGGGAACATTAGGAGTATGGGGGACACTGACTAGGGGAGTGCAGGAGGTCTCCACATCAACGCTACCTATCGCAGGGCCCACCGTTGTAACTGTTTCCCCTTCCCTCATGTCTTGTTGTTTTAGTTACCGGCCTGCGGATCGTGTCACACAGGACAGTTACACGTGACAGTTTTGTTGTTGTAGTTACCGACCTGCGGGTCATGTCACACATGACGGGTCCACATGACACTAATGTTTTTCTTTAATTAATTCTAGCAAGCAAGCTTTTGAAGATCTCTCTGGGGGGGCAGAAAGACCATAGACACTGTGCCTCCCAGCACCAAGTTCCACAATCACTGGGGTGTGAATTCTTGTGCAGCTATGAGCCTTATGGTACTACAAGTCCCAGACCAGCACAGGGCACTGATTTATTGAATCTGAAAAATGACCGATAATAACAGAATTCAATATCTCTGAGCCTAGCCAAGCACATAATTGGAATCGGCATTCCTTCCCCCATACGTCCATCCCCTGCAGTCAACTGTAGAACTCTGCATTATTGGATTATAAGGCATAGCTACCAGGAATTACATACAGTAGGCATTTTTTGTGTTCTTGCATAGATAAAATCCAGCAGAATCCAGTGGTGCTGCTGCCGTTCCATTTAGAGCTTCTGGCTGAAAGTTATGGATCTCCACAATTCTGGCCTGGAAAACTATAGTCTCAGATATGGGAGGAGGGAGGCTGCCCAGCCAAGGAGCTGATGCAGCGTGTTGGAGGGAGCAGCCTAGAGGATAATAGGCAGCTCCTCATTTTGGACTTTGTTTTTTCTATTGGCAAGAGACCCATTAGCTGACATGACCAGAGAATCACATAACAAAGATTTGCACCTGTGATCCATCAGCACTTCCCTGTGGTTACATGCTACATAACACGGTAATTGCAATCTATCTGTAAAAACCCTTTAATTCACTTCTGACTGTATACTTGCATATCTGTTCTTCTAAATATGTATAAATATTAATATGTATAAGTATATTTCTAGTGCGCCTTTCGACGATTAAATATAAAAATTAATCTTGGGCTGCTCTTTTATCTCAATTCACAAATCCCCACTTCTGCACGCTCGGTTGGTTATATTATACACTACCCTGGGGTTGGTTTCTGACCTGATATAAGCATGTTGCCGGATGGGGCTTATATTGAATGAGGAACTGGTGGCAGCATACTATACAGTGTTAGTGAGGAGCCCTAACAGTGATGGTCGGGAGGTTTATATATATTTATCCGCAGCCTGGACTGGTGATGTATATCCTCCCTCACTGGGAGTGCCTTAATAACTCGTACCTATAAGGGAAGCCTTTCCGGCAACTATTTGTCCCTGGAGGTGAGCGAAGGCGACACACCTCCTCCCCTGTGCGATCCGTCAGAAACATTTTTTGCTAAATAATTATCTGTTTTTCCTTTTTTTAGTTCTCCCCAAATTGTTATTCACTTGTCATACCATCTTAGACCATAACTTATCCTATAATGATCATATATTTACATGATGATCATGACAAGCAGTGTAAAAGTGACAACTACTAGACAAATTCCTTTTCAGTTTTGCAGACCACCTTACTTGTGCTGACACCATGACAATACTTTCACAGAATGCAGACATAATTTAAGTCTTCCAATTATAGAGGAGTTTCAGAGATTACAGTGTGATATTACATCTCATTATGTGATTTTGTGTGAATAGAAATTACATGCCTTCCCATGTTTCTTTTAACTTATCTCAAAATGGTAAAGTTGAGTGGTAACTTGATAAATACAGGAAATTGTTGGGGGCATTTGTTGTAAAGAAAGAATAACACATGTATCCCTTTTTTTCAGTTTTCGCCAATGATAAATCAAACTCTGTTTCTCAAGCCACAAGAACAAGCATGTTGCATAAAACCACAAATTATCTGCAAAGTCAGGTGACGCCTGTCTGCTTCACTTTATCCTATTCTTTTCGCTGCACAAAAATAAACACAGGTTCTTATACACCACAATGTTTGTTTCTTAATTGTACTTAATTCTTTGATGTCTACTTTATTTCACCCATTATTTAAAATTGGCAACAAGATAAATACTTTAGATAATGGTTTTAAATAACTGGATTGAAAGTATAGATATTTAATATTTCCATGAATTTAGTCTTGTTCTTTATAAAAAGTGATAATGTAGTATATTAATTTTATTGTGAACCTTACCACTCTTCAGGTTGACCTGCTTGATTTTTTTATTGGACACCTTATCCATAGACCTCAGACAGTCAACATTTTTACAGACACAATGGAAGCTATAATGAATCATTAATAATTTAAATATCTACAGCTTGGAATGCTATGCATACAATAGCAGCATCTAGTGTGAATTTTAAAATAATGTAGTGGTTTGATCAAGGTAGTTCAATATATAGAGAACTGCTACATCTACATCAGAGAAAACAGTGATTTTATCAAAACTACTTCAAGCCAACCAGTAGGTGACACATTGCTGGAATCATGGTTTCTGTCCATCCATCATGCTGCTCACAGCTTACATAGCAAAAACTTTGTGACAGATTCAGAAAACATCAGTCATGTTCAAAATCTAAAAGTGACTGGCACAGATTGCAGTTTTTTTCCGTTCCTCCACATTTGCAGATGGGTGCCAATCATTTGATTGCATTATTTTGGGCTATATAATGGAAAATCAGCCATGCACTCTGGTACAATGTTTGACATGAATCCGTGTGTTTTCTGTGTGCATTTTGGTACACACACATTGCGTGGAACATACAGTAGATATGCACATCTGAATGAGCCTTTACAGGCACACATTTTACCACTAATCAGACCAGTGTAAAATATTTTAATAACATTTATAATTACAGCATATGCAAAGCGATTTGGGATTAGAAAATCGATCTTTCGGAGGATTGAGTTTGAAAAAGATTTCTAAAATGTTGTGGTTTCATGCAAATTCAAACATTTTGACATTCGATTTGCAGTTCACAAAAAAGCTCGTCTGCCATCATTTCTTCTCACACTGCTGAAGCAACAGAGAGCAAACACCATTTTTACCAAATAAATAAAAGTGGTAATAGACAGGTTTGTGTGTGCGTATATCAAATGTGACTAATAAAATAGGTGTGCAAAAAATATGCAGTTTATTATATGCACTCTTTGTGAGATCAGAAAGTCATAGCGACAAATGTCTTTTTTTATTTATATTATATTTTTTAATGCAAATAAGCCCTTCCAAAAATGGATCAATCAAGAAATGCTGGTTTCACAAAATAACGCATGAGCTCAGGGGAATACATTGAAATCACACGGTCCTACAGTCCCATTATTAGACTGGGGTTGCGAGCGCCCACTGGTAACATTGACTATGTGAGCACCATGTCCAACTACATGAAAATATCTCATGCCAATAATACCCTCATTGATAAATTGACTTATGCTTCTATATAATAATTACGGTAATTAAAGCAAGTACTCGACTGAACAGGTAATATATGCCCAAGTATAAAGTAAAGTTATTTATGAAAAATGTGTGCCCAAAGAAGAAAGCCAAATCTAAGATCATAGAGAGAGTCAGAACAAAGATCTCAAAAATAAAAAACCTTTATTGACAAACAGTGGTTAAATTGTAGCACTGTAGAAGATGGGTGCCACCACACAATAAAAAGGACAATGGTTATTATATATGGGTATATACAAGGGTATGTAAATGAAATAAAAATATCCAAAACCACACAGGGAGCAGGTATGTGACAAAATCCTCAGGGAGAGAGAGATAGTGTACTCCACAAATGGACATGGAAGTACACAGATGGTACAAGGTTAATGATTGTTCAAGAAAGAATACAAGAAAAACTCTGAGCGGATTGGCTCCAAATTGCTGAACACTACACACCCACAGTCAGAGAGGCAAACAATCTACGTGCATAAAATATCATATATACCGTATTTTTTGTACTACAAGACGCAATGGACCATAACATGCACCTAGGTTTTAGAGGAAGAAAATAGAAAAAGAAATGAATAAAAAAATGTGGTGATGATGCACTGCTATGGGGGGATCTGCTGCTGACACTTCTATAGGGGTAATGTCTCCCAATTCTGTACTAATATCCCCGATCCTGGTATATATATGTCACCCAATCCAGGTACACATGGCCCCCTCATTTTCATCCTTGTATACATGGCCCCCTCGTCCCCATCCTGGTACACATGACTCCCTCATCCCCAACCTGGTACACATGGCTCCCTCATCCCAATCCTGGTATGCATGGCCCAATAATCCCCATTCTGGTACACATGGTCTCCTCATCCACATCCTGGTATACATGGTCCCCTTATCCCCATCCTAGTATGCATAGCCCCTTCATCCCTATCCTGGCATACATGGTAACCTCATCTCCATCCTGGTATGCATGGTCCCCTCATCCCCATCCTGGTATGCATGAATCCTTCATCCCCATCCTTTTACACATGGCCCCTTCATCCCTATCCTGGTATGCATGGTTCCCTCATACCCAACCTGGTATGCATATCCTCCCTCATCCCTATCCTGGTATTCATGGTCTCCTCATCCCCATCCTGGTATGCATGGCCCCCTCACCCCTATCCTGGTATCCATGGTCCACTCACCCTCATCCTGGTATGCATGGTCCACTCATCCCCATCCTGGTATGCGTGGGTCCCTCATTCCCATCCTTTTATGCATGGCCCCTTCATCCCTATCCTGGTATGCATCATCCCCTCATCCCCATCCTGGTACGCATGGTCCCTTCATCCCCATCCTGGTATGCATGGGTCCCTCATCCCCATCCTTTTATTTATGGCCCCTTCATCCCTATCCTGGTACAAGGTGGTAAACAGGAATAGCATCATTGGACAGAAATACGCTCTGGAGCCGGAACTATCAGGGCCGTCACCGCTGTTGCAGGGGGATGACTTGCCTGATGTTCCTGACTTGACTGGTCGGGAAGAGCTCGAGCACCTGACTGAAGGGGGCATGGGGGACTTAAAAGGAGCAGAGTGTGGGAAAGGGAG
Organism: Dendrobates tinctorius; assembly: GCF_039654945.1. NCBI lineage: Eukaryota > Metazoa > Chordata > Amphibia > Anura > Dendrobatidae > Dendrobates > Dendrobates tinctorius. The sequence continues at coordinate 25,655,769 of NW_027361770.1, read as the reverse complement.
AGACTTGGTGGGAAGGCAACTGCAGAACAGATACTAAGGTTGACTCCCTCTCCTCAACCACCGCCACTGATGCCAGCCCTTTTCAGACTGTTCCCCTCCTGTGTACTGTACCAAATGCTTCCCCATGAACGAGACCCATAACCGGTAGTGCAGCAGACTTACTGACCTTTACTGGATGTTGTGATTCTGTTTGAAGCCTTGTCATCCCTGCGGCCTGTACTACATCTTGCTCACAGTGTGTTGCGTCAGGCTTCAACAACCCACAACAGGAACTTTATTCCAAGTTCAACGGACCCATGTTCAACGGACCGAAGAACAGCGACCCCAAGACCAACGGATCAGGATACTTCGGTACGGTCAGGAGACAGTGCACCTTGTTTTTACGCCACAGAGCCAAAGACTTTGTTCATGGACTGCAACGCCATCAGGAACTGTTCCAACCGTTCTCCAATAAGATCTTCAATCGATAAGTCTTTATTTTCACTTTTACACTCTTGTTGTGTTATGTTGTATATTTGCTGTCTGTCTCAACACCTCCCTGTGTGGATGGTTTCCTTGAATTCATATCTGTTAATTGCTTAAGTAAACTTTGTTAACCCCCTTCTCTGCCTCCTGCTGTTCACTGCATCCGACAAACCTTTACACTGGTATGCATGGTCCTCTCATCCCCATCGTGGTACACATGGCCTCCCTCATCACTATCCTGGTATGCATTGTCCCCTCATCCCCATCCTGGTATGCATGGTCCCTTCATCCCCATCCTGGTATG